>NC_089505.1:248066305-248415317 GCF_036850995.1 Saccopteryx leptura
TCTGCCTAAATAATAAGCTTAAGTTCTTCTAACTAACCAAGAATAGTGTTATATCTATTGAATCTATCTTTTAAAAAACTTTTTGCTCTTCAGAAGCCTCTGTTGCCTTGTTCCAGTCTGGACTGGATTCTCTCTCACTGTGCTGAACAGTTTTTATCCTGGAACTTGAACCACTTGGGCTGAATCTGCTATTTCCAGGATCCTGTGTCTTCCTCTTTTTTGTTCTACTCTTATTTTGTAGGAGTAAAGCCTCAAGTATATTTATACAAAGTAGTAAATTTTTCTCTCCTTGAAGTTCTGAAAATGTGTTTGTCCTAATTTATAGGATTCTTTCTCTATTCTTGGGATCTTGAAATTTCATAATATTTTTTCTCTCTCTCCTCAACTTTTGTGCATTATAAAATTGTACACCTAAATTCTGTATAATTTCATTAATCAAGTTACCCCAATAAATTCAATTAAAAATAAAGACCTGTATCTTCCAACTCTGGGATTTTGGAATGATATTTAAAAAATAATTTCCTCCTTGTGTTTTCTATATTTTCTCTTTTTCCTCCCTGGAATGTCTATAAATCAGATGGATTAACTCTCTATGTTTCTTAATTTTTTCTTTTATTTGGTATTTTCCTTTCCTCCTTGTCTTTGTTAGGAAATTTTCTTAACAATTTCCAATCATTCTGATAATCTTGAAATTTCTTCTTGGACTAATCCTTTTATTCACCATATCTTACTATTATTTATGTTGTGTTGTTTCAAATCTCTCTGAGAATCCTTATTAGAGATCTCCTCTGTCTCTGAGTTATTCATTTGTGTGTGTGTGTGTGTGTGTGTGTGTGTGTGTGTTGGTCTTTATCTTTTATAGCTCAGACTTCCTTCAATATTCTAGTGAGTTTTTAGTCTTATCTAAGAATGGGGCACTAGAAAAAGGTGATTGGGAGGTTTGCGTGTTGGGCAGAGCTTGTCTGTTAGTCATCTCTGCTTTAAAGAGAGTGGGCAGGAAGTTGGATCTTACCAAGGAGACTCCAAATGCCCTCCTTGGCCACTCTAGTTTTCCCAGTTTGTCCACTCTTGAAAGAGAAGAACACTGTTTTCTTTGTTTGGAGTGGTTAGGGATTGATTAGAGAATAACAGATGCTAGGAGTTCTACATGAGATGAAGGCAAGAGGTAAGTTGGAGGACAACTGTTCTACATACAGACTTTCCATTAATTTCTTTGTTTTCAGCCCTCCATCGCACCTCTCTCTAACACTGGGCATTTCTGAGTTGGCAGCCTCTCTGAGACTGCTCAGGGCAGAGTGTTCCTCTAGCTGCAGCCTCATCCAGGAGTCCTGTAGGCCGTAGCACCCTCCGCCCTGCTTTATCTCCTGCTAGCTCCTTATGTATTGTTTTCTGTCTTTCAGAAATTTACTGAAATCCACTGTCCATTGGGGGATACTCCCCCTCTCTTTATTGTGTTGGACTTTTAGATATGCTTACTGTTTTTAATGAGGTCTTGTCCCTAAGGGAGTGCCAGTTAGCAATGTGCCATCTCGAATTAGAAACTCTGTTAGTTTTGCTGAGTGAAGGGAAAGGTCTTCAGTTTGTTGACAGATTTAGGTTCTAGATATTTGGGTCAATGCATTTTTATGGTCATCCTTCCCTTTTAACCATGGCACTGGTATTATGTGGAAGATTGGAGAAGCATTGAGAAGAGTGGGCTAAATAATTTATCTTTCTGAGGCTCAGATTCCTCACTTTTAAGTCACGCATGCAATTAATGAGCAGCTACCATACGTGGATTTGTGTTAAATGCTGGAGAAATAAAGATGAAGTTGTCATAGTCCCTTCCCATCAGGTAGTGGTGGTACGGGTTGTGTAGAAACAGAAAAATGAGATTTTACGGTGAGTGCTATGATAGATACGTAACAGGTGATGGACCA
The DNA here is from genome assembly GCF_036850995.1 of Saccopteryx leptura. Taxonomy (NCBI): domain Eukaryota; kingdom Metazoa; phylum Chordata; class Mammalia; order Chiroptera; family Emballonuridae; genus Saccopteryx; species Saccopteryx leptura. Next base: position 248,068,225 of record NC_089505.1, read on the forward strand.
CAATAGAGGAAGGTAAAATCATGGAAGGTTTCACAGAGGAAGTAATGTTCAAGCTTACATAAGGGCTCTCCAGATTGACAAGGGAGAGGGAGGGCATTGAGGCAGAAGGATGAGAGTACCAACGTATGGAGAGCTTGGTGCTTTTAGGGGACATTCTGTTTACCTCGATAGAACATCGGTGTTTATGAGAAGTGAGGCCAGAAAGTTAACAATGGCAGCTAACATGTCTCATATATACAATTATTATGCATATTCACAGATGAGAAAACTGAGACAAAGTCTGACCTTAAGGTCCCTCAGTGAATAAGTGGGGAAGCTGGGATTTGGTCCCTGGCAGACTGGCTCTATAGCTTATTCTTTTTGTTCAATGACTTAGCTGACCAAGGGTTCTGTTAAGGAGTTTGGACCTGCTTCTATAAACAGGCTTTAAGGTAGGGAAGTGAAATGATCCGTGTTGTGTTTTAGAGACATAACTCTGGTGCCACCATTTAAAAACATGTTAAGTCAGGGTGCCCAGAGAGCAAATCAGGGGATGACTGCACCATGTATCAAACAGTGGATGATGGCTCCTTAATTCGGAATGAAACGGGGCTGCAATGGATGAGTTAATTATGAAAGTTATTTTAGAGACAGAATCAACAGAACTTGGTCATTGACAAGATGTAGGAGTTACGGGAAGATAAGGTCAAGAATCAGTGGATGATCTGATTTGTGGTTTGTTAGTTATATTTGGGAGTACAAGATAGCATGCTTAGGAGAGGAGAGAAAAAGAGAACGAGTCAGTGTTAAACATGGTGCAGTTGAGGCAACTATACGATGTTCAGGTAGTCACATCCAGATGTGGTTGGAAAGATGGGTTGGAGTGCTGGGGAGACATCTGTGCAGGGGGTACAGGTTTGGGAGTCACTGGCTGATAAGAAAAACTGAAATCATAGGAGTAGATATGAAGACAATATGTGTGTGAAGAGAGCCAAGGTCAGAGTTCTGGGAAGCACCAGAATTTATGAGGACTGTGCATGAAAAGTTGGTTGCTGACATCCTTGAGAAGGGAAGGTGTGGGTACTGGGAGAAATTGGGAAGATTGCAGGGCTGCCTCTGGGCCCTGTCATGTGCAAGGCCAAGGGCTGTAGGGTTGAGCCAGGTCTCTGCAGGGCAGGAGAAGGAGGCCACTGGGGAAGCAGTGCTGGCGAGAGTTTTCCCAGAAATGAGGACTTAGGGGGAACAGAGGAGAGAGGTGGCAGGGAGGATAGCAGTCAGAGGTGTTGGGCGTAGAGAGAAGACGCTTGGCTGTGAGTTGAGTGACTGAAGCTACCACAGTGGGTGGATGAGGGAAGGGCGGGTGCCATTCCTAACTGGCCTTTCTTCTCTCAGCTCTTTTCTGTGTCTGGTCTGCTCAGGTGGCTGCCTGTTGCTACGGGAGGTGGTCAGCCCTTACAGACCTGTGGGGTTGAATTTGGTCTCCTGAAGTGCTTTTGTGCAAGAACCACTGTGAGTATTTGGTTTCCGCTGTCCTGAGGACAGATGTGGAAACAGTAAGCCTGGCCAGCCAGTGGGAGCAGAAAGGCTTGCACATCCAAACCTCCTTTCTGTTTTGACTGGAACAGCAGGACCCAGCCTCATTACTCTGATTCATTCTAGTCCAAAGAAAAGTGGGCCATCTCTGGCCTATTGTTTTAGAGCAAAGTGTGATGATGGCATGCCTCATATCCCATTGGCTGATCTGGAGAACAAGGCATCCCCGCGCCTGGCTGCTGCTGAGGTCTCCTTCCAGACTCCATGCAGAGGCTTGTTTCCTGAGTGTCTCCTGACTTTTCTCAGCAGCCCATCCAGTAGGCATTATATTAGTCTTGTTTGCAAGCAAAACAACAACAACAACAACAACAAAGGAAGCTCAAGATCAAATAAGTACTAAGTGAGCGAAATAGAATTTATTTTATTAAACCTTTCTTTTATTATGGAATATTTCAAACAAACAGAATAACATACCTGATACCTTCTGTACTCACTGATAGTCCTCTGAGACTGACATTAGCCATCTCTGCATCATTTATTATTATTTTTTAAGTTAATATCACAATTGAAACTGTCTGTCTCTCTTTCTCATATTTTCCCCTCTCTCTCTCCTTAGAGGGAACCAGTGGTGGTATTCAAATAATTTAACAACTGGTTCTCCACCCTAATGACCATTCAAGTATAAAAAAATGATATACCGAAAGATAGTTTATTATTTCATGCATTTAATACTTAAATAAGAACAATGAAAGGGTATACAAAACTAGATTATGTTGGCCCTGGCCGGTTGGCTCAGCGGTAGAGCGTTGGCCTGGTGTGCGGGGGACCCGGGTTCGATTCCCGGCCAGGGCACATAGGAGAAGCGCCCATTTGCTTCTCCACCCCCCCCCCTCCTTCCTCTCTGTCTCTCTCTTCCCCTCCTGCAGCCAAGGCTCCATTGGAGCAAAGATGGCCCGGGTGCTGGGGATGGCTTCTTGACCTCTGCCCCAAGTGCTAGAGTGGCTCTGGTCGCGACAGAGCGGCCCCCCTGGAGGGGCAGAGCATCGCCCCCTGGTGGGCAGAGCGTCGCCCCTGGTGGGCGTGCCGGGTGGATCCCAGTCGGGCGCATGCGGGAGTCTGTCTGACTGTCTCTCCCCATTTCCAGCTTCAGAAAAATACAAAACAAACAAACAAAAACTAGATTATGTTATAAAAAAGAGTTTTAAAATATTAATAAAAAGATGTTAAATAATACACAAAAAATAAAACTATTATTTAAGATATTTCTATATTGCTTCTTGATTGGCATCATCACTTGCACTTTTTTACACCTGTGGACGGAATGGACATTACTACAGGCATTTAGAATACACTGTTGTGCAGATGAACGTTAAAAAAGAGTAAGGAATGGAAATTTGTGATTTCCTCATTGGGCAGCTGCCCAGGAGACTGTCTTAAAAAGAACCCTGATTACAAGTGCCATTTTAACAACTGGTTTGCCGAACTCAACAAAAAGTTAGGTATTGGTTCCGCCGAACTCAACTTGGTGACAACCGGCAGAATCCCACCACTGGAGGGAACCACTATTTGAAGTTGGTGTTTATTACTACTACACACGTTTATATTTCTGTTACAAATACTATACTAAAAGACAATCAATGGTATAATTCTGAATGCTTTCAAGTGTTGCATAATGGTATCAAACTCAACATTTTTTCTGGGTTCCATCTGCATGCACTTACAACCACCACTGGAGACTGTGACAATGTTAACTCCAGCCTGCACTGAGCAGCCAGCCTTAGTCAACTCTGACCTGAAGGGATCATAGACTCTGAAAGTTCAGTATCTCACAGACCCCTTCTAGTTCCGATAACTCAGAGCTCTAACGCTTTAACTCCTAATTTGCATTTTTAGTTCAATTTTCTGACTTCCTTGAATAATATTATAGATTTTATTATTGGAAGTTGGTCTTGGTCAAACCAATTCTGCCAAACCATTCTGTGTAATGAAACATGAACAACATTTTCCACAGTGCAGAGGTGGGGTGGAAGGTGAGGGGAATGTGGATCACACAAAATGTCACGAGACATGGGCGATTCAGAATCTTTTTGACAATGTTTAACCACAGTCTTAAGGTTCTTTATACTGCCATTTCTTCTCAACAGGCTTTTTTCTTTCCCATTTGTCACAAAGAACTCTCCTGGTATTGAATTCAAAAAGAAGTCGAGTGGTCAAGTGTTTCAGCTTTATTGAAGGTTTTTTCTCGAGCTTTGCTTGATATTTTCCATGACTCAAAGACAATGAAATTAAAAAAAAAATCATGGCTATCATCAAATCAATGATGAGGTCTTCAGTTCTGGAAAAATGATGTACAATGTTTACTGCAGAATTCCGAGTGTTCAGCATTTTCTGCAGTGATGGAAACCTTCTATATCGATGCTATGCAGTACTAGAGCTATTAGCCACTAGCCATATGTGGTTTTTGAGCACTGAAAATGTGGCTAGTGGAACTAAGGAATTGAATTTTAAATTTCATTTACTTTTTAATAATTTAAATTAGAATAGCCTCACAGGGTTAGTAACTATTGTAGTGAGCAACACATTTCTAGAGGATTTAGATCAATATGGGTTGGGAGAGTTTCAACAAGTCCTAATAAATCAAATGAGTTCACATTAGATTGCAACTGATTTATATTTGCTCTTCTTTTTCCCAAATCAGCAGTTAATATAAGAAAGAATACTTGGAAACTATTGCATAGGGTGCTGTTTCTCCAAGAGCTGCTGTTAATGTATTGTTCATAGTCAGCATAGCCTTGTGATTTTGTTGGTGTTGATGAGTATCAGGTATTAGGGAGGGCTGTATCTGCCTGCACCACTGTCATTGCCTCTGGCCTCCTAGCTCACTCAGTCTACAGCATCAACCCCCAGTTCCATTGATTCTGACTCCTTTAAATTCAGGTTGTCCTTAGCCTCCCTCTAGTCTAGAATAGCCTCACTCTGGGAGATGGGCAAGAGTGCACACCAGAACTTATTCAGGTCCTGATTTTAATCCTTGTTCTGGACTCTGTCCAAATCAGCTTTCATTTCTTTAGCTTTCCATTTCAAAATAATTTTGGGCTTACATCATTGTTCCAAATGGTGTAATGGTACAAAGACTCCTGCAGCGTATTCTTCCCTCCGATTCCATGTGTTCATGTGGTTAACAATTCACTACCTTTGCTTTATCCTCCCTTCTCTATATCTACACCTATGTCTGCATATGTATTTATATCTATTACCTATGTCTCTCTCTCCATATATTTATATATGTGTATATTTCTCTAAAACAAAAATATTCTCTTATATAACTACAGTATGATGATCAAAAATCATAAAATTAACAAAAATACAATACTATTATTTATTAGTATTGTAGACCTTATTCAAAAATTTCTAGTTATCTAAATAATGTCCTTTATAACAATGCTAAGCATAACAAAAATCTTCTGATCCAGTATCCAGCTCAGGGTCTCAGGTTGCATTTGTTTTCTTGTCTCCTATTCACCTTTAATCTAGAATTGTTCTGTGGTCTTTCCATGGTCTGGACATTTCTGAAAAGCATAGGTCAGCTATTTTGTAAAAAATCCCTCAATTTGTGTTTGCCTGATGTTCCTCCTGGCTTTAGCTTATACATTTTTGGCAAGAATATTATGGAAGTGATAGCATGTGCACGTATACAGAGGCACATGCTATCAGTTTTTCATTTGTGATTAATTACTTGCTGAAGGTAGTGTCTACTAAGTTTTTGCATTATACAGTCACCATTCTTCCTTTTGGAATTAATAAGTATCTCTAGTGAGATATTTTGAGACTATGTAAATATCCTGTTTCTCATCATACTTTCACCCATTGGTTTCAATACCTATTTATCATTCTTGCTTGAAACTGTTGTTACTATTGTGGTTGCTCAATGGAGATTATCTAATGAAATCATTCTTTCTGTAGTCAACATTTACTTGTGAACATTCTATTTTAAAGAAATTTTTTCCTTTTTAAATATATCTATATCTATTTATCATTTATCTATCTATCCTCATCATCTATAATTTATCTATATCTATCATCATCTATCATATCTATTTATCTATCATCTATCTACCATATATCATTTTTTTTTTTTTGTATTTTTCTGAAGCTGGAAACGGGGAGAGACAGTCAGACAGACTCCCACATGCGCCCGACCGGGATCCACCCGGCACGCCCACCAGGGGGCGATGCTCTGCCCCTCCGGGCCGTCGCAATGTTGCGACCAGAGCCACTCTAGCGCCTGGGGCAGAGGCCAAGGAGCCATCCCCAGTGCCCGGGCCATCTTTGCTCCAATGGAGCCTTGGCTGCCGGAGGGGAAGAGAGAGACAGAGAGGAAGGAGTGGGGGAGGGGTGGGGAAGCAGATGGGCGCTTCTCCTGTGTGCCCTGGCCGGGAATCGAACCCGGGACTTCTGCACGCCAGGCCGATGCTCTACCACTGAGCAAACCAGCCAGGGCCATATATCTTTTTTATCAATCATTTATTTATATCTATATCTATATCTATACCTATCTATCTTACATCTATTTACCTCAGTATGGACTTATGGCTTTTTATTGTTTTCATGGATTATATTCTATCACTATCACTATTTCTGATGTGGATAGTGGGAATCCCTTTATTCTGGTTCCTTTGCTCTTTGACATCTTTCCATATTTTTCTGAGCAATTTATTTCTTTTTTCAAATCTTTATTTCTTTTTATTTTTTACTTATTGATTTTATTTTATTTTATTTTTATTTTTTTACAGAGGCAGAGATAGACAGGGACAGACAGACAGGAACGGAGAGAGATGAGAAGCATCAATCATCAGTTTCTCGTTGCGCATTGCGACTTCTTAGTTGTTCATTGATTGCTTTCTCACATGTGCCTTGACCGCGGGACTTCAGCAGACCGAGTAACCCCCTGCTGGAGCCAGCGACCTTGGGTCTAAGCTGGTGAGCTCTTTGCTCAAGCCAGATGAGCCCACGCTCAAGCTGGCGACCTCGGGGTCTCGAACCTGGGTCCTTCCGCATCCCAGTCCGACGCTCTATCCACTGCGCCACCACCTGGTCAGGCTTACTTATTGATTTTAGAGAGAGAGAGAGAGAGAGAAGTGGGGGAGGAGCTGGAAACATCATCTCATAGTAGTTGATGAGCAATTTTTTACCTTCTAATATAACTAAATGTTTCAGTCCCATCAGTCATTTATTCAAAGATTAGCTTTCCTTTTGATGATCACATGTTGGCAGAGTGAACAGGAGGCAAAAAACAAGGACAGGAACAGGGACCCTAAAAGTCAACAAAGTCAGTGTATGAATGAATGAGAAAAATACTCTGCCTTGCAGATAGAAATAGCAAGGAAGCTTGCTTGTTGATGTCAGGTTAAAGAGAAAATTTTCTCTTGAGATTTTCCTAAAGCAGAAGTTGGCTCTACTCAAGTGTGTAACCCAAATTTGTGCTACCTGCATGATCCTAAATAATTTTAGGTTGGAATTTATTTAAAAACAATTCTGGGTTGGTAATGATTCCAGATATTTTTAAGAAGCAAACAAAAATCCTCTTGGGAGACATGCAATCACAACACAAACCTCAAAGTTTTCCATGAATCAAGTTTTAAGAAATGTTGTTCAGAGTCAAAATCAAAAAGCATTTAAGGAGAGAAGGCACTATGAGCAAAATCCAGCAGGAACAACAAATCCCAGAAGCAGTAGCAAAGACTTTAGATGTGGGAATGACTGAATCCAAAATATAAAATAAGCATGTTTTATATATTTAAATAAAAACGGGGCCTGACCTGTGGTGGTGCAGTGGATATAAGCGTCGACCTGGAATACTGAGGTCGCTGGTTCAAAAACCCTGGGCTTGCCCGGTCAAGGCACATATGGGAGTTGAAGCTTCCTGCTCCTCCCCTCTTCTCTCTCTCTCTCTCTCTCTCTCTCTCTCTCTCTCTCCCCCCCTAAAATGAATAAATAAAAATAATTTAAAAAAAATAAATAAAAACGGTGATTTAAAATTTAAGGTGCAAGTAATTATGAAAGGTGAACAGGCACATTTGAAAAAAACAACCAAATAGAATTTTTAAAATAAAACACAAATATAAAAATTAAAATTAAAACTCAAATGATAGTTTAAAGAGACAATTAGATATAGATGATAACTCTATAAGCAGGAAAATATATCTGAAGAATTATCCAGAATGTATAATAGAAAGACAAAGGGGTAGAAAATATGAAAAACAGGTTAAGAGGTATGGAGGACAGAGCGAGAAGGTCTAATATGTCTAATTGGAGTGTTAGAAGAAAAAGAGAATAAAGGAGAGGAAATTTTTGAAGAGATAACAATAAAAAAAATTAGAATTGATGAAACATACATGCATACTTCAGATCCAGGAAGCCCAATGAATATATAGCAATATAAACACATTTTTGCTTAGACTGATAGTAGTGAAACTGAGGAATACCAAAGACTATGGGAGCGGCTGATATTTCCAGCAGCTGGGGCAGGTATGCCATTTGTCAGCCTTGAAGAGTAGATGTAGGTAGAGTATTATACCATATACTACGAATTTTTATAATACTAAGTAAAGAAACATAAGATAAAAAATTGTGTTTGTAGCATGATTTCAGTATTTTTAAATGGGCATACAGAAGTCCTTGGGTTATGACAGTCTCGACATATAACGTTTTACATTTATGACACTCACTCCCATAAAATCTTAAAAACATTAAGATGTGAGTGTTTCAGCTTATGCTATTAGTCTTATACTTATAGACTACATCAGTGAATTAATTTGTGTGCGAAGGAAGAATATGCAGTAACGTGACATATGAATGAGGGAGTTGGCATCCCCCATTACGCTTACCTTTGCCATTTTTGGCTTAGTTGTGTTTTTATGTTCTATATTATGATTTTACCACTGTGTCAGGATAGGTAAGTGACTTAGGCTTGGGTGTGTTTCGACTTACACCCAAATTCGGGTTATGTCACTGTTGTAGGAGCAGAACTGAGTCGTAACCTGAGGACCCCTATGTATGAACAAAAATAAAGAACAAAAATATTTAAGAGGTTTTTGTCTTGGTGTTAGAATAATGGATAATTTTTATTTCCCCTCTAATCTGTACCTTATAAACACATACAAAGAACCTTAGAGTAGTTTATGGAAAACATAAAACCATCCCACTGAGTCCTCTCTATGAATTGTTCAAAACAATCAGAAAGTTAACATCAGCGTCCGCCAATATGTGAATGAATAAATGAGCGGGGGTACACTCATACAATGTAATATTACTCAGCAATTAAAAAATGAACAGTCAAACAGCAAAAAGATATAGAGGAACCTAAAATGCATATTGCTAAGTGAAAGAAGACAATCTTAAAAAGGTACACACTGTATGACTCAAGCTTTATTGTATTCTGGAAATAACAAGACTATGGAGATAATAAAAATAGTAAAGGTTTCCAGGGGCTCAAGGGGAGAGAGGAGGAGGGATGAAGGGTGGCAGAACTATTCTGCACAATATTGTAAGACACATGATGGATATATGTGCGTTTGTCAAGTTCTGCAGGCCTGAATAACACAGAGTGAGCACTGTCAACTATGGTCTTTAATATTGATTCATCAATTATTACAAATGTACCACACTAATGCAAGAGATTATTTATTGATTTTTTTTAAGAGAGAGGGGATGGGAGAGACAGATGAGAGAGAAAGAGAGAGAGAGAGTGGTTTGTTATTCCACTTATTTATGCATTCATTGGTTGATTCTTGTATCTGCCCTGACCAGGGATTGAACCCACAATCTTGGTATATCAGGACAATGTTCTAACCAAATAAGCTACCTGGCAGGGCCGTGCAAGATGTTAATAAAAAAGAAAATTGTGTGCATATAAGAGGGGATATATGGGAATTCTCCATACTGTCTGCTCAATTTTCCTGTCAACCTACAACTTTTCTAAAAAATAAAGTCTATAAAAAAGAAAAGAAAAAAGTGAGCATTTGCATCTTGTAATCTACAGCGGAGGCAATGGCATTAGCAGTAGATAAGATAATTTAATAGACAACACACTCAGCAAACGGAGGTGAGGAGACCTCTTTATTATCGACTGAACAAAGCCCTTTCAGGAAGTTGTGAAATATTAGAACATAAATCCACAAATAAACAGTTACCGTGTTAATGGATGCATTAATGGGTAACCCAACAGCTGGACTCCGGATTCTGGATTCTGGCTGTTTCCTCAATGAACCATGACACAACCATTACTTGCTCTATGCATTCATAGAATGGCAGGGAATCTGGTCCTGTGACAGGACATTTGATAAACAAACGAGGCAAATTGGAGCTGATTCTTCTGCTGACTGCCAGTGCTGGCGCCTTTTTTTCCTTTTGGCACCTACCCTAAGTTCCTGGCATCTACTCTTATTTTCCCTCCTGGGCCAACTGCAAAAGGGACTTGACCTCAGCTGACATAGAATGTGGAAGAATGTGTATGCATTGAAAAGTAATCCAGTCAGCTGACAAAGTTAATAAATTTTAGTAGGAATTCATTCAATACCACCCAAGGAGAGTCCGCACTTTGAATATTTGCTCAAAGGCAGTGGGAAAATTAGAACTTGTTTATTACCTCTGGTTCTTGAAAGAAAACATTGTCTCAGCTAGAGCTTCCATTTCCATTGTTGATTTGCTTAAAAACATTCAGACATGTTGAAATTCTTCATTTATGTTTATTCACTCAACTAACATTGATGGACTACTCTTACGTGCAGGCACCATATGCATAGATTTGTTCATGGAGAGGCTAATAAAGGTTCTGCTACAGGAGCAGAGTGTGGGGGTTGGGTGAGGGAAACTTTTTTTTTTTCTGTGCATGTTTTTGTCTTGACTGTAGACAAGAAATACCTTTCCTGCCCTTCCATTCTTCTTTCTTCCCCTTTCTTACTTTTCCCTGAAAGTTGAGACCTGTCTGATTGGCAAGTTTATAAGAATCTTCCATTTATAAGACAGTTGCTATTAATTACAAGCAAGAAAAATCCCTTACATTCTCTTTTCTTTAATCCATGTGAAATCTATTTTTATGTAGTAGGGATGGAAATTTAACTTTATTTTTTCAATTAGATAGTCGTTTGTTAAAAAGTAGTTCTTGGAATTGCCACCGTTATCATAAACTAAACTTCTATATATTTATACGTCTGTTTCTGAAAGTTGTTCTGTTGTATTACTATATATTGGCTGTACTTCTCTTTTCTTTTTAAATTAAAATTTAGAATCAGCATTTGAAATTACTTAAAAATCTTGCTAGGTTTTCTAATGGCATTAATGTGAACTTGTGGATTACATATTTGTGAGAGAACCGACATCTCTTCAGTATTAAGTCCCTTTTGGGAATGTAGCATCGCTTTCCATATATTAGGGATAGTTCATAAACACTTTCTTAGTTGTCTTCTTATACATTTTGCTCATTTTTTGTTTTGTTTCTTTCTAGTTTCTATATAAAATAGAAAATATATATATTTATAGGCATATTTCACTTTATCATGCTTCACAGATGTTACGTATTTTACAAATTGAAGGCAGATCTTCCACCAACGAAAGGATTACGACTCACTCTATTGTGATACTGGCTTTATTGCAGTGGTCTGGACCGGCATCCACCAGCTCTCCGAGGCATGCCCGTATATAGCATTTATATATAATTTTAAAATATAAATATATTTTATTGATCATGTACCTGGCTAGTTCACTGGGGTCTTTTATTAGTTCTAATAATTTTTAAGTTGATTCTTACGGGATTTTTAGGTAGTCAATTATATTGTCTGCAAATACTAACAATTTTTCCCCCTGATATTTATAATTATTTTTAAATTTTGTTTGTACTATTGTATTGGCTAGTGCCAGAGGAGGACAATGCTGATGATGGTTATAATTTTCTTTCTCATTTTTTATTTTAAAGAAAATATTCCTAATATTTCAACTCTAAGTATAACATTGGTGTAGTTTTTTGATGGATACCTTTTATCATGTTAAGCAAGCTTATTTTCTATTCCTAACTTGCTAAGAAATTTATAATTTTTAAAACATCAATCACCAGTTACTATAAAATAGAAGCTAGAAAACTATCTAGGACTTAGTGCTGGACAGAATCTCTTGTTGTTTTTACTTCAACTGAAATGGCTCAGTATTAAATAATAATATTCTTCTAAGAATCTTCTAAAAGCTAAGACTGAAAAGCATATAAAAATGCTGATCTCAACATCAAAATCCTGTAAGAACCAACCATTTCAGCAAGTGACGTGTGTAGAGGCCAGGCCTTGGTGAGAGTGAGCATTTGTTTTTGTAGCTTTGATGGAGCAAATGAAAATGTCTGACAAGGGCCAACCATGGACTCCAGTGGTCCTGGAGCTCCGTAGGTCTCATTCCTCATAGCAGCGATCATGTCATTGGAGCAGATACAGATGTGAATGAGCCTGACAGCCTAGTCAGCCTCTTTGAAGAGCAGCAAGCAAAGCCACGGAACCGGTACACGTGTGCACAGATGCTGAGCTGTGTCTGTGGGAGCACCAGGAGGTGCTCATTAGCCCCAATTCTGCACAGAGTGGAGAAGGCAGTCGAATGTGTCGTTGGAAGGGAGGATTCGCATCAAATACTTATATGCCTGTTTAAAGCAGGAAAGAACGTTTTTCTTTTTGGAGGAATGACTGGGATCCACATTATTGCTGACAAGAAAATATATTCGGGGATGTTCTAAATTAAATTACAGCAGGCCAGAGGGTGGAAGGAAGAAAACAAGAGAGGTTAATCAGTTGACAACTGTGGGCCAAAACCAACAGGACTGCTTACATTCCTGAATGTATGTTGAAACTCTGAATTAACTTCAGGTGGATATTTCTGTGATTATCTAGAGAGAATAACTGAGCAGCCGACCACCAGACGCCATCACATCTTGCTTACGCATGAACTTTACAGACTGTTGCCCACAACCAATCCAAAAGAGCAAACTTAATGTATTAAAAAGCCTGTTAAAAAAACCAAAAACCAAAAGCCCATCAGCTCCAGACACATAGGTTTTCTCCACTCAGTCCTGCTGCTGGTGGTTCTAACCACACACCCCAGGCTTGGTCCTTTCTCTGGCTGGCATATGGTTCACTAAACCTTTCTTAAAATTAATTAATTAATTAATTAATTAATCTATTTATTTATATTTTTCCGAAGTGAGAAGCAGGGAGGCAGAGAGACAGACTCCTGCATGCGCCCATCTGGGATCCACTTAGTATGCCCACTAGGGGGCGATGCTCTATCTGTCTGGGGCATTGCTCCGTTACAACCGGAGCCATCCTCAGTGCCTGGGCCAACTTTGCTCTAATAGAGCCTTGGCTGAGGGAGGAAAAGAGAGAGATAGAGAAAAGGAGAGGGGAAGGAAGGGTGGAGAAGCAAATGGATGCTTATCCTGTGTGCTCTGGCCAGGAATCGAACCTGGGACTTCGACATGCCAGGTCGACGCTCTACCACTGAGCCAACTGAACAGGGCCAATAAACTTTTTCTTTTTAACACTCCTCTTAGGATACCTTTCTTTGCTTGAGGTTTTGGGGGTCTACTAGCTTTGCCACCATTTGAAATGAGAGGAATTGAACAGAGTGTGCCTGAACTTTTCCTCAGCTCAACCTCATCAGCTGTCAGTACTGTTGTCAGTGAAGGTGTGCCCAATAGTACAGTTATGGCCACCAGCAGTTAAATAGTCCCTTGGTTCTTTGCTTCATCTTAGCGACGGAATTACCATGGCTGACGTCTTTAGACAGCAGGACCACATAGCTGAGCTAACCTTCCAAGCCTTAGTGTACCCGCATTGTACTTAATTTCAGGTATTGGATTGCCAAATGGGTGCAGCCTGGTTTCCCACCTCTTCCTTTCTTGCTCCTCTTGCCTACATTAGCTCCTCTCACTTTCCTGTTGGAGGATCACCCATTGTCTTCCCCTCCACCCTTTGGAGCCTCTTTTTTTTTTTTTTTTTTTGTATTTTTCCGAAGCTGGAAACGGGGAGAGACAGTCAGACAGACTCCCGCATGCGCCCGACTGGGATCCACCCGGCACACCCACCAGGGGCGATGCTCTGCCCACCAGGGGGCGATGCTCTGCCCCTCCGGGGCTTCGCTCCGCTGCGACCAGAGCCACTCCAGCACCTGGGGCAGAGGCCAAGGAGCCATCCCCAGCGCCCGGGCCATCTCTGCTCCAATGGAGCCTCAGCTGCGGGAGGGGAAGAGAGAGACAGAGAGGAAGAAGGGGGGGGAGAAGCAAATGGGCGCCTCTCCTATGTGCCCTGGCCGGGAATCGAACCCGGGTCCCCTGCACCACTGAGCCAACCGGCCAGGGCCTGGAGCCTCTTTTTGAACACTCAGGCCACCTCTGCAGAGACAGAGGCTGATTCTCACTCACTTGGAATCCACTCCAGCTGGGGAGAAGCCCATTCCTGCAATTTCAGACAAATGTGAATGCTTCCACATCACCTTATCTAGGTACTGCTCTTTGCTTTGTTGGGAATACAGATTGTCATTGATTTTAAGCCAGCTTTATTTCTTTTCTTTTCACAGAATCTATAGGTGTCCTGTAAATAATTCCAAGAGTAAAACTAAACAAAAAGACATGTGTTCTGTCTTTTTGGCAAATTTGGGGTGTGGCCCACATGGAAGGATATGATCCAGTGCTTACATTTAAAAAAAATGTGGAGAGAGAGGGCTGTGAGTCTTCCATGGCCCTCCTGGGGGAGCACATATTTGGAAGGCGCAAGTCCTGTCTTACGACTTCTCCTTCAGAAGAAAATGAAAATTTTCCCTGACTCTTAGAACTCATACCCAACATTTCTTATATGGTTAAAATGTTTTGCAAGAATGCAAATCACTTCCCTACACGAAAATGTCTTTTATGAGTTGTGTGCATCTTTACGTTTGCTAGAAACTCCCAGCTAAGGATGCCAACTAAAGTACCGAGTGTGCACAGTTAATTGAACATATTTTCACAGAGATTTGTTTTGAGCTATTCAGTGACTCAGGCACTTTGTTAACTGCTGTTGTTGCTTTATAAGTACACTGTGAAATGATATTTAAAATTCAGTAAAGGAGATGTTACACAGTGGAGTTAACTCCAAACTCAGGAACAAGTAAGAATTAACTCCAAAAATTAAAATAGTCTCAAGTAAAGCAGGAAGAATTTATATAACTAAGTGACCATTTGAATGTTAAATAAAAAGGAGAGGAATTAGAGATTATACCTAGTGGAACTGTACGACTTCTAAATTGTTTAAGTATGATAACTTTAAGCCAACACAAAACAATTGTAATCAGAATAAAATCCATGTGTTTTGCATATGCCAACTCTATAGCTATATGCCAAATGTTTGGTAATTGTCAGCAATGTTGAATTTGTTTACAATATATATATTTACATGGACAAAATGTTATATTGGTTGTTATATACCTGTGGGACTCCAGAGAAAGACATATTTTTCTGACGAAAGAAAATTGGATATAGTGATGAATAATTGTGGCTCTCCCCCTTGATTCAGTCAGCACCTGATCAGTGATCTTATTCCTGTCCCTAATGGCTCCTTTTGCTTAGCCAACCTAATACATTAAAGCACTCCTCAGGCTAGTTGAAGTGATTTCATCAGAAAGTTGATCGGTAATGCAAACAGTATGCAGGATTTCAAAATTCTTCATACTATGCAGGAAGCATTTTTTTTTCCACTTCTAGTATGTTTTTGGTTTTATTTGTTACACTTAAATTAAAAGCAGCTGGGATTTATTTTGGTGTAAGGAGTGAGGTAGAGCTCCAACTCTCCCCCCTTCGAAATTGCTAGCCGGTTATCTCAAAATGATTCAATGATTAAGAATGTAATTTTAAAAAATGTGTATGTGCCCCCAAATGCTATGAAAATGGAATACTAGTGAAATCTTGGAAAGAAATTGTGGCATGATTTTCTGTTTTCAGATAGTTTTATTCCAATTAAGATAAATTCAAGGCTTAATTGGGACTTGTAAAAAAAAAAAATTCAGGAACAAGTAAGAGACACCCTTTTGCCTACAAAAATGTAAGTGGAGGAGTTGAATTGAAGCTAAGAGGAATAAAATGCAGAAACAATAAACATACTTCAGAGTGTGTGTAGATGGAAGGGTATTTACTGCCCGGTTTCTTGAGCAGTTGCAAACCTCTGGCATCCTTGGTCTGTAAGTCAGTCACATCAATCATAGCCATATTTCTGTTACGGACAGCTAGACACAATGAAACAATATATTTCATCTGTGTGCTTCTCTGTCTCCACTTTTCATGCTAATTTTTCATTTAGCATGGATTCGTTTTTAAAATTTAAAGCTGTTCCTGGAAATAAAGACTGTTTTGAATGTTGGACAGCTAGAGAAGAAGTGAGAGTAACCAAGGCAGTGAAACGTTTAGTGGAGGGCACAACACAATTTGAGAAATAAAATTTCATTGCAGAACGACAGCCATTTTATTATGACTAAAATGTTAAACACTTCAGCAATCTACATTTTATTTTTATAACAAAGAGACAACTGGTAAAAGAGTTGATTTTAGGAATTTATTATTATTTTTTTTTAAAAAAGCAACTTCCAGGGTTTGTCATTGTACAGGTTTAGCCTGGTCTTCTATAGCATGGTACAGCAATAACTGATTTTTTTTTATAACAATGACTCAGAGGCACTGGAGATCCATTACTGTCTTCTGAATTATTACAGAAAGAAGAAAGAATTAGAAGAGTTTAATGTTAAGTGTATTTAAAAAATCATACTTTAATTCTTTTAAATTGGTTATCCAAGTATGATAATATAGTAGAGCTCAGATAACTAGAAAAGGCAATTGACGAGGACACCCCATTCCCATTTGATATGCATTAACACGCTTTTTACTGCATATATCTTTATATAGTTTGCAAACTAATTCAACCCATTTTGCACAGCATTCATTATTTTTATAGAGTTAGCACTGGGCTGAAACCATTGCTCATAATCTCATAATTATTATTTGTTCTGATTTTTTTTTTTGATGGTTTTCCTTCATTGGACACAGTGTTTGGACTTTAATGTAAATAAAATTTTGAGGTTATCTTTGCCCATTCTAGTGATATTTACAATGAGGTTACCTGTGGCCAGGTGTCTAAGACTTCATTAATTTGTCCTCCGGCTCTGGGCTTGACCTTGGTAAAAGAGAGACCTTGTGTCTCACTGGAATATGTGCCATGTCCAGGCCAGAAACTGTTTGTGAGCTGGCTGTTAACAGAAGGGACCCCTCAAGGTTTTTATTAATGCTGTGCAAACAAGGGTCTCGTCATTTCAGTAACTATTTGTACATTTATAAAAGCAATACAGTCATGGGAAAACCAACAAGCACAGCTTGGTAGAATAACCTGCCATGAAATATCATTGGCTTCATAATAATTTACTACAACTGTTCTTTTTATTCACACTGGATAGGAAATGCTTCCATCTAACACATGGAATACGAATATATACAACAAAAAATTGGGCTTTATTATAAAAAAAACTTCACAAAGACAATAACATGGGGATTTAAAAAATAATTTTGTGCAGTTTCCTATCACAATCATATGTCTGCTGCCTTTTACAGGGAATGATACAAGTACTGATAGGTTTTATAAACCAGTTAAAGAATTTTCCTGCCTGTAATAGCCTACTATTAAAATATTGCCTTGTTCATACAGTATAGGGTTTTTTCCTTCTCAACTGTGATTCTAAATGACTACGGATGACATGATGAGTCAGTTTTAAGGACAAACCCTGTTAATTAATCCTCTTCAAAATTATCATATATTTGCAGTTCTCTATCTCATCAAAAAGTTCACCAAAACAACATCTCGGAAACTGCACAGGGCTTCTGATCAATGTGCTGTTGAGATCCCAAATGTAGCATTCTCACCTGACGCCCAGCATCTTTTTTCACAACAATGTCAGCATCTTGGCTTGAACTTTCTTATGGCCGCAGCGAGTCATGCGGCAGGTGTGGAGTGGACTGTTCTGTACTGCCAGCAGTCAAAACAGTTGTCATGGGCTCAACATCTCAACACTGTGAGCCCGGGGCACCCATTCTTCTATGGAATGGTTTCTGGAGTCCAGCAATGTCACTGCAGGTGGCCAAGACATTCTGGCCCCCACTTCATGAAGGACTATATTAAAGAAGAAGCCTCGTATTCTAAAAATAGACAGTACAGGCCAGGTTGGGGGTTGGGGGAGGGAGTTTGCTTTCCTAAGTCCTGGAAATCATCTCTAATTTTAGCTCTATGAGAGGGCTAGGGGATTTCTGGAAGTGGCAGACTGGGAGAAGGGCTGGGTCTGAGGTACGCTTGGGAAGTGTCTGTTTGGTGTTGGCACTGCAGGTTTAGTGCCTGTGGTCTAGGCACTATGCCTAGAGATCTATTTCCCTTTGATAGCACCTTTTATGCCTAAGGGTTTCCCCATTCTCCCATGCAATCCCTGTTTGTTTTTGTTTTCAGTATAGGGATGGCAAATAGGGCTCATCTCTCTCTCTCTCTCTCTTTCTCTCTCTCAATTCTGACTGATGAGTGGTGGCTCTTTGGAGTTGTGATTTGCGTACTGTGAAGAAATCATTGGGCTCCATGGGAAATGGTGCTCTGATTGATTAGCAATGTCTGTCATGGTTGTAAGAATTGGTGTTTATGGAATGCATGCCAGGTCCCTATGTCTCTGTTCTATGTAAAGTAAAAGAATGAGTCTGATTTGATGTGTTCTTGATGGATCTTTGGAGACCAGAGCCCAAAGCACTATGTTTATATTTATATTATGTTTTTTTCCTGAAAAGACTTAAGGGGTTTGGGAGAGGAACTTTAAGACATGTGGAAAGCTGGAGATGGAGATAATTTTGAACAGGCTGGTGCAGGAAGGCCTTGACAATAGCTCTGTTTTCACTCCGGGGTGATGAGGGCCAATGTTTAGAAAGTACTTATAGGGCTGACTACTTACAACAGATTCAGAAAGACTTAGAGCAAAGGAGTGAGACCCAGGCATGGTGGGAATTATAGGCAGAGCATTTCTGGTATATTTTCTCTTAGTCAATGGCCCAATAATAAATTGTGTGTTGAAAAGCCAAGGAGAAATCTATTTGCATTCACATATGTGCCTTTTTTTTTTCAGGTTAGTCAAAGAACCTGGGGTAGTTTCCTTATTATGTCAGGACTGTTGTCTCCCAGCTCTACCTAGAAGTTTCTTTCCGGTGCATAACTTTACCAAGAAGGAAAAATAAAATCAGTAAAATTGTGTAGTAGGTGCCAGTGACGCCATTTTAGGAAAATCAACTCACATTTGTCTCTGGAAAACAGGATCAACCACTTTTTCACATCTCAGGTGATTTTAACCAAAGCAAAATCTTGATTTTTAACATGAATTGTGAACAGGTTGCTCTTCAACAATGTGTTGTCTTCGAGACAGGGCAGCATGTGGGGCCAAAGCCAGCCGCCCCAGGCTGCTGAGGGCCTGCGGGTTTTAGAAACTGCCAGATGCTCTCATCAGTATGCCCTGTCAATGCACATGCCTGATTTCACTTACACAGCATCATGGCAACATACCTTTCTCCATCAGTAAACACCTGCTCTCTTCCTCGCTTGGAAACTGGGAGAATTTGGAAGGAAAATATGGCATGTTTTTATTCCTCTGAAAATCCCAGTAAGACATGCTGTTGGACATCTGTCTGATGTTGAGTTTCTTGCCACAATGGCTACTGTAAACTTTCCCCAAAATCATAGGCAAAGGGTTTGCACCTTCCTGGGTGGTGCACAGGGGTGAGGAGCCCTTGGTTCCCAGGCCAAGGGACCGTGGTTAAATGCCCAGCTGGAGTGGAGGAGGGAAAGCAGCATTTAGAAACTCAGCAATATTATTTCTTATCCAACTCTGCATTTCACCCTCAGAAAAATGGTTTCTTATTGGTCTTCACGAGACACAATCCCATTTAGAGCATCTCAGCAGTTTCACTGTCTCTGGAACTTTCTAGAGGTGATGGCTGGCTGGCTATAATTGTGACTGTGGTTACCTCACCATTTGTTTTCAGGCATTTCAAAATTTTGATTTCCGCTGATCAAAATTGTTGGCCTGTTGGCATTACAAACCAATTTTTTAAACTGTGTGAACATCAGTGGGCTTTATCACCACTCATTTCCATAGCAGAAGCCTCCTTTAACTGGAAAGACTTGTTCTAACACCACAGAGGAATCTCCTCCCTGAAGTTTCTGAGAGAGCCCAGAGTATGAACTTTGAGTTCTAGACAGAAGGCCTCGGAGGAGGCCGGGAAGGGGGCGGTGCCCTGTTGGGAGGTGGAGCCTGAGGCGGAGGGGGAAGGGTAGAAGGTGGGGATGGGATCGGAGGGGTGGGAGCACTGGGGGGTGGTGGAGGGCAATGAGGAGCAGGGTGTGGGGGGGTGTAGATGGGGGCAGGAGGCGGCGACATGGTGTGGTAGGCATTGTTGAGGGGGTACTTGGCTGGCTGGTTGTTCTTGACTCTGGTGAAGTTGATGCAGCGTCCCTGGAAGAGAGTCAGAGAGAAAAAAATGTAAGTTGCAGCTCTGGCCTTACAGCCGAGGAGGTGGGAAGTGTGGTGGGCTCAGAAGAAATCTGTGGAAAGCGTACACAGCGTTCCTGGCAACACTCTACTGGCATACAATAGAACTTGACAACAAATAAGCTCTTTGTTTCCTTTTTCTAAGCTTACTGTGTTGCAAAATCAATCTAGGAAGAGGTGAGGTTGGTGGACCTGGAGGAACAATTACGTGCAGGCTATACAGGTGTGTGATGTGAGACTCGGCTTGGGATGAGAGTCAGAGCAGGGACACATGCATGTTGGTGGCAGATGTGGGGGCCGAGCAAACCTTCGCTCACATGTGCGCACCTCCACTCGTCCTTCAAGTCTTAAGTCAACTCCCTTCTCCTCACACATCTTGCCTTGATGACTCCAACCCCCACTTAGCCTTTGAGTCCCTCCTTAATTTTTCTCTAGTTACAATCTAGACCACACTGAAGCCTGCACACACAAACTGTTTGATCTATAAATGCCTTGCCTCCCTGACCAGATGAGAAACTTCTGTAGGGGAGTGGCTTTGTTTTATACTTTGCTGCTACACTACTGATTTAGAAATTTCAATGCTATATTTAGTTGCCAGCACCCCATCTTCCCTGAGCTTGCATTTCATGAGATTAAACCAGGGCCTAACTTTGTTAGGTTCTGACTGGGGAAGGGTTCACAAATTGCAGAAACAAGTTACCATCTTCTCCTTGCATTGCCCAGAACTCCCAGCTCATGGTCCGGCTTTCCTGCTTTGAGCTGGTTTTGTAACCCAGTACTGTAAATTCCCAGTTGTCCAAGCAGCCCACTTTTACAGCTTTATAAATCTAAGCCTTGGTTATGGTTTATTTATGATTCTGGATAAAGCTCTTTCCTTCAAGATGTTAAAGTCCTAATGGTTACCATCTGTGATAGATTCCTCTGAAAGACAACTCGGAGTCAGGATTTACTGTACTACACATTCTGCCCTTCATTCTTAGACATGCTAAGTCAGACCCAGAGACCAGAAATTCATTTCCTTTCAAGGTGAAGGAAAATTCCAGTCCTGGGAAGGAGCCGCTGGTGCCTGGGGTCGAGTCCCTGTGTGGCTTTGGAGGATTTCCCATAGGGTGGGCCATCCACAGCTCTCTCCTTCCCTGCAGGGATCAGTGATGGTGGGCGGGGCAAGAGAGGAGGCCCATTAGTCCAGAGGCTGGGAGTCGGGGTGAGGTGGGGAGACGGACCTCCCTTGTCAGCCCCTCTGGCTGCCATCACTGCCTCTTAGCTATAGCTGCAGGGGTGAGGGTGGGCTGAGGTGAAGAGAGGCCAGGAACCACCTTCCTAGTAGGATCAGTAACACCACTGTAACACCCCACCTGCCACTGACAGTCATTATGAGGATTAACCTAATCAGTGCTGGTGAAGGCCTTGGAACAGTGCCTGGCACATAATGCTTGGAAAATGAAGTTGCGTCTAGATGGGGAAACATGCCCAGACACAATAATGCCCTTATCTACTGCAGAAAGGCGAGCTGGAGGTAGCATCAGGTTTTCCGACTCCTAGCTTAGAGCCTTATAAGTGAGCTGCAGGCTAGAGCCTCTACACACTACACCTGGCTTCTATAATAAAACTGGCACACAGGAAAAAAAATGTAGCATTGGACATGTGACCAGAGCAGCCCTCCATATCCGCCCCCTGCACCCTCTTCTATCGTCCCATTGCTGTGTGACTCCTGTCACTTATTCTTATAGGACCTCCAGCGATGCTTTGCACTCCCAGTTGACTGACGATCCATTTTATACATACTTATTATCATCCTGAAAAAAGGTGCAGACTCCACATAAACAAATCCCTGGGGTCAGTTACAGTAAGATGCAATTAGAGCTTCAGGGAGGGGTGTGGCTACAAGTTCTTAAAACCTGGAGCCTGAGGGGCCAACACAAACACTGTAACACTGAGACCATATAATTGGCCTAAAGATCAGTTTACACGACATCATTTTTTGCTTGCAAGAGGATAATAGAAAGGCCAGATGTTCTCAGTGTCCTGTATGCCAGCAAATCTGCACCAGTGTTTGCTTAATATGTTGCTAGGACGATTGGAGCTCTCAGTTCCTACACTGGCCTTTGTAACCCAGTTCGTTTCTTTGCAATATTATTTTTGAGTGGTTCAATTCAGATCTAATATTTGGCTTTGACCTCAGTTTACCTCAGCTTGCTCATTTATGGAGAATGAATGTCAATTATTTTCACACATTAGCAACAAAATGCTCTGGAAAAAGTCTAAGAAGCAAATGCAACAATATCTCCTGCTAAGGGGAAGCTCGGCAGGATGATAGGTGGGCTCCTCCTGGGCTGGAAAAGGCCACTTTTTCACCTGAGTGAATCTAACGGTGTTGGGAAGATGATTAGAAATATCTAAGCATGTTGCCTTCTTTATTATCAAAATCCTATGAGCGAAGTATTATTATCTTCACTGTACTGAAGAAAGACTGAGGGCTTAGCTTTATTTAAATAATGTGCCCAAGATTATAAAGCCAGCAAATGGTAGAAGTTGGATTAAAACCAGCTCTGCTTGCTGTGGGCACCAATCATCTTTTTTGTTGTATTATCCTGAAGATAAATTAAAAGTACAAATAATTTCTTGAAGCACTTGCAGATGGTATCACACAATGTACAACAGCACTAGGCAACAATCCATCAGCTCTTGACCTGGCTATTTAGAGATCGTTCCAGAATAGGAGTCTGATCAATTTGCTGCTTAGCTCAAAACCCTTCTATGGCTCCCTATAGTCTTTAGAATAAATTCCAAACTCCTTTGATGGCATATTAGCCCTTCTGTGATCTGGTCCTGGCTTACATCTTTTAATTAATCTCTTGCTCTTTTACTGCAGGATGTCCAGGCAGGCCCACTCTGAGCCCTCTACAAATTTTATTCAATGAACGGATATACTACGCTATTGGTACTCAGTTTAAAAGTTGCTCCCTAGCTGGTAGGTGAGTGTCTTTGAGGCAACCTCTGGGTCTTCTCTTCTTGAGATCTTTAAAGCAGCACCAAGTTCAGGTTTAAGTTGGTGCTCAACAAGTCCTGCTCATCATCCCGAGGATTTCTGAGGTGGAGTGAGCCTTTGTTGAAAGCTCAGATTTTCTCTGTAAGTTGAGGTTCTTAGAGGATCAAAGGTCCAGGAACTCACGGCTGTGGTCTCCTTGGCCACCTTCTCACAGTCTCTCTGGAGAGGGATGGCAAGCATCGTATGTGCTCTCCTGATTTCCACCCTAGATATCTTAACATGCTACCTTCAAAAATAGTTGTTTCGGTTGCTTTTGATTGATTTATCAAGGAAATTGTCCCTCAACAAAACCCTTTACCTAAATTGGGGGTGACACACTCTGAAACAATGATGGTGTAGCAGATCGTGTTGACCAGGTTCTGGGGTTTTCCCAGTTTTGAAACCGAGGGTCCAAGCAAAACAGAGACAGGAGACTGGAGGTGTGGGGCTGTGGTCTGCCCCGAGGGTCCGGCCTCAGAGGCAGAGTTCTACCTCTAGTTCTGCTGCTAATATACTCACTGTGATACCTTGAGTAGGTCATTTTCTATGGGCCTCAACTTCCTCATCTGCAAACTGAGTTGTGCTAGCTAGATGACAGCCAATGTCTTTCAGCTGTGATGGCTTATGATTCAATCACAATTCAAGTTGTTTTGAAGCCCTTTACTCAGATACTTGAATCTGAATCCAGTAGGGGCAGGCAGTTTGCACGTCTTTTTATACTACTTAGTTTGGCTACCTTTTTGCATTGCTTCTCAGTTGGTTATCAGACTTATAAAATATTAATAAATTGAATTTCAAAGTTGGAGTCTCTATCTTTTGCTCTTATTTCCATGGTAAAGACTCAAGCTTGCCTGTGAGTTCTGAATTTAAGTTTGTGGGATGACATGGGGGATGTGACAAGAGCTGTGGGCTGACTGTATGCAAATGACTTGCCAGGGGTGAGCTTATGTGTGCTGAGTGTTATAAAACATCTGTTTAGGTATCAGGCATGATCAGTGGAGAGGGGAGCTGGCTTTTGGAGATGGTTAAAAACATGCCACGCTCCCACAGATTAAACAAAATAGTTTCCTATGAGCAGAGGTCACTTAAGGAAGTTGGATTGCACAGGAAAAATATGAAAATAATCAGATGGAAAAAGTATAACACACATGCCAAGTTTCTTCTGACAAATACCTTTTCTCTCTGGCTTAGTTCTCTCATTAATTGCATTGTTTGGAGGGTCGTAGGTATTTCTCAAGTTACAAATGGATTGGGTTTCCAAAGTTTGTTTTAAGTCATTTGTTTAGAATTAGGAGCATAATTTCTAACTTAAGTCACTCTGGTAAATGGGGGTTGGTTCTCAGGCTACACCACAAAAGCTCATTGGCATATTGAAGACAATTGATGTAATCCTGTTGAAGTTGGTGCTCTAATGATAAATGAGACACATGAGCAATGAATGGATAAAGGGCTGGACGGGATGACTTCATAGTGCTTTCTAGCCTAAGATTCTCTTCATTTGTTAAGTCCTTTGTGCATTCATCTTTTTGACAAGTGGTTTTTGAGTGCCAACAATGTCCTGGACACCTTCTGAGTTGCTGCTGATTGTGCTGAGCAACCAAAAGCAGTTTGTGCTCTCATGAAGAATAGTGTCCAAGGGTGGAGAGAGATAGCAGTTGAGAGATCCCACAATTATACATGCGCTCTATGACACTGGCCTTGGCCATAGCTGATTGGACCAGAGATTGACACCTACCCTGAGTTAGACCAATCAGATTCTCTTTTCTGGGAGTTTAGAATTATGACTGAGTTTTTAGGCAATTAGTCAGTTAGGGTTGATCTCTTACAAGAGGGGATGTGAGTGGGAACTGGAGTGGCCGTCTTCTGCCACAGTCAGGGAATAGCAGAGTTCTGACTCTACCTCTTAAAGATCCTTCACACCCATTCCCTCCTCCTCACTCTCACTAATACTCATCCTCTATAACTTGGGCTACTATGTAAACTGGTCTTCCTGCCTTCAGCCTTTCTCTTTTCCAGTGATAGTTTGGTTTCCATATAAAACTTATACATGTGTATATATATCTTATATATATGATGTATATGTACCTATATACATAAATTTTTATCTATTTACACATATAAATATGTATCTATACATTCACATAGTCACACATTCAATATTGTCTTCCTGCTTAAACTCTTCAATGCCTTCCCACCTTCTAAGAGAAAATACCCTGGTTCCTGAGCAGGGGCTGGCCCCCGCTCCCTTGGCATTTCTTTCTGTCATTTTACTCCTTCTCTTCCTACACGTCAGCTTTGATGCATCATGTGAAATGAAGCCACCACACTCTGGCTTCTCATTTAACAGCTTTCATTCCAAGGCTCAACTCCATGACAGGGACAAAGTGGCACAGAGATACCTGTCTTGCTTCTTGCTCTTTCCCAAAGCCTGACCTGGAGGCAAAGACCAGTGAGACTAGGATTCTTTTTTTTTTTTTTTTTGTATTTTTCTGAAGTTGGAAATGGGGAGGCAGTCAGACAGACTCCCGCATGCGCCCGACCGGGATCCACCCGGCACGCCCACCAGGGGGTGATGCTCTGCCCATCTGGGGCGTCGCTCTGTTGCAACCAGAGCCATTCTAACGCCTGAGGCAGAAGTCACAAAGCCATCCTCAGCGCCCGGGCAAACTTTGCTCCAGTGGAGCCTTGGCTGCAGGAGGGGAAGAGAGAGACAGAGAGGAAGGAGAGGGGGAGGGGTGGAGAAGCGGATGGGTGCCTCTCCTGTGTGCCCTGGCCGGGAATTGAACCCTGGACTCCTGCACGCCAGGCTGACGCTCTACCACTGAGCAAACCGGCCAGAGCTGGATCCTTTTTGATTCCTTTTTCTCCACTTTGAACTTGCTCCATCTATAAATTTTATATAATAGACTGCCTTTTACAGGCTGTTCATGGAAAAGGAGCCAAGGTCAATTCTCCCAGTTGTTTAATTCATTTTGCTGACACACACACTGGCGCACTCTGCTTAATAACTTCTTCAGATGCCAAGCTGAAGGTAAAAGGAAAGCACGAAGGAGATATTTGGTAGCAAGAGGGAGTCAGAAAAATGGAAGGGTAGAAATAAAAATGATACGTCTTTAGTGGGACATGTACAAATATAGGGTATGTTATGGATTACTACTGAGATAAGACTTACTTAACAATAAAGTTCACTTATTCCATCTGATTATAAAGTCCTATATTTTCTTTGTGGAAAATTTGGAAAATGCACAAAAGAAGGAAGAGGACATTAGAATTAAAAAAAATTAACACTCAAAGAGTTAATAGTGTGTGCTTATCCTTTTTATAAAATTAATTATTTTTTTTCTTAAGTGAGAAGCGGGGAGGTAGAGAGACAGACTTGTGCATGCACCCCAAAAAGGATTCACCCAGCAAGCCCCTTAGCAGAGAATGCTCTGCACATCTGGAGCGCTACTCTATTTCTTGGCAACTAAGCTAGTTTAGCCTCTGAGGCAAGGCCATGGAGCCATCCTCAGTGCCTGGGCACAACTTGCTCATTCGAGCCATGGCTGCAGGATGGTAAGAGGAAGAGAGAGAGAGAAGGGAGAGGGGGTGGGGTTGAGAAGCTGATGGTCACTTCTCCTGTGTGCCCTGACCAGGAATCAAGCCCAGGACATCCACACACCAGCTGACACTCTACCACTGAGCCAACCGGCCAGGGCCTGTGCTTATCCTTTCAGATTTTTCTTTTTCACACACACACACACACACACACACACACACACACACACACACACACACACAGCCGCATAGATGCAGTGGTGCATACATTTACAAAAATGGAATCGTCCTATACATTTTTTTTTCAATAATATGCTGTGACCATTTATTTCTTCCCTGACATTTTCAATATTGTTTTCAATGGTTGCAAAATTTTCTATCACATGGAAGCACCACATGCAGTTATTAAATTCCTTATTGGGCACTAAGAGTCTACCTAACTTCTAATGATCACATTTATAAAATAAGCTTCAGAAAAGCTCTAGACTCAATTGTTGTTAATTTTTTAAAAAATTTTTTATTTATTGATTTCAGCAAAAGAGGAAGGGAGAAAGAGACAGGAACATCAAGCTGCCCCTGTATGTGCCCTGATCAGGACCGAACAAGCAATCTCTGTGCTTTGGATGAAGCTCCAACCAACCGCCATCTTCCAGGGCTGTTGTTAATCTTCGATTTAGGATTTTTTACATCCAATTTCATATGTGAGGTTGGCCATTTTTATTTTATTGTTTACTGTTTTTGTCATAAAGATTATATTAACTTCACAAAAACATTTGGGAAGATTTTCATCTTTTTATATGTTCTATATTTCTGAAAAAGCATAAAATGATTTGTTTGCCTGGCCTGTTGGTAGCGCAGTGGATGGAGTGTCGATCAAGAATGCTGAGGTTGCTGGTTCAAAATCCTGGGTTTGCCTGGTCAGGGTACATATGTAAGCAATAAGCAAGCAACGAACAACTAAAGTGAAATGATTTGTTCATCAAAAGCACAGAAAATTCTCTCAAAATCTTTCTGAACATATTGTTTTATGAGAATGCAGCTCTTTGACTTTAAAAGTTTTGCTACAGGTATTGACCCATGCAGGCTGTGTACCTCTTCTTGAATTCATTTCCATAATCTACCTTTTCTCCGAAAATCATTCACTTCATCAAGATTTTTTAAAGCATTTGCACAGATGTGTACTTAATAGACAGAGAATTCTTACAGTTAAATATATCTATTTGTGGTGAAACCAGTTTGTTAATATGATTAACATTATCAATTTACCTATTTATATACTTATATATATATATTTTTGTCTTTCTTTTTTTTTTCTTTTGAGAGAGGCAGGGAGAGAGGGAGAGATATAAACATCAACCTGCTCCTCCTGTATGTGCCCTGACCAGGGAATCGAACTGGCAATTTTTTGACTTCTGAAAATATGTTAGTGACATTGGTATTTCCAAAATAATTTTCTTTAAGATTTCTTTTTCAGTTCTACTGATTTTGCTGTTTTTATTAGTTTGTTCTTATATTCATAGATTCATAGCTCTGTTTTCTGTAGATTTGTTTTATATTCTTTTCTAAGTTTTAACTAAATACTTAGCTCATTTGTTTTTATTTTTATCTTATTTAATAATAAAAAAAATTTAAGGCTACAATTTTTCCAAATCCCATAAGTTTTTATTGTGGCATTCCAATTATCATTGTTCTAGAATCCCAGTAATTGTGTGTTGATATCCTCTTAATAATTTTATGACCATATTTTAAAACTCCTAAGTGCTTTTTATAAAAACTTTAATCCCTTATTGCTAACTCTAGCTTCTTTTTCTTTTCTTTCTTTCTTTCTTTTTTTTTTTTTTTTTTTTTTGTGGTGAAAAAATGTGGCCTGTAAAAATACTTTCTTTTTTCGGGTTTTCTTTGTTGTCCAAGTTATAGTCAATTTTTTAAAAATTTAAAAATAATATGAATTTCTATTTTATGGATGCACTGTTAAATATCCACAAATGACTTTTATTAGATTAGTTAAAGCCTCTACATCTGTTATTTATCTTTTTCAACTGCTTTATGTGTTGAAATCTAAGGGTAGCATGGGGTTATTAACCTTCTCCTCTTCAATATTTTAAGTAATTATCATGTATTGCTCAAATTTGACTTTGCTGCTTTATTAATTGGGCCACCCAAGAGCAGCAGGGAGGGAGCCTTTCTCAGTGGTCTGGGTAGAGAGAATTTCTTCCGTTCCAAACAATTCTCCCTGTTTGCTGGTAGCCTGTCTGAAGATGGCTACCATCTCTCCCTCCCTCCCTCGTGCACAGCCCCGCCCCCTTGGTGAGGAGTCTGTTCCTCCACTCCCTTGAATCTGGGTCAGCTTGTAATAGTTTTTAATAATAGTAAGGTGACCGCCCTGGCCGGTTGGCTCAGCGGTAGAGCGTCGGCCTAGTGTGCGGAGGACCCGGGTTCGATTCCCGGCCAGGGCACACAGGAGAAGCACCCATTTGCTTCTCCACCCCTCCGCCGCACTTTCCTCTCTGTCTCTCTCTTCCCCTCCCGCAGCCAAGGCTCCATTGGAGCAAAGATGGCCCGGGCGCTGGGGATGGCTCTGTGGCCTCTGCCCCAGGCGCTAGAGTGGCTCTGGTCGCAATATGGCGACGCCCAGGATGGGCAGAGCATCGCCCCATGGTGGGCGTGCCGGGTGGATCCCGGTCGGGCGCATGCGGGAGTCTGTCTGACTGTCTCTCCCCGTTTCCAGCTTCAGAAAAATGAAAAAAAAAAAAAAAAAATAGTAAGGTGACCAACTGTCCTCCTTTAGGAAGTTCTGTCCTCTCTTAAAAAGTGTCCTCCTACATGTCCTCCTTTTTGATACTGGAAGACTAATCTGTAAATGTCCGTATTTGATCAATGCAGAATCGATCCATTATATGTGATGTGATGTATTTTTATTTGACATGATGATTTGTCAAGGATCAGTATTGAAATGAGTACTTTTTCTTACAATTATTATTAAAAAATTTTAGGCATATAAGCATAATTACAATATAAAATATTACAAATGTTTTTTTTATGCATTTATCATATTATAGTGTATTATTGTTGCAATGAGTAAAATGTTTCTTTTATTTACGATATTGTTTTCTGCAATTTATTTTTGTCCTCCTTTTCATTGTAAAAATGTTGGTCACCTTAATAATAGAATATAATGGAAGCGATGTGGCAACGAGTCCTAAAAGTTTCTGCTTCCTGATTTTGGTGCCCTGAGCCTCCATGAAAGAAGTTTATGCTACTTGAATGCAGGGAGAGGCCGAGCATGGGAGACCGAGGACAGACGGCATCTTGGATGAAGAAGCCCAATCAATCTCTCTCTGACTCCAGTTCCAGCCATCATCTGATTCCAAGTTCATAACAGATCCCCAGTGAAAATTATGCAGCCAAGCCAGATCCACCCACAGACTGAGAGAATGTAACAAGTTGCTGTTTTAAGCCACTATATTGTTACAGAATAATATTGAAACAAGTGGAAACTCATGTCTTTGTCTCCAGGGTTATTCTGGTTCGTGGTGCTGGGTATAGGAGCTGCTGTGGGTTTCTTGTTTTTTTGGACTCTGAACTTGGCACCCTTCCCAAGTTGTTGATAAGGATCTGCATATGTGCTCTGCCTGCTGCCTGACTGGCTAAGATCTCACACTGCTGGAATCCAAGGGCCCCCAGGGGAAAGGTAAGATCAGTGGATGAGAGTGTGATATAACCTGAAAGGTAACTATTACAAACTTTCCTTTCTGTTCTCTTGATACTCCCCTGAACCATTCATTATGAAATGTAGGCTGTTAGAGATGAAGAAAGGATGAATTAGGAGAGGACTGGGAAAGCTGTTGCAACATTGAAAGGGTTTTGCCTGTTTACACATTTGTGCAAATTCCTCTTTTGAACCGTCTGAGACATCCTGTCACCTGCCCTCTGCTGCCAGTGGATAGCTCTAGGCTGAAGAGTCTCCCCTGCTTCTGCAGTCAGGTGAAACTCATGTGCTCAAATTGCCTTCTGACCTGAAAGTCTTCAAAAATATTTTGATACATACCCTGACAGAGAGGAAACAGTGAGATAAAGTAGCCTTGCCACCCAAATGGGGACAGATCAACTCTACCTAAGTTACAGAAAAGGCTGCTGAGTCTGAGTGCCCATGTCTAACTTGTGCCTAAAGTCACAATTAATTACTTGTCACACGAATGAATTAGTAAGTTCAAGTAGGAAAGGCCTCCCTCTGATGGCCCCTGAGAATGATCAATATGCCATTATAGCCAACAAAGACCAAAATACATGCCACACCCCCTCTTTCAGTCTTGTCAGTATAGTATATAAAACCATGGCATGGTATGTCTGCGCCTGACAAATCTTAAAAAAAAAAAAGGATAAAATAGGATTGGAGAAAGGACATCCAGGAACAATGATTAGGTGGTCCAAGTGCTGTCAAGTGAAGCCTGACTCTAAGAATTCAGACCTTTCAAGGTAGCAAGACAAGGATGTGTGCAGAGATACCCTGGGTAGTACTCTCACGTCAGAGGTGAAATTAATTGAAAACACTTGTTGGTTCAAGAAGCAAATAGTACTGAATGGTTTGACCCAATATGTCACACCCTAAATATTGTTGCTTTTCTTTTCTTTTTTTTTTTAAGTGAGAGGAGGAGAGATAGACTCCTGCAAACACCCCAACTGTGATCTCCCCAGCAAGTCCTGTCTGTGGCTGATGGTTGAATCAACCGAGCTATCCTCAGTGCCTGAGGCCAATGCTCAAACCAATAGAGCCACTGGCTCCCAGAGGGGAAGAGAGAAAGAAGTGAGAGAGGGAGGGGAAGAGAAGCAGATGGTCACTTTTCTTGTGTGCCCTGACTGGAGATGAAACCCGGGATGCCCACACAGCAGGCCTGTACTCTGTCCCCTGAGCCATCTGGCCAGGGCCTACATATTGTTTCTGAACTTTTGCTTTTCTAAAATCCAGCCATTGGTATTGACCAACTTCTCTTCACCAGTGGCAACGAGTCCAGCGCATACTCTATAGTCTATAGGACCTGCTATGCAATGAAATGATTACTTAAGAAAGCCTGGTTTTAATTGATATTTTGGATGGGTTTCAATAATAAAATTGCTTTAATGCATTTTTCTCAGATTAAAAAAAAAAGGATCACTGTGGCGTGGTCATGCTGAGTGAGTGGAAGTCTGACCCACAATGAGCTACTTTTATTTAGAGCCTTCCTTCTCTCCTTTTCTGTCTATTCCAGTTAACAATCTTGAGAGCATTTCTCTTGCCCTTGTCCGTGTTCCCAGGTAAATGACTCTTACCCCTTAGAGCTATCATTAATATAATTTTTCTATTTATTATTGTATTTATGATAGGTATTTGCCTTAAAAAATTGGTACCAGAAGATAATCTGAGATTTCTTGGCCAATAGCATTATTTAACTTGAATGTGAAAATGTAAAATTATGAAATTACTTATTCAGTTGCTGTGTAGCTCAGCCTGCTTCATACACACACGCTCATGGAGAAAGGCTTGTTCTCTTCTCCAGCACAATGTGAGGAACCCTTTCTTTAGAATGAGTAATTTTCCTCTGCCAGTAGCTGTCAAAGTACTTTCCTTAAAGTGGAGGTAATATTAATTTTTAAAAAGGCAGTTTTGCTTTTGTGATTACTATATTGTTGCCGGCGAGTGGCACCCTAACTGGATGTGTGTCTTTTAGGTTCTTAGGACCTCCCACATGCACTCTTTTCCTATACCATGACCATGACGGGGTCTCTATCATGGGACCCTGCTTGAGGGACTGGTGAACTTTCAGTTAATCACATCTACCATTCACTGCACTAGGCTGGGTATTGGTTGTTTTATATACATCATCTTATTTTGTTTTAACTACATTGTTGGTTAATAATATTACTACCCTCATTCAAAAATGTAGAGACCGGCTCAGAAAGACAAAGTACTTTGCCCAGTCTCTCTGCAAGTATACCTGCTAGAACAGAGCTGTAAATCTAGTTCTGTTTAATGCCACACTCTTACTTTTGAGCAACATGTGCTTTAGATTGCAATAAATCTAGGGCAGAAGGACAAGAAGTATGGCACTTAATATAGCTGGCCACTAGTAAGGTTATATAGCTGAGAATTTGCTTTGGGTCCTGGTGCTTCCCTGTTCCCACTGTTCTCTTCCAGCTTTCCATGTCTCTATTTTTTCCTCCCTCAGAATTTCAGTGCCTTCCAGCTGCCCTTCCTGGAAAAGGGCCCCATATATCCCCGTTCTTTCTTCCAATCAAAACTTGCTTGTCTTGTGTGCCTCTCTCTTTCAATCCTTCTCTGTGCTTTCTTTGTGACAAATCTCTTATCTGTCTTAGGAGCTGAGTCCACTATGAGGGTTTATTCCCCAAAAGGTGCCTTCTTTCCAAGGACACAAACATATGCTGCAACAGAGATGGTTAAATTTCTCCCACATTCATTCTTCAGCAGTAACTCTTGAGTTTCACTGGGCACATGACCATCAAGTAATGACTACATTTCCCAGCCTCCTTTGCATAAGAGGTTCAAGAGGCAGTAAGAGATGCTGAAAGGCCTGATCTTTTGTGGTACATGACCCAGTGTGGCTCCTTTACATGAGATGTGGTTGTCACCTATATTCTGACCAGTTGGATGGGAGCAGAAAGTGAGGTCTACAAATTCTAGGTTGGGCCTTAAAAGAAGAGGTCAAACCCTCCTCTTTTCCTCTGTTGGACTATGCAGATGAGAGCCACACCCTGGGGATGATGAAGAATCAAGACCGAAGGAGCCAGGGCCCTTGACAGCTTGGAGTCACAATACTGACCTTGGACAGCTTATCCTCAGAGGGTTACATGTGAGAAAAAAAGTTCTATTCTATCTAAGACTATATTATCGTGGGATTTTGCTAGATTAGCTAAACCTCTAACCTAAATAATATAATTCCTAAAGGGAACCTTCTGAAGATAGTGTTTTGTTCTAAAGGAGTTGCCTCAATATGGGGCACGTGGGGTGCTGGGGCAGGCTGTTGTGGTGATCTCCTGGGAGCAGACGGGGCTGTGGGATGCCTCTTAAATTTTGACCATACACTTGGTTGCCCTCTCCAAATTTACACAGTTCTGTTTGAAGGAGTTTCCTAAAATTTCCTGGACTCTTTTGCTTTTCAGGTAAGGGTTGCTATGATCCCACCAGACTGCGCCACACACTGAAGCCAAAGGAAGACAGTAACACAGTCAAAGCGCTGAAAGATGGTGGCCCATGTTTGCGATCGGCTGGACACAGACAGGGAAAATTTATAGCACTTAAAGTCTGGGACTCATCCAGGAGTAAAACACATTAATTTAACTTATCCAACCTCAAAATTGGTTTCAGACCTCCATGGGGCCCCAATAATCTTCCTAATTATGAAACCAGGTAGTGCTGAAGCTGAGATATGAACATAACCTAGTATCAACATGCCTCACTTCTGTGGTACAGAAACATCTCACTAATTCAGGCTGCACTGGTGAAATGTATGTAATTCTCCCCAGGCTGAGCCTGTTCTGTAGGATCTGGGAAGAAATGACTTGTTACACAGATATTTAGAGAGAGTGAAGAAGGAATCTTTAAGAGGAAATAAACACATCTTAAATAATTTGAAAAGAGGCAGGATATTGCTAATGACCAATGAATTTTATTTGTCCAGTAAAAGTGGACTCAGCACAGACCTCCAGTTAGAAAGATCTTGAGTGGCATTGCTTGCTTCATTTCTATTTCAATGGTTCATCCTGGTTGCCTTTATTGGGACAGCGCAGAGTCACCCCAGGTGCCTGCATGGGCCTCTAACTCTGGAATTCTTCCCAGCCTTCTCCCCCTGGCTTTTAGCTTCTCTTGCCTCTTGATCACAGCTTTAGCCCTCAGATTGATGAGACCTTTGGAAGGACCTTGACCTTCATCTCCCTTGGTTTCATGACTTGCCCCACATCCCTCCCCAATTGGTGGGTCTTTCACCAGACCCTACCCAACAGCGCTGGGAAGTGGTCTGGAGCAGGTGATTACATATACCTGGCAAGAATAAGGTTGCCTCTAAAAAATGGACAAGTCAGGCTTTTTATCAACTTGCCTTGTGTTCCCTCTCCCTGCACTACAATTTAAATCTAACTCAGTAAGGCTGTACAGTTGGCTTCTCATATCCTTGGATTCCCCCATCTGCAGATTTAACCAGCTATGGATTGAAAATACTAGGAAAAAAAGCTACGTTGTTGCTGACGTGTACTGTGTAGTTAAGCCTGTGATGGTTGAGTCTAGACTAAGTATGTACAGATTTATTTTGTCCTGATTTCTATACAATACAGTATGACAACTATTTATATAGCATTTACATGGTATTAGGTGTTATAAGTAATCTAGAGATATTTTAAAGCATACAGGAGGATATGTGTAGGCCATATGCAAATACTACACCATTTTGTATGAAGGACTTGAGTATCTTCGGATCTTGGTATCTGCTTGGTGTCCCGGAACTAATCTTCTGCAGATACCTGGGGCAACTGATCTGTTTAAGTAACTGTGTTTGTTGGCTTGGCAAGGGCAGTTTGGGAATGTAAGTTGCTTTTTGGAAGAAAGCCTTCTTCCCACTCACCTGATTTGGAACGTCTGAGAGCTTGGGGCTAGGAATCGGCCTGGACTGCAGGAGACAGGACAACATACAGAGAACCTTCACCTTCTGATTGGTTTCGCTGACTCAGTAAGAGGTATGAATGTGAAGGCCTCTAAGAGGCTGCCTTTAAGTGTAACACCAAGTTCTTTACCTTTAAGTAGCATGAGGAAGGCATGTTTTCTAAGGGGCTCTAGTCCACACTGCACATGAGCAAAGGGCAAAATCTTCCTCCAGGTAGTCCAGTCTGCCATTGTCTCCTGCCTCCTAACTAGTCTCTGAAGCCTGGTGGCCCCTTCCCAATACATCCACAAAGCAGTCACATGAGCCTAAACATCACAGGGTCATGCCACATCCCAGATCCCTTCCCCAGATCCCATGGCACAAGACTGAGATCCAAAATACTGAGGAGCCAGCAAGGCCCTGAATCATCAGCCTCACCTCCTGCCGTGCTCCCCTTTCTCCCCTGTCCAACCCCGCAGCCACCTTTCAGATCCATGGTCATCCCCACTTCATGACCTCTGCCTGTGTTCGGCCTGGGACATGCTTCCCTCCCAGGCTTGCTTGGCTAAATTCTATTCACACCTCATGTCTCAGCTCAGACACTTGTCAGAGAAGTTTTCCCTGCCCATACCCAATTTCAGCGAGGTCCACCTGCTCATTTTTTTCCTGGGTTCCTGCCCTTTTCTTTATCATGCTTTGTCATTAATTATTTGTGTAACTCTGTCACTATATGGCAAGCTTTTTGTTGACCACTGCATTCCCTTCGCCACCCAGAGCCAACACACAGGCCTGCTAGAGTATCTGTAAAATAAAGGAAAGAAGAAGCAGACCCTGCTTTCTAGGAAGGTGGTGAAAATTTGTCAAATTTCACCAAGCCCTGTGAACATTATGATCCTACTTGTATCCTGTGAATAAGCTTAAAAGTCCATCTAATGGGCATGGGTGGTCAACATTATATCTATAACAGCCATGACTTATCCAAACCTTATATATGTTATTCTGAAACCTCGTCACAACCTGGTATAAAGTAAGTATCACTATCTGCATTGTAACAGTAGAGAACTGGAGGCTCTGAAAGGCCCAGACCCTTCTCCAGGGCCACAGGAACAGGAAACAGCAGGGTCAGGATGCAAATCTAGTTTGGTTTGCCTTTGCAGCTGATGTGCTTTCCTCTCAGTGCTGCTGCCTTAGAACCGTGTCCCTTAGCATTTCTCCAGCCTCCAGGCATTAGGGGCTACAGGGATGCTTGAAGGGCCTCTCCAAGCAGGGTCTGGGGTTCTGGTCACAGCAGTCAACTCTGGAGTGAATTCAGCCAGAACCCAAGTGAGCCCTGTGAATCCAGACAGTCCAGGGTAGAGAGGCGACCTCATGCTGAGTAAGGCAATCTTTATTCTTTGTCTGAAGACCCTGCTACGGGTGATGGTGGGTGCTAGTGGTTTGGCCTACTCCCCCTTCTGGTGCCACTGCCACCAAGCCCTTCCAGCTCAACGAGGCAGAGGATTCCTGAGGCTGGGAGACGTGGCTGGACCAAGGCTGAGGAATGCAGTGGTGAGGCAGTGTGGGGACACACCGCAACTGGAGCAGCTCTGTTTTTCTGGAGCTTTCTCTGTGACATGGCATAATACTGAATAAGGAAGAAGCCCAGTAGAAGTAGCAATACTTTTTGTCCTCTTTCAGTCCATCATAATTTCCACCTGGTCCTTCCA
Source organism: Saccopteryx leptura (assembly GCF_036850995.1). Classification (NCBI taxonomy): domain Eukaryota; kingdom Metazoa; phylum Chordata; class Mammalia; order Chiroptera; family Emballonuridae; genus Saccopteryx; species Saccopteryx leptura. Next base: position 248,105,247 of record NC_089505.1, read on the forward strand.
TGTTTTCTATCTCCAAGGGCAGGGACTTTTATTGTCATATTACTTGGTCTAAAACAAGCTTCTGGAGGAACTTCAGACACTTAGTAATTCAGTAAATAAGCTGCCGGAAGGGGTGGGAGGGTCACCTGGTGGAGCTGGAGAGTGTGCATTGTCATTCTCTCCGAACTCCATTATTCTTTCTCAGCTCAGCCCTCTCCTCCATCCTGTCTCCTTCTTTGCTTCTTCCCTACCCACGATGTGAATGACTCTGGAGTGAGCTTTGCCTTGAGATATCCTCTTCCTATCCCCTACATCCCAGGCATGTCCAGCCTACTGCCGGGTCTGGAGTCTCAGCATTAGGGGCCTCTGTGGGCATCTCACAGAGATCCCTCTTAAAATGCCAACATGTTACCCGGGAAGGAAATTCCCTAGACATTGGCACACAGCAGCATGTGGGTTTATCAGCAGAATTTTCTAGCCTTTTGAGGCCAGGGAAAGGGCACTTAGGATTGTTAAGTTTGAAGTGCTGGCAGTCTGAAGAAAGGGATACAGGAAGGTCAAATTTTGGTGGGAGTGGGGGAGGCAAAAAGATAAAAGCATACAGAGCACCAAAGAGATAGCGTGCAAGGGGCTGGCTGGGATGTAGCACATGAGCTCATCTACCTCGGCTGGGAGGACCACAGGAAAGGGAGGGAAGGGGACATCAAAGATATGTCCGTGCATCTTCTGACCCAGGGCTTCTCTTCCCAAATGTGAGCAGAGAACTCCAGAGAGATGGTTTAATCTCCAAGGAGATTTCTTTCATCTGTTAGTCACATGGACAATGTAGACTACTGGTCACAGGGTTTTACTATTTTAGGAATACTTTCATAAAAGGGAGTGGGGTTGAACTCCTCCGCTCCTTGCATCATTTCAAAGCTGTCAGATTTACGTGTTGTGGGAAGGAAGAGCAGACTCTCTGCACGTGTCTGAGGATGGCCATGCAGGGTGTACCAGGACATCGGACAATCCTCTGTGTTCTCGTGAAGAGAGCACTTGAGCTAATGGTGGGGCTTGGGAGACACTTCTTAAAAGAATGGAATGCAAGCCCATTTTCTGAACTTTTGAACTAGGATTTACTAGCTTAGGTGGAGATCTGGGGGCAGGAGAGTGAGGGGCAGGGATGGGAAAAGGTGGGGAAGATACTGTGAAGAGCAGCAAAGGAACCCTGCACTTCATCCTTCCCAAGGACAGAGGAGGAGGAGCTATAGCCCAAATCAGAGGCCACCTACTCTCTGGGTTACTCCAGACCATTCTCAAAGTGTATCAACACAATATTCAGTGAATAAGAATCAACAGTGGTTTCAATCCATGGGTTTCAGGAAAGTTGTCAGTCATGTAAACATTACTACTTCTTTCAACTTCTGACATAATTATCACACACAAGCTGACTAAAAGGGCAATGTCTCTTACAGGAATAAGGGGAAAATTCTCAACGTTCATATGCCTTAAACAAGACGACCCTATGTAGTTTTTTTGTTTTGTTTTTTGTTTACAGAGAGAGAGAGAGAGAGAGAGAGAGAGAGATAGGAACAGACAGACAGGAAGGGAGAGAGATGAGAAGCATCAATTCTTCGTTGCAACACCTTCGTTGTTCAATGATTGCTTTCTCATATGTGCCTTGATCAGGGGGCTACAGCAGAGTGAGTGACCCCTTGCTCAAGCCAGAGACCTTGGGCTCAAACCAGTGACCTTTGGGCTCAAGCCAGTGATCATGAGGTCATGTCTATGATCCCACACTCAATCCAGCGACCTGTGCTCGAGCCGGCGACCTAAGGGTTTTGAACCTGGGTCTTCCACGTCCCAGTCCTATGCTCTATTTACTGCGCCACTGCCTGGTCAGGCCTATGTGTTTTTTTTGACTTGCGCCTGCCAGAGAAAGCCTGGAATTTGTATTGATATATGTCATCTTTTAAAGGCTATCGACACAGTTTTTTTTTTTTTATTACCTTAAATCAGGGGTCCCCAAACTACGGCCCGCGGGCCGCATGCGGCCCCCTGAGGCCATTTATCCGGCCCCCACCGCACTTCCGGAAGGGGCACCTCTTTCATTGGTGGTTGGTGAGAGGAGCATAGTTCCCATTGAAAAACTGGTCAGTTTGTTGATTTAAATTTACTTGTTCTTTATTTTAAATATTGTATTTGTTCTCATTTTGTTTTTTTACTTTAAAATAAGATATGTGCAGTGTGCATAGGGATTTGTTCATAGTTTTTTTTATAGTCTGGCCCTCCAACGGTCTGAGGGACAGTGAACTGGCCCCCTGTGTAAAAAGTTTGGGGACCCCTGCCTTAAATGCTTCTCTAGAGGCAAGGGCTCTGGTCATATGGTCATAGTAGGTGGCATCCAACCTGGCTGTTGGCAGGCCCAAGTAGAGGTACTAACATGGTTTATGCACCAGAGTTTAATTCACAAAGGGGAAGGGTGGAGGTGTGATTTTCTTTCAGTTTCCATAGCTCAGTGGTGAACTAAAACTGGGTACACATTTACATTTGAGATCACACAGATTATTTGTAATACTATAATGTTAAGCCATTTTCTCCTTTAGGAAATTCCTATTTGTTTCCCTAGGCACGGTCTTGCCTGAGTTTCAGAGATTTTTTCTTTTAACACTTCCATTTGATTACTTTGACTAAATGGATCCAACACTCAATGAAAATACTATATATATATAAAGTATATATTTAACTTTAGGCAAACCTCCTAAAAACTTAAAACATTTTTTGGTTATTTTGGTCACAATAATGGTGATGTTGTTTTCCAAGTGCCAGCCCTTGTTTGAACTGAGTTTCAAAGATGATCTCTAAGTCTGACTCAGCCGTAATAGATCTAAAGAAGACAGTGTGATTTTGCTAATGTAGACTGCTATCCTGCCAATGATAGCTCTCTTTATAGTTTACGTTGTGCGAGAAAACTTAGAACTTTCATCTCTCTAGGTTGGTGAATTGGTAGGAGGGAAACTCACAAACCAAAGACAGAAAACAGTGGGAAGGGAAAGTATAAGGGATTTAGAAAGGGACACAGATGACAGCTGAAGAGTCATAGACACTGTCTGGGTGAGAGTGACATAACAGGTTCTTTCTAATATCATCTCAGAAGAGGAGCTGGCTGAGGAAGGCATGGCACTGCCTCTGGCCTGACAGTGTCCGAGCTGTTGACCACCGAGTCACTCTTGTCTGTACAACTTTCCTTCCTATTTGTGTGCCCCTGAAGTGACCTCAGCTGTCGATCATTGTCCCGTGAGCACAGGCTCCGGGGGCCTTCTGAGTTGAGGGTGACTGCTCAGAGCTGCTCTGGGCGGGAGGAGAGCCCTTTCTTTTCTGACTTCTCTAGGAGCCCCAGGGGCTCCCAAAGTGTGGACTATGATGGGAATGAAGGGGCTCTTTCTGAAGGTGAATCACTAACGTGTGCATTCTTTAAAATTTGTATTCAGAAAGTGCCTTAAAGAGTTCAAAAAGGAACAGTTTTAGAAAGAGATTATGACAGTATAATTTATGCAAGATACACGTCAGAGAAGGTTCTGGGCTGGGCACAAATGATTTTTAGACCATAAATGTCAGAGTCTCATCGCTTTAGAACACAACCCTTCTTGGGAATGAGGAGTGTCCTTTGAAAAGCTTATCTTGATGTGTCGGCACTGGGGGCTGGGGGCTGGGGCGCTGGTCCTGCTGTTTCAGTCTAAGGAAACCTAGATAGGGATGCCGCCTCCTCTAGCACCTCTCCCTCGTCAGCCCCTTCCTCACCATTCAGCCATTCCGGGGTCCTCCCCGCCCCCTGGCCTGCTGTTCTCCTGACTGATGTTTAGCCAAGTACCAAGTAGTCTCTAGGGGAAAAGACAGTTTTCTTTTCCTTTTTTTTTCTTCTGGTTTTACAGAAACCAGAAACATTACTAGTGTTACAGAGAATAATAATATTTTTTAGTGGGGGCAATAATAGTATTGTCACTCTTGAATTAACACTAGGAAAATATCATTGTCCACTTAAGACCACTGAAGAACACTGAACATTGGCTTTTTAAGCTCTCAATGTTTTCCAATTTTAAGGGTTCAAATCTTGGGCCAGACTGCCAGAAAACATTACCTCATCATACTCTGTCCCTGGGTAACAACAACAAAAAAAGTATGAACTAAATGAAGATTAAATTTCATTCCAAAGCTCTGAGTTCAAAACCTTGGGGGATCACTAGAAAAATAGAATGTCTAAAAGACATTCTAAAATTCTAAAATTCTTTCTAAAGAAAGATTTTTAATGATGGTGACCTTGCCAATGAGCGTCTGGGAGACTTGGGCCACAGACATGAAGGTGGTGCTGGATGTAATGTAAACAGAGGTGGTCACGGCAGAGAACCACAGTGTCCCAGTGTGACCAGCCACTCACACCTCCTCACTGGGGCTTTGATGCAATGGCCTGAAACATTTCTACCCACTGGGGAGCCTGGCTCAGACATCACAGATCCAGTTCAACAATCATCCCGTAACGCTCACATCTGCTTTCTTCTCTCTCTTCCCTTAAATTACCATTTTTTTCAATTAAATGAAAACAATTATGAGCATTAAAAACTTTATGTTTGCAGCAAAGGGTTCTCTTGCTGAAACCAGAACTTTCTTGGGCAAAAAATACATCCGCAGGGTCTGGATGAGGTCAGGCGTTGCTTGTTCAATATCTCAAGCCCAGAAAGATCAGCTGCTTCTTGAAGGCAATGACATTGAACTTGTACTAAATTCAGCTGCTCTGATTCAGCAAGCTACCACAGCTAAAAACAAGGCTATCAGAAAACTTTGGGGGGTGGTATCTGTGTTTCTGAAAAAGGAACAGTTTAGTAGGCTGATGAAGAAGATCTAAGTTGTCCAGCTTCAGAAATGACAAGATGCTGGTGAGTCCTCAGACTTATTGGTGATATTTTGAAGATGTAATAAAAGTCATGTATTAAAAAATAAATAAATAAAAAGTTTTATGGGGGAAAAAAAAAGAGAACAAAATGCCCTGAGGCTCACTGTCCCACCATGACGACTGTTAATGGTTGGAACCTGTATATATTTCTACATTTTACTGCTTTACATGTTAATGGACCGAATCCCCTATTTTCAGGTGAAGCAACAGGAACCAGAGAGCTTGCTTGCTTGCTTGCTTTATTTATTTATTTATTTATTTATTTTCCTAGAGGGTAAAACTGTCCAGGCAAAAGTGAATGGTCCCACTGACAGTGTCTGGAACTGAGACCCTATGCAATGCTTTTATTTGCTCTCCCGTCTCCCTTTTCACTCTCATTCACTTTACAGGTAGAATTACGATACAGGAACAAGACAGAGCTTCCTCTGGAGAATTTAAATGAGATAATCTCTGAACTTGATATAAGGGCTAAGAACACCCCCCAAACTCTAATATCGGACATGAGATTTTACTGTATTTGAGGCACACAGAGGTATATAGATACTTTTTGAAAGGTGTCTGTAAGTAGGTCTCACTGGATGTGACTGTTTTGGGGAACAGTGTCCACTGGATTCTGGTCCTCTGTAACCGGAGGGTCTCTTTATAACTTCTGGTCAACAAGCAGCCACTATAACTGTTGGGTGTCATTTAAAAGCCCCATACTATTGCAAAATAAAGAAAATCCCTTCCCATATGTTTTCACTTCTCAGGGTACAAATGAATACTGCTGATATCCTTCCTGGAGTATTCCATCCATCGCCTCTGGTCTGTAAATGAGGTTTTATTTAACAGACCTTCATTTTATTATGACGGTTCTTATGGGACATACCAAATAAAATCGCCCTTTGTATTTGAGGTAATGGTAATTTCTTTAGGAGTCTCAAAACAAATTTGACAGAAGGAAGAGGAATCACTGGAGCCCAGGCACCTCCAGGGTCAAATGCCCCATCCTTTAGTTTCATAATTGGTTAGTGGCAGGCAGCCCCTGACAGTCTCTTCTCAGTGAGATGACAATGGACCCTGTCTTTACAATCCACCAGAGGGGAGCCAACCATTTGCTCCATAATTCCATTCTAAGAAGCACATTCACCTGAAGCTAAGACATGGAATATATGTTTTGAGAACCTGTTTTTAAAGAAATGAAGAAAATACACACACCTGCTGTAAGAGCAATTATTATCATTTATAATTATGACATAGTACTAAGTGGCCTTTTATGGGATATACACAAGCTGTCACAGACCCTGAGGTTTCAAAGCAATGACTTGTTGCTCCATCAACAACACATGGGAAAATTCTCAGTTAATTGTTTATTTACCTGCATGTAAGTGTTTCTCATCATTCTAGCCACAAGTGGGAATATATGCTGGATGAGAAAACCCAGTTGCAGAGAATGATATGCAACTGTAACTGTTTGATTTGCTCTGGAAATCAAAGTCCAGCACAGCGTGGTCTGTGGGTCCCTTCGGTAGCTCTGTGTGGCCGCATAGGGATCACCACTCCCTTATATGTCTGGAAACACTGAGCCACAAGGAGGAAGGTTAGGGCACAGATCCAAGGTTTCTCTGTGCCCATGAGACTGGCTTGGCTTCTTACGTGGATAATTGTGTTAAATATTATTGCCTGTTCAATAGGTGGAACCATGAACAATATAAATGGTAACCAACACAGACAATGAATTAGTTGGCCTCCATGTCTTTAAATCATGGCACTAACTCAGAAAATTTAATAAATGCACAGAGCTACTGTCCTCAGAACAGAGAGATAGTTTCTACCCAATAAAAATTTCCTTACAGTATATTACTTTGGTTTTCAATAGCTACAAGCCTATTTAAAAAATACTCAGGAAGCAGAGAGATCATAACAGGACAGGGAAACTTCCTGATGGTGGAGGAGGCTGTGGCCAAGGTCAGAGCTGCTGGTCTGGAGCAGCTCCTGTCTGAGGAACAGGATACACGGGCATTTTCCGCCACATGTGTTGATGACTCCTGGCTGGGAAGCATGCCTGAGGCATGGGAGAATGGAGCCAGGATGCTAGAGACAGCGGGACATGCTGGAACAACGGGCTAAATTAAATAGGACAGTATTTAGATTAAAAGCCAGGTCTAGCACTTAAGTAGAGAAAACCAGTTCTGGCACGCAGGACCCCTGGCCCAGTCACAGATTGGGTGAAGAGGGCCTGGGGGTTTCAGACCGTCTGACCAACACAGGTCAGCTGTGTGGCTGCCCAAGGAAAGCGAACGGATTTTCAGGCCATGTGGGGAGGTCAGGCCTCTCCCTCCGGGGACCAGCCTACTCCATTCAGCTCTGTGGTGATGAGACCACACCTGCTGTTCAATTGGGCGCACTCAGTCGGAGAGGGCTTTGGGTGAACTGGGAAACCTCCCAGGAGAGCTACTTGATCCTAAGCATCACCTGGGCTCCTTGTTAAAAACACGAATGCCAAAACCCTACCCTAGACCACCGAGGGAGTCTGCCATTTTTTAATATGCTCTGAAAGAAGTTATAATCAGAATTTTGTGACACATGAAAATAAGGAATGTGTTAAGCATGTAGCATAGTGCAGATCTCGTGGTAAAGGACCTAATTAATAGAAATAGAAAAATATGGCGATTCAATAAAAGAATACGACCTACTTTAGTCAGTTGGTCAAGGGAGGCCGATACCCTAATTTTCTTTTTTCTTTTTTTTCCTGAAGTTGGAAACAGGGAGGCAGTCAGACAGACTCCCGCATGCGCCCGACAGGGATCCACCCGGCATGCCCACCAGGGGGCGATGCTCTGCCCATCTGGGACGTTGCTCTGTTGCAACCAGAGCCATTCTAGTGCCTGAGGCAGAGGCCATAGAGACATCCTCAGTGCCCGGGCCAACTTTGCTCCAATGGAGCCTTGGCTGCGGGAGGGGAAGAGAGAGACAGAGAGGAAGGAGAGGAGGAGGGGTGGAGAAGCAGATGGGCACTTCTCCTGTGTGCCCTGGCCGGGAATCGAACCTGGGACTCCTGCACGCCAGGCCGACATTCTACCACTGAGCCAACCTGCCAGGGCCCGATACCCTAATTTTCATCAATGGTGTGTGTGTGCTAGTGGATGCTGGGATGTTAATTAGGTTCAAGGTCCTTAAAGCAAAGAGATTAATGTTTCTTCTTTTGGAAAATTTCTGGTAATTAGGTTGGGGAGATACATAAACCAGAGAAGTGTTCTACTCACAGCACGGCCTACACCTTGTTGCGCTTATGCATGCTGTGCCTGAGCCCCAATCTAGAATCCTGTTGGGGGATCTGGGGACTTCTTTCCAATAAGATGCTGGCTCTGGGACTAGCAGCCCATTCGTGCTGGCTGAGGAAGTTACAGTCTTGGGTCTTACCACTTTAATTCCTTCACGCATTAATTAAGCTCACAAAATAAAAAAATAATCTATACATCATAGTCATTAGCAGAACTATGAATGGGTTTCCTGATGTCAAAATAAGGTAGCTATTAAGGCTTCTGGCTTATTTTAATTGGACCCAGGCCTTTCAGACCAACATCTCTCCAGCCTTTGGAACCATTTATGTTCCTTCTGCTTTCAGGACCCCCACCCCAACTAAGTGGTGAGTCTAGGTGGGGCTGCAATATTTAATAAGCCTTTGGTTTTTTGTTAGCCTTTTATTAATGCTGAAAGTAACAGTGGCCGGATTCTCTGTGCTCGGTTTCACCTTCTGGTGCTGGTTGCCTGGCTGTTGTGGTTTTGTTTCCACTGTGCTTTCTGACTTCTGCTGAAAGTTGGTCAGAGTCAAGGCCAGAAGTACTACCCTGCCTAGAAGAGCCTCAGGCTCCCCCAGCCAGACTAGAATATGTGCTTTATAAAAAAGCAACCTGGCGGGCACCATTTCCCTCTTAGAGGATCTTCTCCTACCCAGGTCACTTTCCTACCACCCTGTGGGGAGGTCTAAGTGATACTGACTTTTCTGAGCAGTTTGAATCCATGACTATGGCACATTGACTTGAAGACTTTTAGAATGGCAATCAAATCTTCTTATTGACTCAGTATGAAAATATAAAAGGACACCCAACCCCCTTATTTTTTTCAGAGCTGAAAATAAATGTTAAAATTCCCAGTTGTCATTTATTACTATTGCTTTTAGTTCAAGTAACTTTAAAAATAAATTAGCTTTAAAAATTGACCCAGAACTTCTAAAATGTGCTGCAGCTGAGTTCTGCCAGCTTAATTTTTTTTTTTTTTTTGTATTTTTCTGAAGCTAGAAACGGGGAGAGACAGTCAGACAGACTCCTGCATGCGCCCAACCGGGATCCACCCGGCATGCCCACCAGGGGGCGACGCTCTGCCCACCAGGGGGCGATACTCTGCCCCTCCGGGGCGTCGCTCTGCCGTGACCAGAGCCACTCCAGCACCTGGGGCAGAGGCCAAGGAGCCATCCCCAGCGCCCGGGCCATCTTTGCTCCAATGGAGCCTCGGCTGCGGGAGGGGAAGAGAGAGAGAGGAAGGAGAGCGGGAGGGGTGGAGAAGCAGATGGGCGCTTCTCCTGTGTGCCCTGGCCGGGAATCGAACCCGGGACTTCTGCACACCGGGCCGACGCTCTACCACTGAGCCAACGGGCCAGGGCCTCTGCCAGCTTAATTTTAATCAACAAAATCATGGGTGACTTTTCTGTTATCTTCCCATGAGACCTGGGAGCACAGACTGTGATAACCTTTGCCTCCTGGGTTGACATTGTTCTTTTGCGAGGCACTCCTGATTCCTCTTTGTCCCCCTCAGAGTGCTTACAGAGACTGAGTCTCTCGTATGGAATCCCCTGGGGCTTTAGAAGTCCCCCTGGGGGACTTGCCATGAGATAACCCATGTGCACCTCTGCAAAGTAGCTCCAGGGACTGGCCTGGTCTGACGGAGGACAGCAAATTCACAAAACATGTGACTAAAAGATGACAGCCATTTTCTCATGATGTCTTCTCTATAAGAATCCAAGCTTTAGAGAGAAAAGGGTCTTTTCTGTATACCTCTTAATGCCTAAAAAAATAAGTAAATTGTGAACCTCAAAGTACGCCCCTCACACAGGCCCTCCCCCTAGGCCAGTTTCTTGTCCCATCCCTGCTCCTGGCCTGCAGTAGCTGATCAGTAAGGACAATAATGGTGATAAATGCCAGGTGCTGTGCTAAGCACTTCATGTACAACATTGCAGTGAATCCTCACCACTTTCCCATGACCTCACGGTAAGGGTTCAGAGAGGGTAACTGACCGAGAGTACACAGTGCACAGTAGAGCTGTGCTTCATTGGAAAGTCTCTGTTTCTCCCTCACAGCAAAGCGATCCTCAGTCCTGAACTGGTGCTGCTGATACAGAAATAATTACACTAAATTGATTTCTTCACACTTCACATTGTGCCCTTGTAACAGGCCAGTGGCCCATCCTCTCCGATAAAACCTAGAGAGATTAGGGATGAAGGAGCCATTTCTGTGACCTGAACATTGGCCAGCAGCAGGGGCAGGAGGCCCCGAGGCCCTAAGCACTTTTGGTGGGAACTGCTGACTGGTGCGATGGATGTCAGTCCTTGGCAGGAAGCTCCAACAGATTATTAAACAGATGGCTTATAAGTTCCAAAGACAGGAAACAGTGGTCACCCCTGTGAGCAAAGGTTTGCAGAGAACAAATTGTGCCAAACCTCATTTTTTTTGCAAGTCTCACTAGATTCATAGATGGGGGCTGACAGATGTAGTTTATCTGCATTTCAGCAAACCGTTTCACACAATGTCTTCTAGAGCGGTCAGAGAAAAGACGGGCAGATGTGAGGGTGGGTTGGATGTTCAGTTGCAATTTAGATGGTTCAGAGAATGTTGAACAAACAGTATCCAAAGAGTGTTGATTAGTTTAGCAATGACAATGGCCATTTGTTCTGAGTGCCAAGCACAGGTCAAGGGTATAGCAAATACTTAGTAAATATTTTTTGTTCGTATTAAACTCATGGGAAGTCTTTAGTGGCCCCATGAAAGGGCTCTTTCTTTGATTTAACAAACATTTACAGAATAGAGAGGAGTTTGGGAAGTGGAGACAACAAGGTCTGATCCTCGATGGAGGGTGAGAGGGAAGGGTCTAGTGCTGCCCGTTTTCTTTGGCCCTCTGGAGCCCAGGCCCCAGACATGGTGATGAGTGAGGACAACCACGGGTCTCTCCTTATGTTTGGAAACACTGGGTCTCATAAGCACTTAGGAATTCTGAGGGCGAGGGTTAGAGACTACTGTGGGAAAACTGTGTGTGTGCTCAGCCTCCTGGTCCACTGCCCATCTTGAGCCAGATCAACTTCACTTATCTGTTTTTCATATTGGGCTTCTGGTAAGAGTTTATTAAAAGAAGGAGTTCTCTTTTTAGCTCAAAATTGTTTGAAAACCGCAGACTCTGATGATATCTAAGATTCTTTCTAGCTCTAAAAATTAAATGGTTCTTAAAAATGGGGTGGAGGAGGGGACGCTAAGCAAGCTCCACATAACCTTGGCTTTATTTCCCATTTCCCTTTCACCTCTTGGTATGCTCAGTCTCCCTGGAAAGTCTCTCGAAACGTCCCCACCTGCAGGCCCACCATGTCCCTTCTCCTGACGGCTCCCTCCTAACACCTCTCAGGGTCCCAACCGCTAGTCTTCCCGTGAGTTCCTTGTATCAAGCTGCCTCCTTAAGTATAAATGACTGACAGCTGCTGTGTACCAGTACAGGTCTTTGCACTGTTAAGGACTCAAACTGAGAGAGAAGAGAGATCTCTGATGGGCAGAGTTTCCAGCAGTGTGGCCAAGCATTTCAGAAAGGGAGGGAGAGAAGAATGGGCCAGTGGAGCCTTCATGATCCTGCCTAGAGACACAGGGCCTTTTGCCCAGGTTCATTAGTTCATGCAGAACTACTCCTTAAAGCACTCACAATAGGCCAGCATGCTCCTGGACACTGTGGGTGACACTGAGTAAGAGTAATCTCAGCTCCTACTCTCATAAAGCTTATGGCTTGGGGAGATGTGGCTATTTTGCTTAAAAATTAACTCAACTCATTAATTCAACAATTCCTCATTGATGCCTATTGTATGCTGGGATTCAGCACTGAACAAACCAGATGAAGCCATGCCTCCCGGGGCTTGTATTTAAATGAGCACATAATTACAAATCTGAGATGTGTGCAATGACTGTTAAAATGGAAGCTGTGGCCCTGGCCGGTTGGCTCAGCGGTAGAGCATTGGCCTGGTGAGCGGGGGACCCGGGTTCGATTCCTGGCCAGGGCACATAGGAGAGGGGCCCGTTTGCTTCTCCACCCCTCCCCCTCCTTCCTCTCTGTCTCTCTCTTCCCCTCCCGCAGCCAAGGCTCCATTGGAGCAAAGATGGCCCGGGCGCTGGGGATGGCTCCTTGGCCTCTGCCCCAGGCGCTGGAGTGGCTCTGGTCGCGGCAGAGCGACGCCCCGAAGGGGCAGAGCATCGCCCCTGGTGGGCAGAGCATCGCCCCTGGTGGGCGTGCCGGGTGGATCCCGGTCGGGCGCATGCGGGAGTCTGTCTGACTGTCTCTCCCATTTCCAGCTTCAGAAAAAAAAAAAAAAAAAATGGAAGCTGTGACTAGGCTCCAAGGCACAAGAGATTCTGATCAGGTGCCTGCTCACCCAGTGCAGCTTTACAGATAGAAGAAGGGGTCAGGGTTGGTATATTCCTTGGAGAGAACTGTGCTGTGCTGAGTCCTCAGTGGCCTTCCCACCAGGGGTAGGTAAAGGGAAGGCAGGGTCCTGTGGGCTTCCATGGAGCCTCGTGAGGTGAGTGAGGCCCCTTGGAGAGTCTGGGCACGAGCTCCCCGAAGATGATGAGCACAGAGTTCTCACGTTGGAGAAAGCGCAGCAGCCCACGGAAACGGGGTTGAGAGGGCTGTGGCAGAGCTGGCTGGGCATGGGCTGTGTGAGTGACTCCTGTAGGGCAGGTGTGGCCATCAGGGAGGAGGCCCAGAGGGGCCATGTGGGATCCTGGCCAAGGCCATCTAGGGGGGCAGAGACACTTCAGCAGCAAGAAGCTGGAGGTGAATGCTAGGGCCAAAGGCTGTGACAACAGCCACAGCAAACACTGGGAATGAGGAAACATCACCAGTGTCAAGGAACATGGGGTGGGGGCAGGGAGAGGACTCAGCGTGAAACCCATGCTGGGCCCACAGAGCATAAAGCCCGCTTAATGGTCCCAGCTCAAGGAAGATTACATTTTCTCCTACTCCTGTTGACTTGTCCCTGCCGAGGAGGCATAAGAAATTGGCCAACAAGACGAGGAGGGGTGTGGGGCGGAGAAGAGTTAAGTGGAGGAGCAGAGGAGAGATAGCCACACCCCTCCCTTGCACGGTCCAGCCCAGCTTGGGGAGAAGGGAACACTTAATAGGATCAGGGTTGAGGTTTTAAATTCATTTCTTATGTTGGACTTCCTAACTACTGAATTTCAAGTGTGATTTTGACTGTGAACCTGCCTGCAACCTAAGAGTGGGCCAAACATCTGTGGGGCCTGAATGGTTTATATCTGGTGGCTGAAGAGAAATCTTTCTCAGTGGATAGAGTTAAGGGTTGGAGGGAAATAGAAGAACCACAGTTTTACTTTGATCATGTCAAAAGCCATCTTGTTCCCCCTGCCAGGCACCAGAGCTCAGGAGAGGGACTGTCTCCTTGAGCGCAGCAACTGCTGCATCCCTTTCTCTTCACCCTCCTCACAGGCCTCAGAGGTGCTGTCTGGGACGGCTATCACAGACATCCTGTTCCTAACCCACCTTCAGTCTATTCTCCTCGAGGGCCGGCTGTGACTCAGCATGGAGATGGCTCTCGCTCTGGCCTTAGTCTTGCCCAGGCTGAGCCCTGCTTGACCATGGATCCTCTAGGGCAGGGGTCCCCAAGCTATGGCCTGCAGGCTGCATGCGGCCCTCTGAGGTCATTTATCCGGCCCCCACCGCACTTCCTGAAGGGGCACCTCTTTCAGTGGTGGTCAGTGAGAGGAGCACCGGATGCGGATGCAAAGCGCGGCGTGGCTCACATACAGTACTACTTCCGGTGATGCGGGACGCAGGCCTCACTGCTCCGGAAGCGCGTCATATCACTTGTTACGGCTAGCAGTGACAAATACGGAACCGGACACTGACCATCTCATTAGCCAAAAGCGAGCCCATAGTTCCCATTGAAATACTGGTCAGTTTGTTAATTTAAATTTACTTGTTCTTTATTTTAAATATTGTATTTGTTCCCATTTTGTTTTTTTACTTTAAAATAAGATATGTGCAGTGTGCATAGGGATTTGTTCATAGTTTTTTTTTATAGTCCGGCCCTCCAACGGTCTGAGGGACAGTGAACTGGCCCCTGTGTAAAAAGTTTGGGGACCCCTGCTCTAGGGGCTGGTGGAGGGACCCGAGAAGCAGGGCCAACCTCTCTCCCACACCCCACATTGGCCCATTATGATCAGTGTTCAGTGCCCCTCCCTGCACCCCACGGCTGCTGGCACCTGGAGCATCGTCATCTGTTTGAAACTTATAAAAGTCAGAGGAGATGTTGACGGGAACCCGGGCCTCTTGGCACTCGGTCTCTTTCCATGAACCGCATTCGGGAGACTGGCTTAGGTGTTGCCCTGACAACCTGAGATGGAATTTATGCACAAGCATGAAGACAAAATCCATCTGGGCATTTAACAGAATGTTAGAGATGGGCCTGAGAACTATGCCTGCCCAGCTGGGCTTCCGTAGGATGGGCTTTTCCAGGGGGGATCTCCGGCAGGGCCGCCGGCCTTTGCAGAAGGCGACTGAGCTGATGGAGATGAACTGACGTTTTACAAAGGAAGAACTCTTTTGGAAGATGTATGTTTAACCTTATTGACAACATATGCCACTTTGGTATATTTTCAATGTACAGGAAAAAGAAAAAAGGTCTGGTTCCTTTAGGAAAAGTTTTGTTAAATGGGGTGGCCAATTTTGGGTGAGTGGGCAGCATGAAGGAGACATAGGAATACCTCTTATGTCCCCATTGCAGGCAGATGGCCATTTGGCTGATGAAGAGATCACAGACCCACAGCCATGAGAAGCAGAGCTTAAGACAGCCTAGCTGGTGAATAGACTGGGCTGCAAAATTGAGGTTTTAGCCCCAGCTCAAGCTGTTCTGTGGGCTTGAGGCCCCTCCCATGTAAAGGGAAGGCTTTAGCCGAAGTCCTTGTACAGCAATAGCCTAGGATTATTTAATTTGCACTTCATTATTTATCTTTTTCTTTTTTTGATAGAGACAGAGTCAAAGTCAGAAAGAAAGACAGACAGGAAGGGAGAGAGATGCGAAGCATCAATTCTTTATTGCAGCACCTTAGTTGTTCACTAATTGCTTTCTCATTTGTGCCTTGATGGGGCGCATGGGGGGCACTACAGCAGAGTGAGTGACCCCTTGCTCATGCCAGTGACCTTGGGCTTCAAGTCAGTGACCTTTGGGCTCAAGCCAGAGACTATGGGGTCATGTCTATGATCCTGCGCTCAAGCCTATGACCCCACGCTCAAGTAGGTGAACCCATGCTCAAGCCTGCAATCTTGGGGTTTTGAACTTGGGTCCTCTGCGTCCGAGTCTGATGTCTCTCCACTGTGCCACCACCTGGTCAGGCTGTTATTTATCTTATACAACAAAAACAACAAAGAAATGGATACATATGCTCTTTTCTTAATAGTGTAATTATTATATTACTATTGTTACTAAACCAGCTTAGGTTAAGGGGTTGCAGTGGGTGCCCATTCTCAGATATGGTACCTCCGGTTGGAGCTGTTGCTCTACCTGTGGGCCCATTCTCAGCTATGGTACCTCTGGTTGGAGCTGATGCTCTACCTGTGGGCCCATTCTCAGCTATGGCACCTCCAGTTGGAGCTGATGCTCTACCTGTGGGCCCTGGCCTTCAGCAACATGGGTCCAGATCCAGGTTCACCTCAGCAGGCCACCTGAGGAGAGCCCCGTGCATTGTTTTCCACAGGAAGTCTAGATGCTTTGTTGGGGTTTTGTCACCCACCTACACTCAACCAAAGTACCAGGTCTCAGGTCCTGGGGAGTTCTCTTTGCCTCTGTCACCTCCATGCTCTTTCTCCTCTTCTACCCCTTCTTCCTCTTCTTCCTCCTCCCCACCTCTTTCCTTGTGCTGTCCTTCATCTCCTTCCTGCCTCTCCTCTTCTTTAATACCTACCACATGCGAGGCGTTAGTGACACAGAGGGGTGAAACCAGCTATGAAATGCTAAATGAGTGGGAAGAGAAGCATGTGATGGTGATGGTCAGAGGCAGAAGGCATTTCCAAAGCTTCTAGAGAAGATAGGACTTGGGTTGAATTACAGAGAGAGGAGAGGAAAGGCCAAGGTAATGTGGGCCAGGGTATGGCGCACATGGAGGTCTAGAGGCAGGAATACAAAAGGCACATCTACAGAAACAAAGACTCAGAGAGCAGGCAGCTGCGTGCAGGATGCCTGGACAGCCAGGCAGGGTCTGACCGACTCTGCTGGGCAGTGGGAGAAATCTGCTTAGCTCAGCATTTCCTAAAGTGCCGTTCACAGAGCATCCATACCAAGCGATGCTCTATAAAAACAGATGAATCATTTACAAGGACATTTATTGGGAAATGCTGCATAATATAGCCTCCTTTCTCCAAAGGTCCATAGGCTTATTAAAGCATCTTTGAAGCCCCGCAGAGAGGAAAAAGAAACCTGTTTAACAAGTACCATTGTTAAGTGTGGTATTTTCTACGCGTATGATGCCTTTGAGTAGCTGTGGAATAAGTGTTCTGCAGAACACACCTTGTGTGGGCAGGCAATGGGAGCTAGTGCAGGATTCGAAGGGCACACAGTACATTGCTGCGAAGGAGTGAAAGCTCCTTCCTGTCTGAGAGTTGGGTGTGGAGCGTGTATGCAGATGTGCTAAACACCTGCTCCATGGTTGATCCCCCTCTGTTTTCCTAAGAAGAGACTGGCTGTGTTGTTAGGTGAAGAAGGGCGAGTTCTCATTCCTGAACACTGAGAGCATTTATTGCCCTTGGGTATTAACGAAGGCTCAATGCATGTGCCAGGAAAATGTTTTCACTGGCCGGACAAAGAGCTGCAGATCCATATGCATGCACATGTAAACTTTTGCTGACTGGCAATTCTTTTGGATCTTATATCCTCCCCCCTTTTCTTTGTTCAGCCAAAGCTTTTGTTCATCCTCTAAGGAAAAGCTGAAGTCATGCCTCCTCTCTGCAGTCTTTTTGGAGTAGCCCTGGTCTCCAGCTTGCCCCCTCCACCCATGACCTCTCTCTTCTTCATCTTACTGTCAGCAGCAAGCGAGCACTTTATGACACACCATCTGGTTCTTAAACACAATTTTCCTTTCCAATCCCCTTTGTTCCCTACTCAGGAGTGCCTGCCCCATGCTGTGGCCCAGGGTGCATGGTACATATGCTGATTTTTGGCATATATGACATTACATTCTTCCGCTTTTCAGGGAAAATGAATGTGCAACTGACTTGTCTTCCTGCCAGCCCCAAAATGGGATAGAAAGAAGAGCCACTTCACTTTTATTTTCCACTGCAGCAATTCTGGAGTATAGTGAGGCTAGAGGCTTATTATTCATCATGGATGACTTTCTAAAGGTCAGCATGAACGATCAAGAAATGAACAGCTAAGCAGAGCAATGAATCAACAAAGCAAAAACAGCGAGGTGACGAACAATGGTCATTGGCCAGAGTTTCATTCTGTTTTTTGGGCATCAATGAGAAGCCTCTTCAGGGTGAATGGGGATTATAGACTTCCCAGGTCAGAGTGTGTTGGGAAGGACACTGCACGAGGTGGGTGGGGCTGGAGGGACAATCAGGTCAAAAGAGGGCTAAGGCCCCATGGCAAGTCTCAAGGGCTGTATCTCCATAATACCTCCAGAGCCCATCCCCTCCTTGCCATTTTGGCTCTGTCTTCGCTGGGCCACTGCCACTGTCTCTCACCCAGGACTGTTGTAACAAAGACTTCACTGATCTCCTGGCTTCCACTCTGGCCTCCCTACAAGTGATTCTTCTCACTGTATCAAGAGCAATCTTTGTAGAGCATGAATTAGATCTCATCCTGCCTCTAACCTCCCACTCTATGAAACTTTCATATGGCAGAGAACAAAACCCAATCCCTGGATTAAAGCTGTGCCTGCCAGGGCGCCTGTCTTTCTCTGTCCTCACTGCCTTCCCATCTCCCACTACGCCCGCCCAAAGCTGGCTTCTGACTTCCTGCACCATGCCAAGCTCTCTCCAGTCTCATGGGTTTTGCACTAGTGGTTTCTCCTCTGATCTTGATGTGGTCAGTTCCTTCTTGTCATTCACATCTCACCTTCAGTGTCAACTCTTCAATGTCAACTTCTCCAAAGAGAGGGCCTCTGACCACACCAGCTAGTTGTCCATTCTCTTTCTATCCCACCACCCTATTTTAATTCTCAGTGTAGTACTCAACACTAGGGTGCTGAGAACCCTGAAGTGCAAACTTCCTGAAAGGACCATGGCCTCCTGGTTCACCAGTGCTTAGCACAGCAAATGTCTTGAATGAATAAAGCAGGGGTAGTCAACCTTTTTATACCTACCACCCACTTTTGTATCTCTGTTAGTAGTAAAATTTTCTAACCACCCACTGGTTCCACAGTGATGGTGATTATAAAGTAGGGAAGGAACTTTAGTTTATAAAATTTATAAAGCAGAGTTACAGCAAGTTAAAGCATATAATAATAATTACTTACCAAGTACTTTATGTCAGATTTTTGCTACGTTTGGCAGAATAAATCTTTATAAAACAACTTACTATAGTTAAATCTATCTTTTTATTTATACTTTGGTTGCTCTGCTACCACCCACCATGAAAGCTGGAACGCCCACTAGTGGGCGGTAGGGACCAGGTTGACTACCACTGGAATAAATGCTAGTTTTCCCACTTGCCAGCTATGAAGCCCAAGCCCTTGTGTCCTCTGAAAAAAGAACTTCCTCATCTATAAAATGGGAATGAGAATACCTACATCAAAGAGTTATTGAAGGAAATGTAGTAAAAAATAACTGTGAATTATAAGCTTCTTGGCAAATACTAGTTATCATTAGTGCTTAAGTCAAGTCAATTTCTGTTTTGGTAAAATGGAGATAATGATGTTTCCAGGATTTAATTATTCAAAGACAAAGTAGAATAGACAATCTAATAGATGTACAAAATCTTAGGACAAGGTTTTAAATCCTACAAGCTCTTCCTTCCCTGTAAGGACAGTGGAGGGATGAAGCAGTAGAGAGACCTTCTTAAATGCTTATTAGCTAAAAAAGTAAGGCCTTAATATGCATTTTAAAAAATCAGTTCTCCAATTATGTATTCTCTTTAATTTACTGATCCACTTTGCCATGTACCTTTGCTCTTTAAGTCCACTTAAAATCAGAATTTCAGCCCTGGCCGGTTGGCTCAGCGGTAGAGCGTCGGCCTAGCGTGCGGAGGACCCGGGTTCGATTCCCGGCCAGGGCACACAGGAGAAGCGCCCATTTGCTTCTCCACCCCTCCGCCGTGCCTTCCTCTCTGTCTCTCTCTTCCCCTCCCGCAGCCAAGGCTCCATTGGAGCAAAGATGGCCCGGGCGCTGGGGATGGCTCTGTGGCCTCTGCCTCAGGCGCTAGAGTGGCTCTGGTCGCAACATGGCGACGCCCAGGATGGGCAGAGCATCGCCCCCTGGTGGGCAGAGCGTCGCCCCTGGTGGGCATGCCGGGTGGATCCCGGTCGGGCGCATGCGGGAGTCTGTCTGACTGTCTCTCCCTGTTTCCAGCTTCAGAAAAATGCAAAAAGAAAAAAAAAAAAAAAAAAATTCAGAATTTCATTTACCTTATATTGTATTCTGAAACATCCTTAAAATATTTCCATTATAATACTAAGGATTTCACTACCTCCAAAGCCAGGCTTGTATATTTTAAATTGTTCATGGACTCAATCAAAATTCCTGCCTTCCTGATTTTTCTTTGGCTTGCTTTTCTGCTTCTCACTGGACCATTGGTATCATAGTGACTCTGAACATGGTTTATATATTTTTTGATTTCTAGAACTCTGGAAGCAAACATTACATTTCAGTCTTTAGGCAGTTCCCAATCAATAATGCAGCTTGAAATGCCAACTAACATTTCAACACCAGCCCCCTACTACTGTGTACTTAATAGTTGGTACTTAATAATTGATTTCAGTTACCTGTTCTTTTTTTTTTTTTTTTTTTTGTATTTTTTCTGAAGCTGGAAACGGGGAGAGACAGTCAGACAGACTCCCGCATGCGCCCGACTGGGATCCACCTGGCACGCCCACCAGGGGCGACGCTCTGCCCACCAGGGGTGACGCTCTGCCCACCAGGGGGCGATGCTCTGCCCCTCAGGGTGTCGCTCTGCTGCGACCAGAGCCACTCTAGCACCTGGGGCAGAGGCCAAGGAGCCATCCCCAGCGCCCGGGCCATCTTTGCTCCAATGGAGCCTTGGCTGCGGGAGGGGAAGAGAGAGACAGAGAGGAAGGAGGGGGTGGGGGTGGGGGGGTGGAGAAGCAAATGGGCGCTTCTCCTATGTGCCCTGGCCGGGAATCGAACCCGGGTCCCCCGCACGCCAGGCCGACGCTCTACCGCTGAGCCAACCGTCCAGGGCCAGTTACCTGTTCTTTAACTATAACTCTTATGTTATATTATTGGAGACTCTGATAAAAATTTTTAAATCACAATAATATCTTCTTTCAAATAAACAATTTGGCATGATAATCCTCTTAATGCAGAGAGAAGGGGAAGGAAATGATACACTAGAATCATTTGAAAAAGATTAATGGCAAAACAAAGTGGACAACAGACCATTAATAGACTTGTATTACTAGATTGCAACCCAAAAGATATTGAGAAATATGATTACATTTAATAAATTTTGAAACCTGCCTGAGTCAACCAAGCAAGTAACATTTATGGGTTGGCTCTGCCTCTGCTTTCTCCACTCTTGAATTGTTTACAACTTATCTGAGTCAACAAGAGTCATCTGACCTTCTTAGAGGCTTAGAAAACAATAAAGTAGATCATTAACTATTAAATGTTAGACTATTTTGATTGATTTGGGATTTTTGAAAGTGACCAGGTCCATGAATAAAGGTGGCATAGCTCCCCGGTGAACTATTCGTACTAAATTCCCAGAAATCTTTTATAAAAGGAACCCCCACCCCAAGTTCTGGGAGAATAATGGATTCAGGGAAATAGAAACTGAAAAGACTGGGCCAAGTCTTCTATTTCTGTCATAGTGCCTTAAAATTGGTTATGTTGGAGGAAAGAGAGCAGCTTAGGAGTCAGCACTAACTTGTGTGCTGCGGACGACGAGAACTGTATGAGTTCAGAAAAAGGAGTGATCAGTACCCCTGGGTAGGAATCAGTCAAGATGCCATGGAGCGTTACGAGATCCATCTGACAATATTTCTCTTCTGACTGCCTCATTAGCACAACTTTCTAGATGCTCAAAAGGTATGATTTTTCTGTTCTTCGGGAGGCAAGTCATGTAAATTGGTGAAGAAACAATAATATCATCAGCAGGATTAGAAAGAAAGTAAACCAACAAGGATCTTTGGCTGACGCTGATCCTTCTAAGAGAGTAACTTGCCCCTTGAACTGAATTTGTACTACAATCAGCATCCACTCCTTAAGTTTTAACAATCATCTCTAGCATGCAAGGTTTCTAGCTAAGAACACAAAGTTTGAGACAGGAATTGACCTCAAAAGACAAGGTCATAGCTGACCTAACAAAATCAGAAAGGACAGAGAGAGAGAGAGAGAGAGACCCATAATTTCTGAAATTCTCATTGTGTTCACACACACAAAAGGTTGGAGGACTCAGGCCTGAGTAAAATCATGTTGTCTCCCTTCTCACAAGTGTCTTCCAGGCGAGTCCTCTAGACCAGTGGTCCCCAACCCCCAAGCCGCAGACCGGTACCAGTCCGCTGAGAAAGAATAAATAACTTACACTATTTCTGTTTTATTTATATTTAAGTCTGAACAATGTTTTATTTTTTTAAAATGACCAGATTCCCTGTTACATCTGTCTAAGACTCATTCTTGATGCTTGTCTCGGTCATGTGATACATTTATCCATCCCACACGCTGGTCCGTGAAAATATTTTCTGACATTAAACCAGTCCGTGGCCCAAAAAAGGTTGGGGACCCACTGCTCTACACCAGTGCAGTTGACAGAAATATGACCACCTTAGTAATTTTTAGTTTTCTAGTAGCCACATTTGTAAATGTAAAAAGAAATGGGTGAAATTATTTTAATCATATATCTAATTTAACACACTCTATCTAGAATATTATCATTTCAACATGCACCTAATATAAAAATTACTAAAGAGCTATTTCACATCCTTTTTTCCCCCATACCACATCTTTGAAAATCCAGTGTATTTTCCCTTAGAGCACATGCCATTTCTAACCAGCCACGTTTCAAGTGCTCAAGATTCCCCTGTGGCTAGTGGCTGCCTCACTGCAAAGTGGAAACTTCACTTTTGACGTGTTCAAGATTTAAAAACACCGTCTGTTACTTGTAGGGGGTAAAAATGAGGAGGCCACATAAAATTTTTTAAAAATGTGACTCCATTGGGAATCCTTCCAAGTTGCCTAGTGTTTGTTTTTCTGTACAAGGAGAAAAGCCCTGGTCAACTCTTCTGTTGGACACTGGAAAGTCTAAAAGAACATTCTATAACACTTTAATTTAAATTGCTGTTATGAACATACTTTTATTTTCTGATTTTTATGGACTTTCAAAGACATGTAAAACTGTTTTTGAAACTGCATCTATCTATCTATCTATCTATCTATCTATCATCTATCTATCTATCTATCTATCTATCTATCTATCTATCATCTATCTATCACTTATCAATTTTCTGGAAGTGATAGGAAGATTACTCATTTAAAATCAAATCATGATGTTTTGACTGGGCAAGGTGAGGAGGAGAGGAGCAGAGGGCAGGCCCCCCACTCTGACCTGCAGTTTCTGGGGAGGATTTATGAGAAGCCGTGTTTTTCAGGTCGGCATAGTTTATTCCACCACGGTTTACAAAGCTAGAAAATTTCAATGATCAAATAGTTGCCATTAAAATAATAATCAAACTTTAAAATGAACTAGAATTAAACATGTTATCATCAGAGAGCAGGGACATTATTAGAGTAAATTTTTCCCAAAATTATTGCTCTCCTTTGACCCATAAATGGATTGCCTAGTCTGGGATGTTCTGAGCACGGATTGGGTGAGTTTACACAGGCAGAGCCTGGCTGCGGATGACACTCAGGGGCAGCACATTTATTCCAGCAGGGGAGTCTACAGCAATCAGAAGGCACAGCAAGGCTGCTGAGTGAAACTGGAGTTTTCACACAGGTAGGTGAAATCTTTTGGAAGTGTCCGTCCACATTGCTTATGAGGGGCCTAGTGTGGGATATAGATGTGTGGGCTGTTGGCTTGATGCTAATTGTTTGTACGGTCCAATATTTGCCAGGAGACTCTGTTCTGACCCATCAGTAAGCATATTTGCAACTTTAGGCCACTAGCAGAGGCTCTAGTACAGAACAAGCTGGTGCAGCTGGTGGAGTGCAGTGGGAGTTCTCATGCACATACTTCCAGTTTGAAGAGGTGCTTACTGTTTACAAGCACAATATGCCTTGGCCATCTCTGGAGGACCACATGGCATCTTGGAGGCCTATCGATGTGATTGGGCCTTGAGGCAGTGGCCTCACCAACTCTGGTAAGCTTGCTCCCACCACCAAAGAGAAAATCACTCACTCTCCTTTCCACTTGTCTCTATCTCTGTGCCTTATAAACCCAACCTTGCATGGTCAAACCCTCCCTTGATAGAAAGAGAAAGAAGGAGAATACTGTCCGTCTTGTACAGCCATTGGGTGATTCCACAGGGGACTTTCTAGAGGGCCCACTGTTATTAGTTATACCACTAAGGGATATCTGCTGTGACATACAATTTTCCAGGCTCTGTGACATTTAGGAGTTTCCCATTACAAATCACCTTTAGTGAACAATAGAGAACATGGAAAAGCTTACACGAGGTTGACTCCCTTTTAGAGCTTGTTGTATTCAAATCAGAGCCACGGAGTCCTTGAAAAGCAGCTATACCACGGGCGAGGGCAATGCCTGGATGCCAGCTGCCTGGGCCACACCACTCAGTGGGGCGACTCAGTCCAGATACTGGGCAAACACAAGAACACAAACAGGTGCTGCAGGCTGGAGGGGTGAAAATTCCCAAAGCTAACTCCGTCATCAGGGTGGATTCTGAGCACTTTGCTCTTGATGGTATTAGCCAAGAAGAAAAGATGGAAAACCACTAAAATATTAAACAAATAGCATAAAGGTGAATTTGTAAAATGAGACTAGTCAAGTCTTAGAGAGTTGTGTTTCTATTAAAATTTCTATTTTCAAACCCATTTTTAAAAAGTCAAAGTTTATAATTGGCAAGTATAAAAAGTATAAATAGCAATTGTAATAAAATTTTAGTGCTTTAGTAACCCTTTATCATCCTCATTTTACCTAGAGATGCTCCCAGAAGACTTTGTGAACTCTCTTTATTAAAAAGCAGAATGGTTATTGAGATATCTCTGCCCACTACTAATACGCAGTTGCCGATGAAGGGAACATTATAAAAGTTTACAGACAGCTATGATCACCTGAGGCTTGCAGAAAAACTAATAATTCCTGGGACAAAGAAACAAATTAAGCTATGTCTTTAGTGCTGTGAGTGAAAGTAAAAAAATATGAGCTATGGTCTCTTTCCTCAAGTCACATATAGCTTATTCAGGGAGTGAAAAGTCATTATTAACTTTAAATGAAAATGGTGCTACCTTTTGTGGCAGTAGCTGGAAGCACAGGAAGAAGGAGGGGCTGGACAGTGACCAGGGATGGGGGGAGGGCCTTGGAGGAAGTAGGACTTCAGACAAGTGCTGAGTATGGGAAGGATAGAGGATGTGAGAAGACAAAAGGTTGGAGAAGGCGGAGCCAAAGGTGTGGATGCTCTCTCCTTCCTCTCTCCACTGTCAGCCTGGACTCCTCCTTTACAGTCTCTCCCACTGGCCTTCACACCTGCCCTTCCTCCCAACCAGAAGGCTTTTGCTTCACTTTGCCATGAGAGCTCATCCTTCAGGTCTCAGCCAAATGGTCTCTTCTTTTTAGAAGTCTTCCCTGAAACCCCTAGTCTGTGTTAAATCTTGCTCTATGTTCCCATGAAACTCTCAACTCCCTCTCCCCCAATACTACTCCTCACATCGAGTTGCAACTTAGTGCTTTTCTGAGTGATCTAACGTATATATATCCATTAGGGCAGGACCTTCCTTCCTTCATGCTAACTGCCTACTGCCTGCCTAGCTGTGTACCTGCTGTAGAGCAGAAGCTCAAGACCTAATTTTTGAAAGAGCAGGTATACCCTGTCCTATACACAGTGTTGGCAGTTAAGGGGAAGGCAGGGAAAGGTGGGATCAGGGAGATCAAAAAACACATGAGGTAGTTTGAGAGCACAGCGTATTGTGCAGGAGGCAGGGCAGAGAGAAGGGTGTTCAGTGGTGATGTCATCTTGGGCAGGGTATAAAAAATGTTGGGAGATGCAAGAAGGTAGGCAGATAGATATGGAGATGGTTGGGTGGCAGGGACTAGCTCTGCCTTCCAAAGTTGGGTCTGGTCCTCCCTTCTTGAGAGATCAAGCCCAATCACAATTCCCACCCTCTTCTCCTGGCCTGGGGTTAGGACTCAAGGAGAGCCAGGTGGTCTAGGGTTAGTGGGTTCTGGTCTTACCACTTCCACTAATTCCCTTTGTGACCTTGAACAGAGCAAGGGCCTTATCATTTGAGCCTCCTCTTCATAATAAGCAGAAAGGGTATAAGGTGGTGATTGGAAGCAAAGAAGAAAATGAGCTAGGAAGTACTTACAAGTCTCTCCATCACTTTTGCAGACCTCAATTTCCTTACCTCTAAAATGAAAGGACTAGGATTATGTGAATTCCCAATCCATTCCTGATACTGAGGATCAGGCTGTGGAGATGCTGGGAGAAGGGAGGGGCATGCATGAATGGTCTGCAGCAGCTTGGCTCTTCTCCACACTGTGAACTCTGGAAGGCTGTCTCCTAGGTCAGATTTTGCTATCTATGCTCCAACCGAACACTTTCAGGCCAAATCAGAACTCCCCTCCAGCCTGGGGAGGGATGATTCTCAGTTGAGGCTTATTGCAGAGTCACAAACTGTTCCTAGAGACGCCCTTTCCCAGCGCCCTCAGCTGGAGGAACAGGCCCACTGCAGCCAAGAGGCTAGACATAAACATCACAATTGAAAAAGGAGCAAACTTCCTAAAATGCTATGCACTTGGGTGAAATTTTGACCCTAGAACCAAACCCTGCTTCCCTCAATCCTGATACTGTTTGGAAGGAAAAAATGAGGTCAGAGAATTTGAACAGGGGTGCCTTTATTACCCAACCCTGTGTCGTTCCGTCTCTGTATTTCTCCTCTGGTTGCTATTTGCAGCCTGATACCAGGACTTGACCTTCTGTTGCCACAGCTGTTTGGGAGATAAGGAAATTCAAAGGGGAAAGTCCTAAGAGAAGCTGTAAAATAATGATGATGATGGTGATGACAATGATGTGACGATGATGAGTGTGAGTGTGCATGCACGTGGAAAGGGGGGGTTAGACTGTGAAGGACTGGGAGGGAGAAGAGGGAGAGGAGGGAGAGCCCTCAATCGCACCAACTGCCCCCACATTTATTTATTCAGAGAGACCTACTGAAGGGGAAAGAAGTTGGCGCAGTAAAAAAATCTCAAGAAGATTTATTTTGCACCACCAGCTTCAGACTTGGCCTCTCTGAAGAGAGTTGACTTGGCAGGTTTGGGGTATGGTTTGGTTTTTTCTATGGACCAAGGGTGCCTTGAACTTTTTTTTTTTTTTTTTTAAATTCAGGAAAGTAAGCCAAGAATTAAATACTCATGTTTCTCCAATGAGACAGTAGAGGAAAGATTTCCAAGGGTGAGAACCGAATAAATCCTACTGGGAATTCAAACAGCCAAGGCAGGTGCTGTGCCAAAATAAAGCACACCCTCTAGGAACACTTCCTCTGATTGGCCTCTTTTCCTCTTTTAAAGAATGACCTACTCTTATGAAAGGTTATAAAAGGTCAGGAGTCAGTGGCCAGCAAATTGGACTTTCTGTCCAGAATTGTTAGGGACTTAATGTGGTGTCAGATACGGATAGAAATGTCCAAGATCTCTGTTTTCTCCATGTAAGAAGCCAATATAAAGCTTATTGTCTATTGTGCAAGAAAAGATTGAACTTCACATAAAGACTTCAATTTGTAGATAACTTGATTCTTTTAGTCATTACTGATTTAAACATGAGACTAATTCTGAGAAGATTTTCATACACGTTGAGACGTAACTAAATTTCTGTGAAATTAATTGCAGTGTTCGGAGGAAGAAAGGGAAGAGAATGAACTCTCATCTATTGGAATTGTTTACAACTTGTCGTTTTATTTCATCCTCATAACTCTTAAAGAAGTAGGGGTTATGAGATCACTTTAACACATGAGGAAATTGAAGCTCAGTGAGGCTAGTTAACTAAGGCCTCAAGGAAGGGATTTAACTTTAACTGGGTTTAACTTGGGTCCTCTGATGCTAAAACAATTGCTCTCTTTCTCCATGCCATGTTGCATAGAGATAGTGCCACCTTTATGTCTTTTTATTCCCTGCATCACCATTTAAATTCAGGCCTCATGATCTATGCTTGGACCATTGCAGTAACCTATTCACTAGTTATGAACACAGTAGATCCATTGTTTTTGAGCTTTGCTAAAATGATTTTAATCTAGCTGTTCTGCAAGACAAGACATGTGTGGCCAAATTTTACATATAAATTAAAAACAACTAAGAACCTTATTAATACCTAATCAAAACAGAATTTTGCAAAACTTTTGAGGAACTTTGTATTAGATTAAATTTCTTAACAATTTAATTTGTATTAGATAAAATTTTCTAACATAATATAATTTGGCACTACAATATTTATCCCAGATGAAGATTACCTCACAATGGCTGCAGAATTAAATCCCAGCTTTTTAGTCTGACCACCAGGGTGGTAAACTGCCATCTATATTCACCTTCCAGCCTTATGGGGCACTTCTGACTCCCTCCGCTCCAGCCTGAGAGGTCTCCTAGCAAGCTGGTCACTGGCACTTACCGCCTGGTTCTGGAGACTTGCTACCTTGGCCCTTCTAGATCTTGTCTGCGTCACTGAGTCCCAACGCTCCTTCAAAGCCCAATTCAAGTCCTACCAGTCCCTCAGGGGGCCTCCTGTCTTCTTGGGCTGCCAGTGATCATCTTTTCTCTCCAGTCCTTCAGTCTCTCTTGGTCTGCTCAGGGAGCTCCCCTGACCACGCTCCATTCAGTCTCCTCTACAAGGAGTCTGCTCTTTGATGTTGGGACCACGTCTCATGCTTGTCTGTCCTTCCCACAGAGCCTTGCACAGCACCTCAGCAACACACTGGCTGCTAATGACCATACTCAGTGAAGAGAGGAGACATGCCTTGCTCCTGGGCTTGCTGTTTACTTTCAACATTCAGTGTTGTCAGAATAGAGGAGTTGGCTAGAGATGCAATGAAGCAGATTCAGAGGCAAATGGGAGTGGAGAGTTTCCAGCGTAAAAGGTTTCTCTGTGGAAAGGAAAAGGCTAAAAAGAAATGCAGGACTAGGGGAAGTTCCTATTGAATGTCAACCAACTTTGTGTATTCTGGATGCTCAAATGATCAATTCCACCAAGTGGTTTAGGTGTGGTTAGAAATTTTAGGAGGGGGTATAGGCCCAGTGGATGTGTTGTTTCACCAACAAGCAGTTCAAGTGCAAACGTTCACTTCTTTACACAGACACACTCACATCTGAATTAAAATCGCCAATATTCAGGAAGCAATGTCAGCACACATAAAACAGTGGCTTAATTATTTTCATTACCTAGTTAAAAAAGTGATTTAAAGAGCTGTATTCCCCTTATACTTATAGGATTAAATGAAATGAAAGAATTAGACATTAAATTAGATGCGATATGATCAAAACTGAGTAAAGAAAAAAGATAATATAGTGTAAAAACTCTATTCATTATGAAAAATGCTTTCTTGGTGACCACAAGGAATGGTGAAAAAAAATGTTACAGGGATGCTAAAATTGGGACAACCCTTAGGACTGACTGAACAATATTTTCAAATGTATCTAGAGCAATCCTGAGAAGAATTGCTTTCTGTTTCCAAATGATGGGGCCATTGCTAGCTCTGTGTGAATCAGGAAAAGGCAGCCCTCTCTGAGGTAGAATGTGCTCCTGTACCAGGGAGTTGACTGTCCAGGGGTTGTAGGCTGGACCTCTGCCAGGGACACAGCCTGCACATCTAGGTGTCTTTGTGCCCTTGGAAAATGGAAGTGATCTTAAAAAAGTAAAGTGACCAGAAAATGCCAGCCAGCTAATACATGGTGGAGCAAGGGACAAAAATCTACAGAATCATTGCGTTAACTTAATTCTGATCAAGAATATTTATTAATGGCCTCTTTCATGGGACACAGTGTTGCCACAATATTTATATATGACCAGGATCCCACTCTTAAGTAATTTATAATGTAGCCTATTATAAACTGATACAACTAGTGTATTGGTAATTTTTAGATATTATGGTATTAACTTCTCCAAGAAGCGAGAGACCCCCATTAACAAAACAATAAAAAACCTCAAAGCAGTTAGCACTGCTCTTTAGGATTGTGGGTAGAAAAGGCCATTACTTTCACTCTGCCACTAAGAAATAAACCTAGAGCAACTAAGAAATAAGCTGATAGCAATATATTCAAGGAACCTGAGAGGAGGTTCTCCTGGAGGTGGAATTTTGAAGTGACTTGCTTGTGTGATTGTATCCTGAGTTACCACGTTTCTAGCATGAAGTGGTAACATTCACCTAAAACTAAAGAAAATGCTGACATTCAGGAGCCATGAGATTCTGAAAGTATCGCTGGTTTCCTCCACCTCCTCTCTCCTCAGGAGCTCCACCCCCATCTGTTCCACTCTGCTAGTCTCATCATAGACAAGACAGCAGCTATGAAATAGGTTCCTCAGCTCCCTGCCCTCTCACCTATACCTGAGAGCCCATTTCGGGCTCTGCCAACCATGTCACTAAGGAAAAGTGGCACTTCATGGCCTCTAGGTACTCTGAGTCCTCCTCCTTAGGGCTCCTGTACTCCATCAATGAGCTCTTCTTATCTACTTCTTCCTCTTCTGGGCCTCTGTTATGAACACTTAATCATGCTCAGGACCCCATTTTCATAAAACAAAAAGCCCTTTCCAACTCCATCACTTCCCATTCTCTCTCTTTTGCTCTTTTTCTTTTTTTAGGTGATAGAAGGGTGGATAGTGAGACATACTCCCACATGTGCCCCGACTGAAATCCACTCAGTTCCCTTGTCTGGGGCTGATGCTCGAGTACCAAGCTATTTTTAGCATCTGAGGCTGATACGATTGAACAAATGAGCTACCCTCAGTGCCCAGGGCCACACTCAAACCAACTGAGACACTGGCTGTGGGAGGGGAAGAGGAAGAGAAAGGGAAGAGAGAGGGAGAGAGAAGAAGATGGTTGCTTCTTTTGTGTGCTCTGACCTGGAATCGAACCCAGGATGTCCATATGCCGAGCAGACGCTCTATTCACTGAGGGACCAGCCAGGGCCATCCCATTCTCTGCTAAGTTTCTGTCCTGCCCCTATCATTTCACAGAAACTCGGTCATCAAAGTTTCCATGACCTTCAAACTACTAGTATAATTAGAGGACTGGTGTCAGCTTGCATCTAACTTTTCCATCACTTGACACTATCTACCCCACCCTCCTCCAGGATGTACCATCTTCTCTCAGTTTCCACAACTCTAGACTCTCCTGTCAAATCTCTGACTCTGGCTGTTCCTCCTAAGTACACCTTTTTCTTTCCCCACCTTGACTTAAAGGATGTGACCGTGGGGTTCCATGCTTCACCTATTTCTCTTCTTTCTGTACACACTGTCCCTGGGGTCCCATCTGTTCACATTGGCCTCGTCTGCCATGGTGATGACTCCCAGATCTTCCTCTAGCTCAGAACTCTCACCAGAGCAAACTCCCTCGTGCACAGGTCAGGACTAGGGTGAGGCATCTAGGGCCCAGCTCCACAGAGGCGCTCACTCTCAGGCCCCCCAGGTGCCCACCCTGCACCCTGCACGTGCAGGACCCTGAGAGCGAGTGCCTCCTCAAAGTCTGTGCCTTAAATGTCCCTCTTGCCTCACCCTCGTCCTGCTCCTGGCCATCTTGGCTCAGATGTCTCAAAGGCACCTCCAACTTGGTAAGATAAAGGCTAAGTCCTCATCTTCTCCCCCCACAGCTCGTCTTCCTGTGCCCTCATCTTGGCGAGGTCACAGCCAGGTCAGTCACTTAGGCCAGAGCCTGGAGGTCCTCCTCGACACCCTCCTCTCCCTCATCCTCCACATCTAGCCATTCTGTCTCCTCAGCATCTCTCGAATCCAGACTCTTCCCTCCTTGCCCACCACTGCTTCTGTTCAGGCTGCCACCATCTCTTGTTGCCCCCATCTCCATGTGGCAGTCAGTGTGACTTTTCTAAAACACAAATCTGGTCACACTCCTGCTTAAAGCACTTGCAGTAATTCTCCGCTGTCCTAGAGTGGTCCTTTGACTAGGTCCCCATACTGCCACTTCTCCTTGCTCCCTCCTCACTGCCTCACTGTCTGTCTCCTACCACCGCTCATTCCTTGTGCCTCCCTGAAGGAGACACAGGCCTACCTCTGGACCCTTGCTCAAGCTTCTCTCTCATTAGAATATTGTCTTCCCACCACTCTCCTTCTGGTTTCAGCATAAAGGTAACTTCTAGCAGTTTTGACTCCAAATCTGGTGGAATGCCCTTCCTGGGCATATACCCCACATCTCACGTACTCAGCTCAATCCCACCTCTTCACACGGAGTAGTGCTTGGGAACTTGTCCACTTGTTCCCACTCCTCAAGGGCAGGAACACAGCTTAATAATCAGTGGGCACTCACTATCAAAACTGAGTTTGGTTCATAGAAAAATGCTCAACAAGACTTTCAAGTTTGAGAGTCCTGAACTCAGATCTTCCCTCTTCCCCTTACCAACTGTGTGAATCCTTGGGAGTATTAGTAACCTGCCCTGGGCTTCAGTTTCTGCTCTATAAAATGGAGATCATAGTTATTCTCAAAGTTATTGTGAATGGGTTTAAGCTTCTAAAACCATCTGCAGTTAGTACGATGTTTGACCATCTCTTCTCTTCCAGATCATACACTGAAGTCCAGGAGGCCAAAATTAAGTTCCAGTCTAACTGGTGTCCCTAGTGTTTTGTCCAGTTATAGGCTCTAAGTGGGAGCACTAGAGATGTTTGATGAAAGCCTGTCTAAGGAAGGCAGACAAGGTGAAGGGCGATGAAAAAAAGAGTAATGCAGGGAATGTGAAGGAGGAAGAAGAGACAAGGAGAAAAGAAACGGTACTTTTTCTGAGTCCACTTGTGTGACAGGAGGCTCATCTGCTTTTGAAGGACCAGGCCGAGGATGCTCTCTCCCCCTGGAGGTAACTTGCCCAGATCATTCTAGCTTCTGTGACAGTAGGAAGACTTGGTACCCATGTGACCGGAAGTTCCCTTATTGGAAACAGCTGCACAGATGGCAGCAGCCTGGGGCCTGGAGCTCTGGGAGAGGATTTCACAACCTCTGTGCTTCAGATGAGTTTCAAACATTGTTTATGCACATTTGTATATGTTTCCTGGGCCTCTTCTGATTGCAAGCCTTGCAAAACAAGCTCAGTGCACCTTGATATTTTGTTTGTGCTGATAGTGATGGAATGTACCTGACTCCTGATACCAGGTCTGGGAGAGACAAAGGAGCTGGAAACAAGGACATCCAACCCCAGTGGCGGTCTCCCGGAGCTCGTGATGGGAGGTGGGGTTTGCCTTGGGGTAAAAATGACTGGAGAGGGTTTGGACTGGTCGGTACTGAATTCCATCCAGAAAAGACATATGAGGCAGAGTAAAATGTTCTCTTTTCCATCCTTTTTATCCAAGAAGTCGTAACAACACAGCATCCAGAAGTTACGCTAGCCGCCTTCTTGACAAGAAAGAGACTTAAAAGTGTATACAGATTGTCACTATCCATTTCCCTTATGAGACATAAGCATAAGGTTACTAAAGAGTATGGGGAGTTGCCTTCAAAGAGTTTCCAGAAGGAAAAAGATGCTTCCCTGGATAAAAAACAGGGAACTGGTCTAGATCACTGATTCTCAACCCTGGCTGCCTATTGGAATCATTTGTTTTAAATCACTAGTTTTAAAACACTAATGTGCAGACCTTTTCCCAGACAAACGAAATGGAACCTTAGGGGTGGGGCCCTGGTGTAAGTGCTTTAATGCTCCCCAGGTGACCAACCTGTGCAGCCAGGTTGAAAACCACTGGCTTCAATGAAATTCCGTGAGTTGCAAACTTCTCTGTTTGAAATTAGTAATCCTGGAACAGAAGTGTCTGCAGTCGGGAAGGATTTCTCTACAACCAGTTGGGGCTTACTATTCAGATTTAAGCTAGGCTCATTATTCTCCAATTGTGTCAATAGATACTCTATGGAGAAATATGGGAAAGTAGTGGCTTGGTGGTCAAATAGGTATAGAAATGTTGACTTAGAATCCCAAGCTCTCAGGTTTAGAGGGACCTTGAAGGTCACCTAGTTCCATTTATCTCACTGGTTCTCAAAATGTGGTTCCTGGAGCTGCAGTATCAACAACACTTGGGAGCTTGTTAGAAATGTTTGTTCCCAGGCCCTGGCCCGGAACAACTGGATCAGAAACTCTGAGAGTAGGAAGCAGCAGTCTGTGTTTTAACAAACCTTCTAGGCAATTCTGTGCTCAAGTCTGAGGACACTGATCTGCTGCAGGAACCCTCTATGATGCCCTAGCCCTGTGGTTTGACTGGTTTTATCCCTGCTTGGTGACAGGGAGCTTCTGCATGACTTGGGCAGCCCATTCTGTTGTTGATACACTTTTAAAAAGAATTATTTAAAAACATATTTTTAAATTGTGTTGACATGGATTTAAGTGTCCCACTCAATATAACACGCTCACCCCTCAACAACATGCCCCCATTAAACTCCCCCCCCTTCCCTCTGGAATTGCTGTTCTGTTATCTGTATCTCTGTGTTATGTATATAGAATTTCACTAATCCTTTCACCTTCTCTGGTCCCATCCTCTCATCCCCCTTCCCTTTGGCACCTGTCCCTCTGCTCCCTGTGACCCTGCCTCTGCCTCTATTTCATTCTTCAGTTCACTGTGTTCATTAGATTCCACATATGAGTGAGATCATATGCTATTTGTCTTTCTCTGCCTGGCTTATTTCACTTAGCATAATGATCTCCAGGTCCATTCGTGCCATTGCAAAAAGTAAGATTTCCTTCTTTTTAACGGCCACGTAGTATTCCATCATGTATTAATATATATACCATTGCTTTTTTAGCCACTCATCCACTGATAGACACTTGGGCTGTTTCCAGATCTTGGCTATTGTAAACAATGCTGCAATAAATATGGGGGTGCATATCTTCTTTTGAATCAGTGCTTTGGGATTCTTAGGATTTATTCTTAAAAGTAGGATAGCTGGGTGAAAGGCAACTCCATTTTTAATTTTTTGAGGAAATGTCATACTGTTTTCCACAGTGGCTGCACAAGTCTGCATTCCCACCAACAGTGCACAAGGGTTTCTTTTTCTCCACACCCTCGCCAGCACTTGTTACTTGTGTGTTGATTTGTTAATGAGCGCCCTTCTGACAGGTGCAAGGTGGTATCTCATTGTGTTTTTAATTTGTATTTCTCTGATGATTAGTGAGGTTAGCATTTTTTCATATGCCTATTGTCCTCTTTGGCAAAGTATCTATTCAGGTCCTTTGCCCATTTTTAAATTGGATTGTTTACCTTCCTGGTGTTGAGTTTTAAAAGTTCTTTATAAATTTTGGTTATTAACCCC
Source organism: Saccopteryx leptura (assembly GCF_036850995.1). Lineage (NCBI taxonomy): Eukaryota > Metazoa > Chordata > Mammalia > Chiroptera > Emballonuridae > Saccopteryx > Saccopteryx leptura. The sequence goes on from NC_089505.1 coordinate 248,140,237, forward strand.
TTATCTGACATATCAGCAAATATGTTCTCCCATTGTGTGGGTTGTTTTTTAATTTTGTTAATGGTATCTTTTGCTGTGCAAAAGTTTTTTAGTTTGATATAGTCCCATTTATTTATTTTGTCTTTTATTTCACTTGCCTGTGGGGATATATTGGCAAAAAGATTACTATGCGAAATATCAGAGAGTTTACTGCCTATGTTTTCTTCCAAGATTTTTATGGTTCACAATTTACATTTAAGTCATTTATCCATTTTGAGTTTATTTTTGTGAATGGTATGGGTTGGTGGTCTAGTTTCATGTTCTTGCATGTACCTGTTCAATTTTCTCAACACTATTTTTTTAATCAACACTATTTCTTAAAGAGCCTGTCTTTACTCCATTGTATACTCTTGCCTTCTTTGTTAAATATCAATTGACCATAAAGGCGTGGGTGTATTTCTGAGTTCTCTGTTCTGTTCCATTGATCTGTATGCCTGTTCTTATGCCAGTACCAACCTGTTTTGAATATAATAGCCTTGTAGTATAACTTGATATCAGGAAGTGTGATATTTTCCACTTTGTTCTTCATTTTCAAGATTGCTAAGGCTATTTGGGTTCTTTTTTGGTTCTACATAAAGTTTTGGAATATTTTTTCTAGATCTGTGAAGTATGTCATTGGTATTTTAATAAGAATTGCATTGATTCTATAGATTGCTTTGGGTAGTATAGACATTTTAATGATGTTTATTCTTCCTATCCATGAACATGGTATATGCTTCCATTTGTTTGTATTTTCCTTGATTCTTTTTTCAATGGCTTATAGTTTTCCAAGTACAAGTCTTTTACTTCTTTGGTTAAATTCATTCCTAAGTACTTTGTTTTTGTTGCAATAGTGAAGGGGATTGTTTCCTTAATTCCTCTTTCTGACAGTTTATTGTTGGTGTATAAAAATGCCACTGATTTCTGAATATTGATTTTATATCCTGCCACCTTGCCAACTTCATTTATCAGGTCTAGTAGTTTTCTGACTGAGACTTTTGGCTTTTCTGTGTACAGTATCATGTCATCAGCAAATAATGACAGTTTTGCTTCTTTGTTTCCAATTTGGATGCCTTTTATTTCTTCTTCTTTTCTGATTGTTGTGGCTAGGACTTTCAGAAATATGTTGACTAAGAATGGTGAAAAGGGGCACCCTGTGTTGTTCCTGATTTTAAGTAGATTGCTTTTATTTTTTGTCCATTGGGGATGATGTTGGCTGTTGCTTTGTCATATATGACCTTTATTGTGTTGAGGTGTGTTTCTTGTATTTCCACTTTGCTCAGAGTTTTGATAAGTGGGTGCTGGATTTTATCAAATGCTTTTCCTGCTTCTATTGATACAATCATGTCCTTTTTATCTTCCATTTTATTTATGTGATGAATCACATTGATTGATGTATGAATATTGTACCAGCCATGCCTCCCCAGAATAAATCCCACTTGATCATGATGTATGATCTTTTTAATGTATTGCTGGATCTGGTTTGCTAATATTTTGTTAGAATTTTAGCATCTGTGTTCATCAGGAATATTGGCCTATAGTTTCTTTCTTTGTGTCTTTACCTGGTTTTGGAATGAGGATAATGCTTGCCTCATAAAAGTAGCTTCCTCCTCTTGAATTTTTTGGGATAGCTTGAGAAGGATAGGTGTTCTTCTTTGAATGTTTGGTAAAATTTGCCTGTGAAGCCATCTTGTCCAGAATTTTTGTTTGCTGGGAGTTTTTTTTTTTTTTTGACAGAGACAGAAAGAGAGTCAAAGAGAGGGACAGATAGGGACAGACAGACAAGAAGGGAGAGAAATGAGAAGCATCAATTTTCCATTGCAGCACCTTAGTTGTTCATTGATTGCTTTCTCATATGTGCCTTGACCATAGGGCTACAGCAGACCAAGTAACCCTTTACTCAAGCCAGTGACCTTGGGTCCAAGCTGGTGAACTCTGCTCAAATCAGATGAACCCATGCTCCAGCTAGTGACCTCGTTGTCTAGAACCTGAGTCCTTGCATTCCAGTCCGACACTGTATCCACTGGTCAGGCTACTGGGACTTTTTTGATAACCGTTTCAATTTCATTTGTTGTAATTGGTCTGTTTAGGTTTACTGATTCTTCTAGATTAAGATTTGGAAGATTGCATGTTTCTAGGAATTTATCCATTTCACCTAGGTTGTCCAATATTTAGGCATATAGATCTTCATAGTATTTTCTTACAATCTTTTGTATTTCTGTGATGTCAGTTGTTACTTCTCCACTTTGATTTCTAATTTTATATATTTGGATCCTCTCTCTCTTTTTTCTTGATGAGCCTGGGTTTATCATTCTTGTTTACCTTTTCAAAGAACCAGTTCTTGCTTTCATTGATTTTTTTATATTGTTCTTTTTAACCTCTATGTCATTTATTTCTGCTCTAAGTTTCATTATTTCCTTCCTTCTACTTCTTCTGGGATTTACTTGTCCTTTTTCTAGTTCTTTTATGTGCAGGGTAAGGTTGTTTATTTGGACTTTTTCTTGCTTTTTAAGATATGCCTGTAATGCTAGGAACTTCCCTCTCAGGACTGCTTTTGCTGTGTCCCATAGATTTTGAGTTGTTGTATGTTCATTTTCATTTATTTCTAGGAAATTTTTGACTTCTTCCTTGATCTCATTGATAACCCATTTGTTATTTAATAACATGCTATTTAGCCTCCAAGTGTTTGAATATTTTTCAGTTTTTCTATTGTAGTTGATTTCTAATTACATGGTTTCTTCCATTTCATTTAGTTCTTTTTCTAGCGAGAAGATGCTTGACATGATTTCAATTTTCTTAAATTTACTGAGACTTGTTTTGTGTCCTAACATGTGGTCTATCCTAGAAAATGTACCATGAGCAATTGAAAAAAATGTATATTCTGCTGCTTTGGGATTAAAGGTTCTGAAGATATTAATTAAATCCAGTTGATCTAGTGGGTCATTTAAGTGCGCTGTTTTTTAATTTTCTGTCTGGAGGATCTATCCATTGATGTTAGTAGGGTATTAAAATCCCCTACTATTTTAGTATTGCTGTCAATCTTGCCCTTTATGTCCATCAAAATCTGCTTTATATATTTAGGTGCTCCTATATTAGGTGCAAAAATATTTACAATGGTTAAATTCTCTTGTTGGATTGCTCCTTTTATCATTATGTAGTGGCCTTCTTTATCCCTTACTGTCAGATATAAGTATTGCTACCTAACTTTTCTTTTTAATTTCTATTTGCATGAAACACTTTTTTCCATCTCTTCACTTTCAGTCTATATGTATCTTTTGTTCTGAGGTGGGTTTCTTGTCAACAGCATATATACGGGTCCTATTTTCTTATCCATGCAGCTACCATATGTCTTTTGATTGGAGCATTTAATCCACTTATGTTTAAGGTTATTATTGATATGTACTTATTTATTGCCATTTTATTCTTTAAACCTACAATGTTTTCTCTCAATTTCTTTTTTCCTTTGCTCTTTTTATAGCAGGCTCCTTAACATTTCTTGTAGTGCTGGTTTGATTGTAATGAAGTTCTTGTGTCTTTTTTTTTTGTCTGGGAAACATTTGATTTCTCCTTCAATTTTAAATGATAGCCTTGCTGGATAAAGTAGTCTTGGCTGTAGGTTTTTGTTTTGCATCACTTTAAATATTTTTTGCCAATCTTTTCTGGTCTGAAGTGTTTCTGTTGAAAAGTCTGATGTTATCCTTATGGGGCTCTTCTGTAGGTAATTAGCTGCTTTCTTTTGCAGCTTTTAGTGTTCTTTGTCTCTTAACTTTGGCATTATAATTATGATGTGTCTTGGTGTAGGCATTCTTGAGTTCATCTCTAATGGGACTCTCTGTGCTTCTTGTACTTGTGTGACTCTTTCCTTCATCAATTTAGGGAAAATTTCAGCTATGATTTCTTCAAACAGGTTCTCTATCCCTTGTTTGTTCTCTTCTTCTTCAGGAACCCCTATGATGTAGATGCTGTGTCTCTTCATGATGTCACAGAGGTCTCTTAGAGTATCCTCAGTCTATTTATGCCTCTTTTCTTTTTGCTGCTCTGCTTATGTGCTTACATTTATCTTGTCCTCTAAATTGCTTATTTGATCCTCTGCTTCATCCAGCCTGTTGTTGATTACTTCTAGTGTAGTCTTCATTTCTGATATTGTATTTGTCAATTCTGACTGGTTCTTTCTTATGATTTCAATGTCCTTTTTTTTTTTTTTTTTTTTTTTTTTGCATTTTTCTGAAGCTGGAAACAGGGAGAGACAGTCAGACAGACTCCCGCATGCGCCCGACCGGGATCCACCCGGCACGCCCACCATGGGGCGACGCTCTGCCCACCAGGGGGCGATGCTCTGCCCATCCTGGGCGTTGCCATGTTGCGACCAGAGCCACTCTAGCGCCTGGGGCAGAGGCCACAGAGCCATCCCCAGCGCCCGGGCCATCTTTGCTCCAATGGAGCCTTGGCTGCGGGAGGGGAAGAGAGAGACAGAGAGGAAAGCGCGGTGGAGGGGTGGAGAAGCAAATGGGTGCTTCTCCTGTGTGCCCTGGCCGGGAATCGAACCTGGGTCCTCCGCACGCTAGGCCGATGCTCTACCGCTGAGCCAACCGGCCAGGGCTCAATGTCCTTTTTGATGCTGCTATCTCTTTGTTTTTCTCATTGTGATCATCCATTGTTGCTCTAATAGACTTGAACATCCTAAAAATCATTATTTTAAGTTCTGTGTTTGATACTTTGGTTTTTTTCATTTCATTTAGTTCTTTTTCAAGCGATTTCTCTTGTTGATTCATTTGAGTCATATTTCTTTATCTGCCCATTTTGTCTGCGTATCAGGTAGCACTGTCTGACTTTAAAATTTGTTGTGGTGTCTTTATGAGGAAGATGGGCTCAGTAGTACTAACCTCCTGGCCACCTGAGTTCCTTGCTCTAGGAATGCTTCTTGAGGGTAGTGTTTACCCTCCTATTGTATGTGCATATTGAATGTAGTTGGTCTTTTTGTGGGTGTGGTTATCCCTTCAGGCTGGTTGGCTCTAAGGGTCAACTGTGATCACGTATATTTGACAATGTGCAGTGTCTGTCCTGTTGGGTGTATTTATTCTTCACAGCGTCTGGTGCCTGCTGGCTTCCTCTTCCTGACATGCTGTTTGTGTAGCTAGCTGAGTCTAGCGTTGGTGCTGTCTGCCATCCACTACTGGTTGTGTTGGTTCTGGGTCTTCTTGGGTTGGTGTCAGCTTTGTTTGAAACCCACTGAAGGCTACCTGTATGGAGCTACTGCTCTGTTCACTCTTTGTGTCTGTATTTTCTGTGCCTGGGTAGTATGGGAGGGGCCAACTTGGTTATAAGGATCAGCTTCTTTCAGCTTAGAGATGATGAAGACAGCAACTCTGTAAGAGCCCCCAATTCCATAAGATTTGCCTCCACTTTTCAGCTGCTCCACCTCCTGTTGCAGCTATGTAGTCTTCTCAGAGTCTTTTGTAGAAAGACTATAGTGTGGGCTCAGACTGTCCTCAACCCACCAACCACTCTACAGGTTGCAAGCTTGATGGGTTAGGGAAGCTGAGGTTGGAAATACAATGTTAGTGGTACCCCCTACTTCAGGGGTCTCTTCATCAGGAACTCAGTACTGGAAATGTGGTTTCTATTCAAGAGCCTAATCCATCAAACATTACTGGATACTCTAATTCTATTTCTCCCCAGTAGGTGAGCAGCAGGTTCAGATTGGGTGGGGCCAACAGTCCCCTCTGCAGAAGTTTTTCCAGCTTGTGAGCTCCTGGCCTCAGGGAGGAAGACTGAGAGAGTCTTCCCTGGGGCTGACTGTGCCCCCCACCCAGAAAGTGGCCAAGCTCCTCAACCAGACCAAACAATAGGCTTGTGGGGACCCACACTTTAATTGCCCATGCTCCAAGCCTCTCTTTCTTTCCCCTTGTGGTATCTAGCCCAGAGGGGCAAGAAATCCAGCAGCCAGGCTGGCTGACTGTAAGCTCCACCCTATCCATTGCACATGAGCCGCTGTGCTGGTGCTGATCACAGAGAGCAGAACTCGCTTCAGTTGGGCCAGGTGTGAGGAATCCTTCCTTAGGACACACCATAGCAAGGGTTGATAAGTCCTGAACTGATGCTCTCCACACCTGGCCACTGGATGTGCCAGCCCTAGGCCTCCCTGGAGGGAACCCGGCACAGACCAGTGGGAGACTCTGCCCATGACTGGCCCTCAGCAACCTTCTTGGAGCTACAATACAGAGTTTGTGGTTGCCTTTGCTGGGCCCAGGTGCACATGGAAATAAGCTGCACACCTAGGCTAGCTTTTACCCACACTAGGTCCGGGGGAAGGTCAGCTTAAAAGGCCAAGGTTCCCTTATGCCCACCTCCTGCAGCCTCTGTCTGCTGGCTGCTTGATGGGCTTGGCCACTGAAAAAACCTCTGGTAGAGTCTAAAGCCTGCAGCAGTTCAGGGTTAGGAAGGGTGGTGGGTGTGGCTCCACACCTCGGCCCTAGGTATCAGTCTATCCAGACTTTTTTCACAGACCTCAGTAGGGTGTGGCCCCAGGAGCCCAGTAGGTGTGGCCTCTGAGACCCAGAGATGTGGTCTGCCCACAGTCTGGACAGTTTCTACTGAATCTCCCATGAGGTGGAAGCACCAGTCATAGACTCTGGAGAGTGCAGTGGAGGGGGTAAGCTCTGGTCTCAAAGCCAGAAAACTGAGTCCCTGACGCACCCCCCTGCCTCTGGGTTCATTTCTCAGCATGGCCCTGTCTCTCCAGTGTGGGGCAGGAGAGGTTCCCGAAGATGGGGAAGTTGCTTTCCTCCAGGCTGATGCCACATGGAGGCGACTGTTCCACCAAAGAAAGATGGTGACTATAGTATTGGGGAATGACTCAGCACAGAGGTTCCAGTGGCCGTCCCCCACGGTGTGTCTCTCCTCAGACCATCAACTTTACACTCTCAGTCCTCTCAGCCCCCCCAGCTCTCCCTCCTCTGGAGCCTGGATCAGTGGTTGTGAACGAGATTTTCTGCGCTGGCCCTTTTAAGATGAATCCTGTGTCTCTGAGAGCTCCCATCTCTCTCGCAGACAGAAACTTTGGCTCTGTTCACTGCCAAATGCTGTGTTGGTGCCTTTTCTAGGCTCTGAGGGGCTCTAGGCTGGAGTGTTGAACCTGGGACTTAAGACCCTCCCCTCTCAGGGTGAACCTCCCACAGTGAGAGTCCCTCTAGATCCTCCGCCGCCACTTGCTCCTGGGACCTGGGCAGCCCTTTCCATGCCTCTGCCCTTCCTACAAGTTTTGTTGTGGCTTCTTCTGTGACCCTTGGTTATAGACCCCTTTCATTTAGTCCAAAGTTAGTTTTTCAAGATGATTGTTCTTAAATTGTAATTCAATTTGGTCCTGGGAGGTGCCAGTTGAAATGTCTGTCTACTCTGTCGTCATCTTGGAATCTGAAACTCTTGTCCTTAATTTCTTTAAGATAAAATCTGCTTCCTTGTAACTTCTACTTGTGGCTCCAGTTCTGTCCTTCAGGGTGACCCACAGTGAATCCAAGTCACACCACAAACACAAGAAATTAAGGTGATGCTCTAGGACTTCTGGTTCAATATAACTGATGGCTGCTAGCTCCCAAAGGCCCTTTCCCTAGATTTACAATAAAGTACCCAGGGAGGTACAGAAAAGGTACCAACTCACATTACTACCCCAAACTAAGACCGAGGGAGTAGAAACTATAGAAGCTTTTTGTGAAAATTTATGTTCTCTTGGAGTAGGGAAGACCATTCTCAGTTTGACACCAAAAGCAGAAATTACAAAGATTTACAGATTTGACTATAAAATTAAAGATAACTTCAATATATTTTTTAAAACTTAGAAAGGTAATAACAAACTAAGAAAAACTTTGGCTTTCTACATAATGATAGGTTGGACACATAATGGGCTCTTAAAATATTTGATTAGTATACGCATAAAGATGAGTTAAGTGAATGAGCATATAAAAACCAATTCTCTCCTGGCCAGTTAGCTCAGTGGTAGAGCGTTGGCCTGGCATGTGGAAGTCCCAGGTTTGATTCCCGGTCAGGACACACAAGAGAAGCGACCATCTGTTTCTCCACCTTTTCTCCTCCTCCTTCTCTCTATCTCTCTCTTCTCCTATGGCCATGGCTCGAATGGTTCGAGCAAGTTGGCCTCAGGCATTGAGGATGGCTCCATGGCCATGCCTCAGGTACTAAAATATCTTGGTTGCCAAGCAATGGAACAGCGGCTCCAGATGGGCAGAGCATCGCCCCCTGGTGCGCTTGCTGGGTGGCTCCTGGTCAGGGCGCATGAGGAAGTCTGTCTTTCTGCCTCCCTGCTTCTCACTTTATATATATATATATATGTACACATACATATATAAATTCTAAAATATCTAATAAAAATGGGTCAAGGGCATGCATATGCAATTGACAAAAGAAAATGAATATTAAAAAATGTTCCACCTCAGTGGTAAAAAATGCAAATTAAATTAGAACCTATCAAATAGCTAAAATTAATAATACTGGTGAACATTTGGGGAGATGGGCTTTTGATAGCTGTGGACATAAGGGTTAACCCATACTGCGTTTCAGGAGGGCAATTCAGCAGTATGTATCAAAGCTTTAGAGGTTTGCACGCTGCTTTACTTGGGACACATTCTAAAAAAACACACATGAATGTGCACACTAATTTGACAGCAAGAATACTAACTGGACCTTCATTTATAACAATAAATGTTTAGAAATAAATGTCCAAAAAGAGAAGACAGGCAGAATATTATGTCACAGATAGACACTAGAATATGACCTGGTCATTAAGATGATGTTATTCCAGGATATGTGGTTACATGGAAAGATTATTTTTTGCATATGATTGAATGATAAAAAGAAAAGTTTATGCAAAATGGGATGCATAATGTGATGAGTAAGAAATGACCAAGTTAAGAAGAAGCTCTGTCAGTGCCTTTGTCTTTCTCAGACAAACATTCTCAATCCCTTTCACCATTTGTTCTTGAAAGGTGAGCAAATTTTCTAAACTGAAAGAGCAGCCCAGGTGTGTAGAAAGTCTTAGGGACCATCTTGGAAAATATTTGTGGGACACAGGTTTCAACTTCCATACTTTGCTTAGTGTCTGAATGTGCTCTGCTTGGCAATGCCCCTGTACTGTGTGGATCTGGACAGCAGCTCTTTTGTGTTTACAGAGAACAATGAACAACATTGCCAAGGTGATAGTTTACTAGGTAGAGATGATGGGAAAGGCATTTCCAGCAGAGAAACTAGAACCTGCAAAGGCACAGAGACTCCAAAGCTTCTGGCATGTTTGGGGAATGGTGAGCAAGTCCAGGTAGCCAGGACCGACATGGAGTGATGAGGCAACTTGGGGTGAGTAGCAGATGAAATGGAAAGGAAGCTTTTCTAGATCAAGCTAAGTATTCTGTGCTTTTTCCTCATCTTTGCAAATCGGAAGCTTTGGGATGGCATACTGAGGTTCAGCGGTGGCCCCACACTGGAGGCATGCAGGTAGGGGGATGGTTTATACAAAAGATACCATATGCTTAGTGAACTCTGAAATGTTAGGATCAGTGTTGCTGGTTTATTATTTAAATGGTTTCTTCTGGCACTTTCTCTTTTATATTGGCCCAGGATTTCCTGGTGGGCTCTAAAGAAAAACAGGAATGTGAGCCCACCCCAGGCAGAGAGAGAAAGAAGTGTGGTGGCAGACAGAAAGCATTTGTGTCTCCTGCTGTCATCCCATTCATGTTTTCTGGACCCAGGGCTTGGACAACTTTGAGGAGGTGGGCACCCATCCCAGGGAAGGGTGGGGCTCTGGGCTCTGGCAGCCCCAGCCATCTGCTCTGCGGTGGGGCCTATAGGTGCTTAGCCCTTTCAGCAGCCTCAAAAGCTTCACTGGTGCAACTGAATCTGCATCTGTAGGGTTGGGGGTGGGTAACGGGAGTGGGGGAGAGGGGCCAGGTAGGGACTGAGAAGGGAGAGCTGCCAGCTTTCTGTGAGGTCTTCGTGCATTTGAAAGAATTTAGAAATCAACTGAGAATGTAATTAGGTGATTTTTGTTTTGTTTTGTTTTTTTAAATCCAGAACCTGTGACTCTTGTTCACGAGCACATGTCTGGATTTAGTCATTTTGAGTTTATGGAAAATGTGGTCAGCCCATAAATCAGTGCTGAGGAATTCTTACAGAGTCATCACTGCGTAAGTAATGTAGACCTGTTGAAAGTCTCTTGAGGTAATGCAAACGAAACAAAATAAACATATAGACAAAGCTACAATATAGTCCTCCCTTCCCTGGAATTCTCTCCTGACTTGCCATAAGGCAGCTTTGATTTCTTGTTCCTGACTAATCTGTGCTCATTCTAGTGTAGTAACTCTGGGTGTGCATCAAAATGTTTGTGGCCGTTGTCATAACTACGTGGACACAATTTCCTGCATCTATTTTTCCTATGTGTCTTAAAATTTTATCAGGGTTTCTATAAAGAAAGTCCGCTTGAAAGTAGGCTGGACAACCATAATTTGTGACAGATCTGGCTTAACTGTGTCCTAATTCTTAGACCTCCTGAACTTCAAATCTGTTATTTTATGTGTCTGGGAAATGAAAAGTCAAGGTGGTATTGTGTTTCTCAGAAGCATATGGAACATCTTCAAATGATAAATACAAACTTTCTTTCAAAAGTAGTAAATAAGAGATTCAATTTAGACGTGATTCATTAGAAGAAATTCTATGTTTTCATTCCATTGTTTCTTGATTGATTCAATCAGCATTTTGTCTCCAGTTAGTGCTTATATCTTACATATGATAATATTTATTTTTAGTCTTCCTCTTTCCAAACCTCTCCAACTTCTTAGGTTGACCCAGTTAATAAATTTGTTTCGACCAAACTGGTAAGCGGGGAATGGAATGTGGACTGAGTTAGCAGAGATGTTTATCAGTGACTCTGAAATGGGCTTGAACACTGGACCAGCATGTTCTGTCACAAAAAAATAGTACTGCTGACACTGAGTTTTGGTAGCTTACTATTTTTTTTTCTTATCTGTTAGGTGAGTCTCATGCATGCTAAAAGAAACCAGATGTATAACTTATAAAGCCAAATACCACCCTGAGTGTAAAGTTTATGCTCTAGGCTCATTTCTTTGAACTGTAGAGTTTGCACCTTAAAATTTGTTGAAGCAATGCGTTCTTGTTGACTTTCATAGACAAAATACAAATTTCACATGGCATGAGGGCCAAGGTGGTCAAGCATTTCCGTGACCTGGTTTCTTTCGTGTCATCTCGTCTGCTGTCCCTGTCATACTTGGGGCAGGAACCTGGGCATAGCTTGCACAAACAATGACACTTCAGACCCAAATCCCTCAGCCACAAAATGTCCATTGTCCTCAGGGCCTGCCTGACAAGCTCTGCTTCCATGTTTTATTAGTTGTGTCGTGGTGAAGAATGGGTATGGCAGAGATATGGACATATTCGACACACACTGATTGCAATATAATTTGAGTTTTTGCATCAACTCTCCACAGATAGTAGAAAGACACAAAATAAGTAATCAGAATAACACTTGCCATTGATGGAGCATGACTATGTGTTCAATGTTGGCCAAAGGCTTTACAAACATTACCTTCTCCAACCAGTCACACTGTGAAGTAGTTACTATTAATTACTTTATAAAGATGAAGTTCAGAGAGGTTAAGTGACTTGCCTGGAGTTACCTTCCAGCCAGGAAGAAAGTGAGATTCAAACCTAGCTCTACCTGATTTGAAGGGAGATTTAAATTAGATGCCTTCACTTTGGGTGAAGGTGCCTGATTCCTGAGAAGCAGATGGAAGATGTGGGCTGCTGGTAGTTAAGGAAGAATGTGGTCCCAAGCTTTGGCCTGTTAAATGTATGGAAGAGAGACTCACTCTTATAAGAAGATGTGGCAATGATGCTATTTCAGCAGAACTGAGGCTGTTTCAAGTGCTGATACTATCTAAGCCAGGGGTCCCCAAACTTTTTACACAGGGGGCCAGTTCACTGTCCCTCAGACCATTGGAGGGCCAGACTATAAAAAAACTATGAACAAATCCTTATGCACACTGCACATATCTTATTTTAAAGTAAGAAAACAAAATGGGAACAAATACAATATTTAAAATAAAGAACAAGTAAATTTAAATCAACAAGCTGACCAGTATTTCAATGGGAACTATGCTCCTGTCACTGACCACCAATGAAAGAGGTGCCCCTTCCGGAAGTGCAGCGGGGGCTGGATAAATGGCCTCAGGGGGCCGCATGTGGCCCGTGGGCCGTAGTTTGGGGACCCCTGATCTAAGCAGTACAAGTGTTCAGTTACTTAGTTTGCTCACTTATAAAATAAAGACATAGGCTAATGGTTTCTCAGGTCTCTGCTGGCTCTTTCCTTCTAACTACTCTTAGTTGGAGATGCTCCAAGCTTGGTCTGGACAGTTTTGGGGCAAACCCTTACCATGGTAGAAGGTCCTCCTATGATTTTGGATATTTGGGCTCAATACCTGCTGGAAGATGGTGGGAGTTTCCTGTGGCCCATATTCCCTTGTCCATCTTGTGGCTCTGGCATCCTGTTTGTCACCACTGCCCAGTGTGGCAGGGAGCAGCAGGCCTCTCTCTGGGATGACTCCTCCAGAACCAGCCCCTCATTATTCACTCGCCATAACTATACATGAAGCTCAGGTCCTAGGAAGCTAAACCCGACCTATTTCTGTCAAAATCCTTTTCAGAAAAGAGAGTCAAAACTTAATGTCTTGTAAAAAACAAAATTTTGTAAATTAGTATCTGATTTGTCACTGCATGAGATAAGAGCTGAATTCATTTACCTGGAGATTTTCTAGCTCTACATACAGAGGGAGACAGAAAAAGACTGTGTGTGTGACACCATAACTGAATCCTACCGTGTCTCCCGGCTGTGGACGCATCACGGACACGCGATCATATCCTTTCCTGAGCAGGACCCACAAGGCATCGAGTTTTCCCTGAAATAAAAACAAATGCACCAAGATTACACATGAAAGCAGACCAGTGGCCAGCAGACACGTAGAGTTTTGCCCGCTTCTTTGGTCATGTGAAGAACACAGCATTGCCAGTGTGGTTATGACGCTCTAGTCCCTAAGGTTAGGAGAAAAGACCCTGACAGAGGACACTTATGCTCATGTAAGACACACTTGAGACTTCAATGCAGTCCCAAATTTACAAAGACAGAGAGGTTCAGTCAGGCTGTTGGCTTTTGCTCTTGTCACATTTCTGGGCATGTCCTAACATGTCTATCTTTCCAACTTTCATTCAAGTTTTTTTCCCCCAGTTGATGCCCAGAGTTCACAAATGAAAACAATGCTGATAGAACCAGGAAAATTACTAAACAGGAGTGTCTAGAGCAGGCGTGGCCAACAGTTTTTGCCCCTGGGCCAGATTAGAAAGAAAACTTTTTTCATGGGCCGGACAAAATATTAAAATTAAAAAATGTTAAATACAAAAATGATTCGTTTAAGTAAACAAAATTTTATTATGTAATTTGTTTATGAATACATGTAAGTAATTTAGTACAACAAACTAACGAAAAAACTAATGTGACGTGTTGAGGCGCTTTGCATCGCCTATTATTTTTTTAATATCTGGCTCTATACTTGTAGTAGCTATTCTTAACACAGCCTCCAAATGTAGATCATTCAGTCTTGATCTTGTTGTACTTTTATTTAGACTCATTAAAGAAAAAGTTTGTTTACAAATATAAGTTGAGCTGAAGATTACTAAATATTCCTTGGCAAGTTTTTTAAAATTTCCATATTTTCTATTATTTAATTGCTTATAAAAATTGCACAGATGAGTACAAAAGTTGTAAATCTTTATAATGGAATTTTTTTAAAAAATAAATAAGTATCACGAATCCATTCAACCAATTATTGGAAGTTAACCCTAGATTAGTCACATGCGGAATCCTTTTCCGTGTATCACTATCTTCTTAAATATCTCAATTTCCAATAATCAAAGACGCTTCCACTTCTGAGTAGCTGAGATTTTAACTTTCATTGTTGTACAATGGTTAGATATCGTAGTTTATGTATAACGATTTAAAAGTACCACTTATTTCATTTCCACAGTGTGTTGTGCGGAGAATATTAAAAATTTAATTGCAGGCTACATAAACTCATTACGCAGGCCGGATCCGGCCCGCGGGCTGTATGTTGGCCATGCCCGGTCTAGAGGGTAAGACCAGTGAACGGGCCTGGGGCAGCTCCTGGGCCGTCCCCTAGGCTCACTCGGCAGCTACAATTTGCTCTGGAACCCACGGCTTGACGGTCATATACCAAAAACCACGGGTTACCCCACATCACAACCTCCATGGAGTTGTAGGTAATGAGTTGAATCTGAGAAGAGTTTCTTCCTAGTGTATAATGAAGTCAGTCTCATGCCTCTGGCCATCTGGTGCCCTAGACATGCTGAGTGGAGACTGGTTTCTGCCATTGCAAATACTAAATAACAGCAACAACAAAAAATACCTTCTTAGCTTTGTTCTTAGTATTATTCCTGGTTGGTGACTCCATCAATAGGCAGAAGTCCCCTTTACTTTGGCTTATTTTTTGTCATTGCTCCCCCTACTTTCAAAGATGACATCCTATTCTCTGGAACCTGTGAATATGTTACCTTCCATGGCAGAAAGGGCTTTGTTGATGTGATTATGTTAAGGATCTTAGATGGGGAGATGATCCTGGGTTATCTGAGCGGTCTCAGTCTATCCACATGGGTCCTTAATAGAGGGAGGCAGGGGAGGCAGTCAGAAAAGGAGCAGGACCCAGAGCACTGAGGAGTCAGAGCGATTCAGGTGGCAAAGACTCAACCCACTGTTGCTGGCTTTGGAGATGGGAGGGGACTATAAGGCCATGCGTGTGGCTTTCTCTAGAATCTGGAAAAGATAAGGAGACAACTTTTCTTTTAACGCCTCCAAAAAGAATACAGCCCTGGCCTCATCTGGATTTTAGCTCAGTGAGACCCATTTTAGGTTTCTGACCTCCAAGAACTGTAAGAAAATAAATCTTTGTCATTGTAAGTCACAAAGTTTAGGGTAATTTGTTATAGCAGCCGTTTCTGCTTATTGTCTGTCTTTGCCAACTGGAATGCCAGCTTCAGATGTCATTGGTTTGCTTAACTGCTGTATGCCCAGCGCTTAGGGGGCATAATGCTCAGTAAATACTTGTTGGACAAATGAATGTATTCAGTACGACTAAGTGCTGGGTTAGGTGCTTTTACATGTGTCTTCTCATTTCATTCTCCCAGCAGTCTTGAGGGTTTATGGAGAGGAAATGCAAGATCAGAGATTGACTAACTTGCCCAAAGGCACACAGTTTGTTCACTGGAGAGATGATTGGACCTCGTGTCTATTTCATATACTTTCTACTATTCCGATGGCAGATTCTCCCTTGCACAGTTCTCCTGGCTGGAGTGCTTGAATTTAGATCCTTTAGGAGAGAGAATTTCTAAACTGTAGGTTGCAACTCTTCAAGTGTTCATGAAACAATTCTGTGTGTTAGAACAGAATTTTTAAGAAATAAAATAGGATAGTAAAAAAAGATTAGAAGTAATTGCACATGGTGAGGGTATTATTTTGTGAAAAATGTTTCAGTTTGTTGTGTGTGGGTGTGTATATGAGTGTGTATATGTGTGTGCACACATGTACTCGCATAGACAAATACTGAACTAAAATATATTTCCCAGTAAGGTCTCAGTCAGAGGTACTGGAGAACACTGATTTGCAAGAGTCTTTGGAGGACAGTGCTGGAAAGGCTGGGCATGTCTAGAGTTCAAGTTTCTTAACACAAAGCTTTCATAGTGGCAATGTTAATTCAAGAATATCATCTTGAAGACTTCATGTTCTATAACAATTTTCTGGTGGGTTATATTCAGATACCATAAATACACTCTTGAACTTTTATCAGCTGTTGCTCAAGTTCTTGTGGGTTAAACTTTGCCTTGCTAAGTGTAGTGTTTCTCATCTCTTTTGGCAAAGTATTTACAAAAGCCTCGGAAAATATTTTGAAATGACTTTAGAATGCTGTGTTCAGCATGGTTTTCTGCATTCAGCCCGTTTCAATCGTCAGTTATATGTTTTCCTTTAAGGTCCTTTGGGATAAGCATTTATATTTCAGCATATAACCAGGTGGATTCCCTGGAAGAATGCCTCTTTTTCTTTTTCTTTCCCCTTTTCTGTGGGGACGAACAGTATTTGGTTTTGTAAATCAGCCCACCCACAGCATTCCGTGCACTAGTCACTCAACTCCTTGACAAGTGAGGAGCAATGAGATAAGGCTGAAAGAAAATCAGGCTGTTGAAGCATTGTAATTAACTTAGCAGAAATTTAAAGTTACATGCGCAGAAAAAGAGCAGAAGCCACCTAGACATATAACGCCAGGAAAATGGGTCATAAACTATGTTTTTCTTTGTGTCAACAGATCATAGTGTAATATTGAAGCACAAAGTGACTGAATTCAGACTGCCCAAGTTTGTACTCTGGGTCTACCCCTTACTAGGTCTGCAGCCTTGGACAAGTTCTTTCATCTCAATAACACTTTTCTCATCTTTAAAATGAAGATAATAATAAAAATAATAATAAAATGAAGATAACACTTTATCCTATAGACTTGGTATAAGGCTTACAATTAGATATTGAAGTTAGGTACTCATCTCAGAGAAAATATTCATTAAATGTTATCTATGATCATGGTAAAGTCATTAAGATGGTCATTTGGGAACCTCTGTAGAAAGATGAAAAAGAATGTAATGCAGAGTGTAAGAATCTAATAATTTGAACTTTATTAGAATGTATCTCCCATCCCCTCTCTCTTCTGTGCTTTTTCAACCCCATTTCCTCCTTCCCTTTAAGTAATACTTTTTATTAATGAGAGAGAGAGAGCTACAAGAAGGAAGAGAGATGAGAAGCATCAACTTGTAGTTGTGACACTTTAGTTGTTTATTGATTCCTTCACATACATGACTTGCCCAAGGGAATCCAGCTAAGCCAGTGACCCCTTGCTCAAGCTAGTGACCTTGGCCTTAAGCCAGTAACCTATGGGCTCAAGTCAGCTACCATGGGATCATGTCGATGATCCCACACTCAAGCCAGTGACCTTGAGGTTTCAAATCAGGGACCTCAACGTCTCAGAAGGATGTTCTATCCACTGTGCTATCACTAGTTAGAGAAGCCACACTTCTTTTTTCATTCACACAAAATGTATTGATTTTAGAGAGAGAAGAAGGGGACAGAGAGAAAGAGAGATAGAGAGATAGAGAGAAAGAGTCAGGAACAATGAGCTGTTCCTGTATGTGCCCTGACTGGGATTGAACTGGCAACTTTTATGCACAGGCCCACACTCTTAACAACCAAGTTATCCAGCCAGGGAAGCCACACTTCTTCTTTTTCAGCATGACATGAACTGGTTTCCCTGGCAGTGTTCAGTGGCTCCAACACTCCACCCAGCTCCTCCTGCTAAGGCTGCCATGGCACCCTGAGTACCAAATGCCTTGGCCACTTTTGTGCCTCATTTTCCTTGATTCTTCTGCGAGATCTGATGTGCTGGGCCTCTTTCTCCTGTACACTGTCCCTTGGCTTTTGTGCCATCAGCCTCTGCTTGCTCCAATGTCTCTGATAAGTCCTTTTCAGCCTCTTTTGCCCCTCCCCTCTGCCTACTCTTTTGTGTGTGTGTGTGTGTGTGTGTGTGTGTGTGTGTGTATTTTTCCGAAGCCAGAAACGGGGAGGCAGTCAGACAGACTCCTGCATGCGCCCGACCGGGATCTACCCGGCACGCTCACCAGGGGGCGATGCTCTGCCCATCTGGGGCGTCGCTCTGTTGCAACCAGAGCCACTCTAGCACCTGAGGCAGAGGCCACAGAGCCCGGGCCAACTTTGCTCCAATGGAGCCTTGGCTGCGGGAGGGGAAGAGAGAGACAGAGAGGAAGGAGGGGTGGAGGGGTGGAGAAGCAGATGGGCACCTCTCCTGTGTGCCCTGGCCAGGAATCGAACCCGGGACTCCTGCACACCAGGCCGACGCTCTACCACTGAGCCAACCAGCCAGGGCCTCCTCTGCCTACTCTTGACACAGCAGTGTCCCCCTGGCCTCTGGTCTCACCTTCCAGGCTGAGTGCTCACCCAGAGTACTGTCCTCTAGTCTCATAGCTCAGACTGGCCCCTTTTAGCTGATGCCCCACAAATTCTATCTTCAGCTTAGTCTACACTTAAGCTCTGGATCTGGGTACCCATGGCCTACCGCATCTCAGTTGAAACATAGATGTGTTGAAGGTTTTGAAAACCAAACTTCACAAATTAAACTTTCTCTAAACCTGCTCTTCCTTTGGTATACCCTCCCTTTGTTCATGACACCACCATCCATACAGATGGGCAAGCTGGACCACCCTCCACCACCTCCCCACACTCAAATCCCACCACACTTGTGGATGTTCTCTTTG
Source organism: Saccopteryx leptura (assembly GCF_036850995.1). Taxonomy (NCBI): domain Eukaryota; kingdom Metazoa; phylum Chordata; class Mammalia; order Chiroptera; family Emballonuridae; genus Saccopteryx; species Saccopteryx leptura. Next base: position 248,158,705 of record NC_089505.1, read on the forward strand.
TAACAGGTCTCCAGGTGACTATTTCTGTCCACCCCGGTCCCACTGTCTCTATAGGTGCTGCCTTGACCCAAGCCATCGTCTTGCCACTCACCCTGTGAACAGTTTCCTGATTGGCCTTTTCCCTTTAGGCTCCTTATCCTCTCTCCTACTAGATTAATGGCAGACTTCATCGCTCATTTAAATGAATGCATTGCAGTTAATAAAATAAAGCAAGAAACATTTCGGTAATGGTGTGAATTGGGGCAAATTACCAAACCTCTCTGTGCCTTGGTATTTCCATTTGTAAAATGGGAATAATATTGGTTTTTACTTTTGAGGGTTGATATGAAAATGCAAGGTGTGAGTGTGTGGGAAGACCTAGACCTGGGCCTGACTTATGGTAGATCCTTTCTCCAGGTGAGTTGCTCTCCTGGGTAAAGTGAGACTAGCTAGTTCCATACACATATACTCAGTATTCTGAGGTCTGACTGTCCCACATAGGAAGCTGAAGTCCGCGCTCCACGGCATAGAAAACAATCTGGGTAACCTACGTATTCCACATCTCTTTCTACATCTACATCAGGGAGCTTTAGAATAAGTATGTTTATAACTAAGAAGAAAATAAAAAATAACTCCCTAAAGTCAAAGAAAAATGCATATCAAAGTCTCCTGGAGCCTTGATTTTCTGAGTGCAAGCAGAAGCCTGTCATTTCAAGACAGTAGCTAATGTGCTTATAAACAGTTCTCTCTGGGTCCAGAAGAGCCTCGGGGGCTCTTTCAACCAGTCCCCAGGCTTCATCCACAGCCTGGGGAAGAATCCTTGAGTTGACTCCACTATTTACCTCAGATCTGAGTGTCCATCACTCACAGGCTTTGCCACAGGACGTATTTTAATATGCTGGTCCTCACTCCCCAGGAAGATGCCCAACTGCTTCTGTGAGCAAAAAGACTTCCCCAACTACCAGGCGATGCTCTGCCAGACTGTATTAGCTGACATTTAAAAATAGCTTTCTGTCATTTGAAGTCGGCACATTTTGACTATAAAATGAGAAATTTACCAATTCTAGGCTCCCGATGCACCTCAGCCTGGGGCAATAACTTCTAATCCACAGAGTTAGACAAACTGGATGTTTTATGTAGACTTTTAGCTTTTGTTTCTCCTTAAATAATAAAATTGTGCCAGGAAGGTTTATGCCACCATCATTCAAAGCACCCTGATGCATGGCGTTTGTGGCTGGCTGGGTTTTTCTTGCCTTTTTATTTATTTATTTATTTATTTATTTATTTATTTATTTATTTATTTGGTGAGGCAGCAGCTGTGTCTTCATTCTGGTTTGTCTGCCTAAGCTAAGCAGAAGTTAGAGGTTGAGAATTTTGAGGGTAGTTCAACTTACAGGGCTGTCATAAACGAACACTGGAATTTTTACACCTTAAAGTATATGGTAAATATTGAGTTCCATGCTTCTCTTCAAATGAAATAAATTAATGCCTAAAGTTGGAAACTTTTCTTACACACACATGCACACACATGCATACTTACACACACACAGACACTCACATATGCCTGCTCACACAGTAATATCTGTCTGTTCTTTCTTTTGTTGGCCTTTGTTTAAAAAATATTTGGAACCTTTCTGGAAAGTAGCTGGAGGAGGAACCAGAAAACGTCTGTTCGACTTCAACAGGACATCTGACAACATTTAAAGCTCTGGCGTGTCTTACTGGGCTCCTTACAGCTTCATCCAACACAGCTTCATGAATGAAAGCTGCTTGATTACAAGGTCAAGGTGCTTAAGGGCCAGGAGAAGGGCAGGTGGGCCTCACCGAAGACGAACAGAGGCCGCTGCCCGCCAGGCCCTGCAAGGAGCGCAGGCGGGTCTGGCTCTCGCGGAGAACCGCCCGTCTGCCTGGCCTGCCGGGTCTGGCTTTTGTCCTTCGGCTGTCATTTCTGTCATTTCCAGTCATGTGGAGGAGCTACTGGAAAAGGAGAAGAATGGTTTCTCTGAAGGCTGCGAGCCTTCCAGCGAACCTGAAAACAGTCCTGGTTTTAATCTGTTCGGTGGCCATATATCTGGGCATTACTTAACTTGTCTGAAACAGTCAGTCCCAATTTAATGAGAAACATGGGGTGCTGGAAATCCAGAGGGTGAAACCCAAGCAAAGGAAAATTCAGGCCAAACAGTCATGAGCCTGGAATGAGGAAAGGGTGAAGTATGGTCAGTGTGGTCAGTGCCCTAAATCAGACTGGGGGCTGGTGGAGAGAAGCCTGCTCTGGGCTCCTTCTCTTGATGAGCTCCCACTGGGTTTGCTTAGCAACTGGCCTCACCTGCTTCTCAACTCTGTTCCATGAAACACATGGAAAAAGCGAGTCAAATGCAATACATTTAAAGATGTATATGACCTTGACCACTCTCACTGGGGAGTTAGGAGCTTTCCAGTGCGCCCTAACGTTTTGCTCCAGGTCGAGGTGTTCTCCCTGTTTACAGGAGGGGCCGAGGGGAGATTCGTTTGTCTCTATGAGCTGCCTGCCCCCATCCACTCGCTGTGTTTCTCGGCCTTCCTGGCTCTGTGCCTTGGAAGCCTGACCCCTTCAGATAGCACCATCTGCTTTCCCTTTGGTTTGGCCAGTAGGTGGCACGGGAAGGAGAGGAGAGGGCAGGACTAGGAGAGGTTGGGGTATTTATTCCTTCTACTTCCTCCCCAACCTCATGCCTCCAACAGTAGCTGCATTCTTATAAGGCAGGATCTGCAAACATTTTCAGAGAAGTCAGCGAGTAAGTATTTTAGGCTTTGTAGGTCAAGATGCAAATGCAAGGATATTATATACATACTTATATAGCCATTTAAACAAATATAAAAATCATTCTTACCTTGTGGGCCAAATAAAAATAGTGGCAGGCCAGATTTGGATTGCTGACTCCCTCTCTATGGCCACAGTTCCTACTGGGAGCTTCATTTCTAGGGCACTGGCTCCAGCGACACCATCTCTTCCTTGCCCTTCAAGCCTAGAGGTTTGACAGCCCCCACTGTCGCTGGTCCCTGGGTACCTCACCATCCCTTAGCCCTGCCCACACCTGTGTTAGTTTAACCCTTTTGAGCATCCTTCTGTTTCCTGCCAAGATCAGGACAAACCCAGTGAGATGGTTCAGGAAAGGGAAGCAGTGTTTATGGCCCCGTGTGAGGTTTAATGTTTTGTCCAAGGCCTAACGATGTCCACTGGCACTGTGGCTAGAATGGGGCTCACCTAGGAGCATGTATCCTGTTAAACAGTATGAATTTCTGGTAGCAAGTCTGTCCATCTTCTGGACAAACAGCATATATTTGACTTTTGAATTTCTTTCTGTGCTTTTATTTTCAAACTTCCTTGTTCTGGCCCTTCCCTCCCTCCACTCGGCCCAGATACACATATGACCTCTTTTTTCTCCTTTACTCAAAGAGGTGGCAAGAAGACTGTCACCTGCCTTGGACGGGTGATACCAAAATGATCTATGTGGGCCCCAGGAGACAGTCTCACGGGCATGATGCTCTGGGAATAGTTTCATAATTGCATCCTGTGCATCAGCTCTTTAACAGCAGATGGTGGAGTCCCTGCTCGATGCCAGGTGCAGTGCTGCCTATTGGCAGTTTAAAGATATGGTGAGCAAATTGGTGCCGTGCAGTGGGTTGAATCTTGTGGAGAAAGGACTCATAAACATAATCACACCAGGGCAACTGTACATCTCCTTCCTAGCAGCGTGTGCTGGGCAAGCACTGGCACGAGCTGCTCCAGCAGCAACAGAGACATTCACACTGTCTTGTGTCTGTCCCAGCGAGGGAGTCCTGCTCAGGCGCTTAGTGAGTCCCCAAGTCAGAGGTCCTTCCCATCGGGCTGTTTGGGTGACTCTTTGAGACTCAGCTTCTCAGCCACTTGGCATTAATCCAGCAGTAGTGTTTGTGGTAAAATGGGCTGTGAAATCTAATGTGGGCTCCTTGCTGAGACTCCTGACAAATCAATGAGGTATGATCATGGACTTGTTGCCAGACACCACAGTCCCTGTCCTCAGGGAACCTCCAGCAGAAGGCTGGCTGGAACCTTCCGTGACAATTTCTTAACTCGGTTTGTTAAAACCCAGATTGCTGGGCCCCATCCTCAGTGTTGTTGATTCAGTCGATCTGGGTTGGAGCTCGAGAACGTGTATTTCTAACGATTGCTGGAGGAAGCCGCTGCTGCTTGCCCAGGGACCACACCGTGAGAACCAGTGATTCAACACAATGACACAAAGAGGCTCAAGAGCAGGGGCTGTGGAAGGACCAGTAACTGGGGCAGCAGAAGGGTATCACTTGGGGAGTTTAGATTTGAAATTTGAAAATGGAGGTACTGGGGGGGGGAAGGAATATCAATTAATGAAAATAAGTGAGCAAGTTGTGATGGATGGTGTACCTCTGAAAGCCTTTTGTGAGACTCCAAGTCATTAGGTTTGGGACATGAGACCTGGGAATCTGTATTTTTAAAGCTCTCCCTGGTGCTTCTGATACTCAGCTAGGTTTGAGAACCTGCTATACACTCAGTATCTGGCAGTGCCTGGCACATAGTAGATGCACAACAAATATCTATGAATTGATACCAATTCTAGTGGGTGTAGAGAATGTTTTTAGATTTCTAAACTTAGTTGTTTGTATCTCTATTTATTGCATGAAACTCAGTCCTAAACTACCAGTTAACAAAGAAATAATGTGCTGTAAAACACAAATTAGATTCTTCAAACAGAATGAATGTTCTCTCAACATCTAAGATTATAGAAATGAAAACCTGGCTATAATGAAAGGTACCTTGTGTCAGTCACAAGGTACAGATGGCTGCAGATGACATCATAAGAAAACCCCTTCTTCTTATTTTCTGGATTCCCGTTGGCTCCTTCCTGTCTGTGCATGCATGCACGCCACCGCACGCTCCCCATTAGAAAATAATTACAAGCAAACAGCTGTTAGTCAGGCGAAGCTGCATTTCGCCCACATCTTCCCAGAGTTCAACCCTTTGCTCCAGGGGTTTTATCTTAAAAAAGAATCTTGCTGCTTTAAACATGGCAAACCAAAATGAAAATACATTGCAATTAGTGTGGGCACGAGCTGGCTCAACCAGGAAGAGACAACTACCAATAAAGTTTAAAATTGTTATTTCTTTTGATTTCTTAGGAGAAGGGCTATTCTAAAATGAGCAGATAATTTGGAGAATAATGAGTATTATTTTTGCTGTTATTGGAAGGAGGGTAAGGCTGTGTGTGTGTGTGTGTGTGTGTGTGTGTGTGTGTGTGACGAGAGCTGGCTCTTATACAAAGTCTTTCACGTGTGACCGTGGCATTGGTCCCATTCTGGTTGGAGCACGGAACTAGAGGCTGCCGTCCTGAGTTGGCGTTTTGGGGTCCGGCCCTGGGGAGTGCAAGGACTTGACTCCTCTCAGTTTCCTGCTGTATGAAACAGAGCAGTGCGGACAGAGTCTCGCAGTGTTTTCAGCTGTGATTTTCTCATGCTCTTTGACATTTTGCATAGTGCACATGCTGACGGGCAGGCTTGAAGAGCGAGGGTACTGAATGAGTCACATATATTCAAAGACATTTATACCCCAGAGCCAGAGAAAAGAGAACTTCAGGAAGCATGAACTGCCTCCTTTGGTTTAAACTTCCTAATAGGCCAAAGAGATTTTAAGGTCAGGAGCTGTGGGGGGGAAACGGACGATGGAGGAAAAAGGGGTTATGTTCACAGCCAGAGAGTGAGTCCTAGCCCCAGGGCCAATGCATCCAGTGTGTGGGAGGAGAGGGGCTATGTTATGGCAAGAGGACTAGAGGGTAGGCTTTAAGGGCGTCCTGCCATATTTGTTTATGGAACTGTCTACCAATGAAATGAGACGTTATAGAAATTTATAAAGATCCTCTGGGGTTACTGCCCAAGTCCACTCTCACTCCATGACTTTGCCAGGGTGATTGTAAAAAGTCTGGTTCTCAACCTTGATGATGCAGAAATTGAGAACAAGTACCTGTATTTAAGTCCATGACTTGAGAAATTTGTCCCATCGCAACAACTAGGATTTGGCTTGAGATTTTATCATGCCAAAGAGTGTGATTCTTACTATGTAAGTGTTTTATCAGAAGCCACGATGGATTTTTGAGTAGAAAGAGACACACCTTGATCGGAGAGTACCACTTCCGGGGGGAGGAGGGCCGACGCATGTTGTTGTTGAGATTTCGAGGCTCAGGGAATTCGTACTCCTGCTCTGGCATCTTGACTCTTGCATTCTTTGCCTTTTCCAACTTAGCACCTTCTTCTGTGGAGCCCTTTTCTCCCCAACGAACCTGAATTAAATAACATACAAAAAACCAAAATGACAAAATGAAATATGAAGCCCCAGAGAATAGGGATCACAAATACATGTGTGATGTGCAACACAGGTGCTCCCAATCCTCAATTCCATTGGGCTTTGAGGGCCTGGGAAGAGGGAAGTGTGGAAAAAGAGAAAGGGGGTCGGCTGAGGGAGCAGAGAGAGCAAGCCATGTGAATGGATACTGAGGGGTGAAATTGTCCAGGCTGGGGGCGGGGGGGAACAGCAGGTGCAAAGGCTTTGCAGGCCCAGGTAAGAACTTTGGATTTTATGCCAGTGAGAGAAGAAACCACTGAGGGGTATGAGCAGATGAGCAAACTACTCTGACTCATGGTGGGCAAGATATAGGGGTGCACAGTTAAAGGGCTGTACCTGCCATTTCTCCATCTGATGCCTCATAATTCACATCCCCACCGGACCTCAAGTGTGAGTTTTCATCAGTTTGCTTGGGTGTTCCATCATGAGTAGTCAGCACATAGATATAAGTATAATAGTCCTCCCTTATCTGTGGGGGACACGTCCCAGGACCCCCAGTGGAAGCCTGAAACTACGAATAGTTCTGAACCCCATATATACCATGTCTTTTTCCTTTCCACACTTATCTCTGATAAAGTTTAACTTATAAACTGGGCACAGTAAGAGATTAACAATGACACCAAATAATAAAATAGAACAATTACAATATACCAGTATAAAAGTTATGTGAATGTGATCTCTCCACAAACTACTCTGAATTTTTTTTCCTTCTTTCAAATTTCACGGATAGAAGATATCTCTTGACAGATCTTAGCAACCTCAGCGTATGATTTTTTTCTTTGCTTAGTAAGCCAAGAATTTTTACCTTTTCACTTCAAGATAATACTTTTACGGCTTTTCTTTGGCATATCCAAATGGCCAGCATCACTACTACTCTTGGGCCTTGGGGCCACTATTAAATAAAATAGGTTACTCGAACACCAGCACTGCAGTGCTTCTGCAGGTGATCTGATAACCAAGACAGCTACTAGGTGACTAAGTGGCGGGACCCGTATACAGTGTGGCTATACCGGACAAAGGAGAGATTCACATCCCAAGGGGGATGGAGCAGCACAGTTCAGAATTTCATCATGCTACTCAGAATGGCATGCAACTTAAAACCTTTGGAACACAGCTGACCGCAGGTAACGGAAACTGTGGAAAGTGAAACTGAAGATAAGGGGGAACAACTGTACATTAAACCCTTCTCTTACCTCCATCCTTTTAATGCCTCCAACTCCTCGTCCACCATAATAAGAGGCATCTACCGTAGGCCACTTTTTCTTAGGCAGACCATCATCATCTTCTTCCTGCAGAGAGATTGTAGACATGAAGGAAGCAGAACACCATGGCTGTCTGTATGTGTGTGTCCACTATGGCAATGTGTACAAAAGTAGACTGCCCGTGTAAAATCCCAAGGCCTTGGTCAAGTCACTTAACCTATCTAAGATCATTTTCCTTCTCTGTAAAGTGGAAATATATAAAAGCAGAGTTACCTGGAAAGGTTGTGTCACAATCCTGGGACCTGTTCTCTTTTGAATTTTTACTGCTTTGTAGGTAACATATCTAATCCCATCTATAATGCTGGGGACTTGTGAATTTATATCTTCATCCCTGACACCTATGAACTCCAACTGTTGTTTGGATACCAATGTCAATTCTTGATGCACTATAGTCATCTCAACAATACTACATCAGAGAGAAGTCCTGATTTCCCCACCTCAAACCTGCTTCGCAGTCTTCTCCAATCTGTGACTTCTCCAACTCCATCACCAAACCACCACGCTGGCCCCAAGTCCCATAAGCTTTCTCCTGGAAACTGTGGTAGCCCCTCACTGGCCTGCCTGCTGCCCTCTTACTTGTCCCATGCTTGCTGTGATCCATTCTACACAAAGCAGAATGATTCGGAATCCCGCCTCTGCCCTGCGAGCTCTGGCCTCCGCTCACTTCTCCAGCCCCCTTCCTCACCACGCCCCCTTCTCCTCGTGCCCCAGCCTGCTCGCCTTCGTTCTGTCCTGCCAATACTCTGAGCACAGTCCTGTCTTGAGACCTGGGCACAAGTGTTCCCTCGTCTAGGAATGCTGTTTCTTCAGACTGCTCATGGCTGGATCCTCTTACCACCGCTTAGAGAGGCCTTCCCCAGACTTCCTTCTGAGGCAGCCCCTGTCCTTCCACTCTTTTCATCTGTTTTATGTTTAGTTATGGATCTTATTATGGCTTGATATTTATTTATCGTCTGTCTCTCCATGCTGGAATGTACGTTCCAGGGAAGCTTCTGTGTGTCGTGTTTACCACTGCATTTCTAGCTTTTAGAACAGCACCTAGCATGCCCAAAGATTATTTGTTGACTTTACACATGAATTAAATGAGATGATGAAAATAAAGAAGGTAACTCAGTGTCTGCAACTTAGCTCAGTGACAGAAAGTTAGCTCTTAACATATATTTTTTAAGATGAAGGGAGAAAACAAGAGGAACTTGTAACTGTATAAATGGAAAAAGAGAAGAATAATTAGCTCATCTGCTCCTCATCTCAGCCCTGTAATTATTCCTGTTGTGAGGAGAGATAGAGCACCATCCACAGCCATGATGGCTTATGGGGCAGTGGAGTGATCCCCTCGGGCAGAGAAAGAAAGCTATAAAAGGAGTCTGCAAAGCAGAAGAATGAGCCAAAGAGGACAAAAGTGCTCAGAACAAGCTTGCTTCCTCTGGCCTGTTGGTGGAACTTAGGAGGTCAAGGACTCATGGTAGAGTCCTGTAGGGCCACCACCGTGTGGAAAGGGGAGTCCTATATAGGAAACAAGGTTCAAAACACAGGCAAGTGGCCTGCAGAGGAGAGACCAAAGCCAAGGGTGACAAACAAAACAGTAACACAATAGCACACTGAGATCACCTGGATGACCTGCTGTGCCTAAGCATAGGCAGGATCCTTTTGAAATTAAAAAGTAATAATAATTTAACATATCTTAAAGGACAGTGATCACAGCAGGTCATTGTGGCAGCTGACACTTGGGTTGGTCTCTTTCTCTCTTGGTCTTTTTATAACAGATCCGTCTTTTTTCACACAGGACTGTGAGTCCTGAAGGCAGAATGGATTCTGCTGACCCTTGTATTCTAGGTCTTATACAGAGCCTGACACACAGTAGATGCTCAATAAACACACATGAATTCCTGATAACCATAGTTGAAGTTATGCAGCCTTTACCATGTACGTATGTGCCAGTCCTGCATCTAAGTGCTTTACTTGTATTAACCCTGTAATCTCACAATGGGCAGTGAGGCAGGGGGTGCTGCTCTTTGAGGAGGAGGAATAGAAACATTAAGTGGCTTAGGTCAGCCAGCCCGTTTGTGGCAGAGCTGGGTTTAAGCCCAGGCAGCTTCCTTCTTGTTTGATTATCTCAGTGTTGGCAGTTCTGGGTCTTGTCCCTTTGTGTTTTGCTTTTCCAATCAATTAACAGTCACAAATGAATGTAAGTTCTCTACTCCTCACACCTTGTGCCTGCTAATTTTAAAGACTTACGACTGTAAAATGTGACAAAATAATAAACCAAAAACAAAAAAAAGCCACATAATAAAATAGTTCACAGTATTTTGCCTTATGATATGATTCCAGAAGGCTTGTGGTGTCAAACCAGGAACCTTAGGTATCTTACAGATATGGTTAAACTTTACCATGGGAGGCGGATGTGTGTGTCTGTGTGTCATCTGTGAAATGTAGCTTCAAAAAGCCTGGGCACGCTTGGCCTAGTGCCATTTTCCAAAGGAGAGAACTAAAATGATGTCATTCAAAACTGAACATAGCAGCACCAAGAATATAAGCGATTCCAAGAATACAGCTGCTTTATTCAACAGGGAACTGAAATGCTATGATGAGTCTTCTAATTTTTTAAGTGACAGGAGGACAAACATGAGCAAACACCTAATGGAGCCTTTCTGTTGCTCAGAAGAGGACAGTCAGACTCAGAGAACTGGAGAGATCAGTGGAATTGTAGTGCTGACCTGGTTTCCTGATGCCTCGTCCCAGGACCTCCCCCCCACACTTGCACACACAGTTGCCCTTCCTCTCATCTCTTCCCTCCTTGCCCAGGACTTGCTGTTGCCTCTATTCATGGCTTGTGCCTGAGTACAACTACACATAAGCCTCCTACACATGAGCAGGGGCCCATGTTCCCACAGCAGGAAATGCCAAGACCTAAATCAGCTCCACACGCTCCTGACCTACCAAGCCTGCCGCTTAATCCCCTGACCCGAGCTTGCCTGCCAAACTCAAACAACAACAGCAAAGACAACACAAAGGCCCAGAGTTTGACCAACGAGAGAGTCAGAATTTCCCTGCAGTTACCATGGCTCTGTTTGCACATTCTAGAGACGGGAGGGTTTTGCAATCTTCCGACGAAAAGGGAAATCTTTGATGTGTCTTTGGTCAAAATTAATGGAGTAAAATCAGAGTCACCAGCAATTCTGTTAGTGTAGGTAGTTAGATATTTAAAAAAGAGAAAGCAGCAAAACTAGCTAAGTTTAATTAGTTCGGGAGCTAGAGCCTTCAGAGTCTTGCCAGGGGACTGAAGTATCCTCCACCCTGGGGACCTAATCCCCAAGGTTAGCGGGAAGAAATGGCTACTGGTCATTAGCCTGGATCACTGAAGGGATAAAACAGCAGGAAATTCCTCTGCCGGGTGCTTGTCCAGTAGGAGCCAAGACGGTAGCCATAAGGGGAGGTGTCTAATTTGGGGAAAAAGACTGGATTGGTTAGGGGGAGGGCCCAGCACAAGTGTGAAGGATTAGGAAAGAAATTGGTCAGTTTGAAAGCCTGAGGTCATACAATCATAGCTTAACAAAGGCTTCTTGTTTAGTAACGTATGTTCCTTCAGGTGTTCTTTCTCCATAGCAGCCACGCCCGCTGGAGCACAGCTCCGAACAGACTGAGCGAGTTGCATGGGGACAGAGACGGAACTGGACTAAGCTTTGGCATGGACTGAAGCAATGGCACAGAATTTTTAGACCCTGGTCCTTTTTCTGGGCTTGATGAAGACAAGCAAGATGCAGAGAAATAAGACACTGGGAATCTGGGGGCAGTCTTTTATTTTGATTCCAATAAATCTTACCACTACACCTCATCCTCCCATATGTAGGTCCCTGGAAGTGCTTTCCTTGCAGCCTATTGAATTGAATGGGAAGACTATTCAAGCAGCAACAATTCCACTCAGAAAATCAGCAGCATCCGGGGTGAACCTCTACATCGAATTGAACACAAGTTCCCCTCACTCGGCCCTGCAAGGATGTAGTGGGGAGGGGAAACCACCAATATAGAAATCTTTACTGGAGGACAAGCTGACTCGCTTTGTGTGACCAAAGTAGTAGGAATCAGGGGTTGGTGGCAGTCGGCAGTAGAACAGAAGAGTGGAACTGAGCTACCAGGAAATGCCAGGGCCTACCTGCGGAGAAGGCTGTGATAGCCTCCCCGCAGTGGGAGTGACAGGGAAGCTAAAGAAGAGGCTGTTTAATATTCTGTCAGAAGTTGTTTCCTGGCTGCACTGTGTTGTAGCCCACACATACTTTTAAGCTTTCAGTAAAAGTCCCTATACACATGGCCTTCTGCCAGAAGTGTCTTTGGGGAAGTGTAGGAATTGGGTTTGTTAGATGGTGTTTAGCAAACGAAGAAGAGACGATATCACAGGAGAAGCAAGAAGTAGGAGTCCATGGTGCCTGGAGAAACCACAGAGATTAGGGAGGAGTGCTGGTTTCCTATCAGCGGAAGTTATGTTTACATTTTAAAGGATGTGGTAGCCCCAGACATCCAGTTGGCTGATGTCTAGGTCACACAAGTAGCAGCACATTACTCAGATGGTAGAGGCTCGTTCTGACCTGCTTGTCCTCAGGCAGACCTGGGTGTGTCCTCAGTCACAGTCCTGCTCTGGAAAGAAAGAGCTGTAGACTGAGGTCTGATGCACACATGTGGTCAGCCCTGCATTGGGTTAATCCTGTGTTGCCTTCAGACATTCAATTTTTCTGTTTTTCCAATCATGTCAGGCTTTGGTACAGCTCTAGGCTACAACATTCACAGCTCCGTGTGCTTGTACCTGTTCCCCACTTCCTCTTTCCATCGTTTAAGATATGGCTCGAATGTAATCTGTTTTATGAAGAGCTCCCTCATTTCCGCGAGAGTTCAAGGCTCCCTTCTTGTGTTCCTCATAGCTCCTTGTAGTGACCGTCTCTCATGCAACAAATATTTAACTATCAGTTAGTTATTAAGCAAACCAGTAAGTGGAAGGGTGAGATCTCTGATCACAGGGCTTCTTCACTCCTCCGACTGTGCCCTGGACAACACCACAGACTTGATGAGAATAGTGCCCCCTGAGAGTTGTGCATAGGGTGGCCCTCTCAGACTCACTACAAGTTCTTTAACATTCCTGCTTCTCCGATATCCAGCTTGACCCAAGGAAGCTCTCAACCCCCAATTCACTGCAGGAACCAGAGGGAACTGTCTATGGAAAGGAGACTGTAATTGAAATAGAATCGAGCCCAAGGAAATAGTTTTCAGTCAGCCTTTGAATTCATTTAAAGTTTCGTTCAGTACTTAAGCTAAGCCCTGATAGCCCCAAACAAGGACCCTTGATCTGTCCATTTCTTCATTCCTTGTTCAGGCAGCTGCAGTTGAGCCTCCCTCTTTGCCAATACAGCTGTTGTCAATGAGATTGTTTACATTTATAGAGTGGTAAGTTTTGTGAGGGTGGTGACATGAAGTATTTAAAGGACAAAGGCCACAGAAACTAGCAGGCCCAGGCCCAGGAGGCTCTAAAGGGCAGAAGCTCCAGGAGAACTGGCTGTGTGTCTCATCTGAAGCCTTTGGGGATAAGCCAGAGAAGTCACCCTCAATGTCAGTCTTAGTGATTAATTCCTAGGAGTGAACTGAAAAACCCAGCAATGCTTCTGTTTGTATATACACAAATTCCAAATGACCTAAGATTTCCCTGTTCTGAGGGTGTCACGGCACCGTAGTACCTGTTCACATACACACAATGATTAAGGATGGTGTACCAACTTCCCTGCATTTTTCAATGAAGAATAGTGTGTTTATTATTTTTTTTAGAAGCAACGTTTCACTTTTTAACTATTGAAATACTGAACACTGAATTCTGGGCCTGTTCTAGGACTTGTGTTTGGCATGTACACGTGCGTGTGCGTGCGTGTCAGTGTGCAGTTGACGTCCACTGGTGGTAGCTTGGCCCTGCACTCCTGCAGAGTGGGAGGCTGCTCTGGCTGTCTGTGTAGACATCACTATGAGGGGTACCAGGACCACTGCTTGGTCTTAGACAAGTTGTATAGTTTTTCCACTGCTCAGTTATTTTCATCTAAAAAATTCTTGCCTCAGAGAAATGGTTAGGACCAGTGAGCATGATCCTAAGCCTGGAAATACTTTTTATCATTCAAAAGCAGGTGCTTCTACCCAGAACTAAACCCATCAGCTGAAGAACTCCAGCATTGGGTTCTCTCAGAAACTGCCAAATATCTTTATTATATGCGGCTTAAGTGTCTGTTTGTCGCCAATAGCTTATTGGTTGCTTGCATAACTGTACTAGCCAATGGGGTGAAGTTGCCATGGCTGAACGCAAATTGAGCGGGTCAGGGGGAAGGTGAACATTTGTTTGCATTGGCAATCATCTGTTTTACATAAAAACTACGTCTTAATGTAATTTCTTTTAAGAATGCCTCCTAGAAAATACAGCACTGAAGAGGAGAGAAAAGGAGCTAAAGCTGCACAAAAATGGCTTTCTCAACAAAAAGAAACCACTGAACAGAGAAAGACAAGGCTTGCTTCAGTTGCAGAGCAAATGCGTCTTTCTTGGCAAAATGAGACTGATGAGCATAGAGATGCAAGACAAAAAAGCCTGTCTCGACAAAATGAGTCCCTTGAACAAAGGCAGGAGAGAAATGCAAAAAAACGACAGAGTAATGCTGACCGAAATGCAAAAAGGATTAAAACATATTTAAATCACCTTTATTTATTGAGCTAGCGGTGGCTCTTAAGAAATGTACCACCAGTGGTTTCCTTCATTGCACTCTACTTTAAGCAATTAAGCAAGTAGAAGGGGGTTTGAAATCCCGTGGGGCACTAAGCAAAGGGGCGTCCTCGCCGCCTGCCCTGGGTAATTCAGTTTGGATTAGCAGACACCTTTGCACAAATCATTTTAATTATAATTTATAATATCTAGGACAGCAGTCGTTTTGTATGACCGCCGGGCTTTCTAGTTTGGAATAACTAGAGATTTAGTGAGGAATACTCACTCTGTTGCCAATTAGAGAAGATCCTTAACCTGGGAAATGCTGCTCTGAGTTGTTAAAATTGACTGTCCTTGCTTTTATTGAGATCTCAAAATTTCAAGCAATTTTTCTTTGTTTTTCCTTTACACAGAAATATCATTGTTGGTTGCATGTAATCTCAAAAAGTAATGCCTTTTTATATTGTATATATTGATATTCTCTATTAAAAAGGATCACCGGAGGGATAAATCAAAGATTAATTAGATCTAGGTCTTGATCTGTAAGTCGTTAATGTTCTTAAACTTTGATGCAGAGGAAGAATCAATAAAACACCTTGGGAATGCAAAGAAGGGAGAAATGAGTTTTGCTGAAAGGAATTACAGTGTGGGTTGCAGAGATAGTAGCACATGAGCTGTGTTTAAAGGAATAGTGGGATTTGAACACCTGGAGCTGGAGTGGAGAAAGTTGTCCAGAGTCAGGCTATGTTTTCATGAGGGGCACTATATAAAATGCTCTGTATGAGCTGTTATAGTATCTGTTTCTGTGGGATTTCTTTTTTTTTCTTCCTGCCAAAACACATTAGGAAGGAGATTAGTGCTGCTTATCTCCCAGGGCCAAGAACTCTCAGGGCCAAATACGAGCTAAGGCAATCGGCAGGGCCTGAGTCCGCCCGGCCAGCATGGAGCGAGTGGAGGTCTAACACCACCCTCTACGCCCCAAGTCTCCCGAGGTGGTCGTTCTGTTTCAGTATCCAGGTTTGCCTCCTTTCGGTGAAATTTCTCTCAGACTGTTAGATGAAACTGGAAAAACTCAACTACTTCTCTTGCTTTCAGCTAGTCTTTCTTGGTACTTTTCTGATTTGAGCTTTTTCCCTCCCTGTTAAAATTCTGTTCTTGAGAATAATTTTTCATACTACACATACCTGATGAGCTGTTCTGTGTGTGGAGTACTATGTTAGATGTCGGGGTCTGGGGTAAGCCATACCCCCAACTTGTGCCTAAGTCCCCTGGTGCATTTTGGTCACAGTAGCTGCCACATCACCTTCCAAAGGCAAATGCAGGGCCAGCGCCAGAAGAAAAAGCACCAACTCCTCTGATTGAACATAATAAAGAGAAAGAACCCTTCCCTCAGGGCAAACAGACCAACTTCAGCAAGAGAGTTTCTTGACCTGCTTTTCTTTTGGACATATAAGAGGCAGCTGCACACAACAGAAACACAGCCAAACTGGGACCTGTGGAACTTACCACGGTGCTTTCTCTTGAAGGATTAGGAAAAGGCTTTTGTGGATGTAAAGAGGGTTTTTTTTTCTCCCCTCCCTCCTCTTTGCACAGCAATGTAATTTCCTCCCCTCATTTCTGGGCAGAAAGTTAACATTCCAAAAAGATGTGCTTTAATTGATGGCAGCTATTAAATCCCTTGGCTTACATGCATATGGTTCAGGATATAAGAGCCACATGGAATTTTAAATTTAATCATTATTTTTTCTGTATGTAGGAAACTTGACAACGGCACTGGGGAGAGAAGTGGTCAGGGGGTGGTGCTCAGTTTGGTCACGACAGGCCTAAGGGACCAAGGACAGTGAACTAGAAACCTTGTCAATATATCTTTAGTCCCACTAGGTTTTCAGACCTGTATTCTGGCTTCTAAATTGGCGAGTGTTGCATCCAGGGAGGCCGGCTTTCCCGGGAGTGATCAGAAGATCAGGAAAGCCACTGGCCAGGCACTCCTGCCCCCAGATGCTTCTTCTCACCTCCTCCTCTAATGCCTCCACTCTATTCTACCCCAGGCCAACTGCTTACTGGCCAATTTATGGTGCAGTCTAAGATATTTTTCTTCCTTAGAAGGATGAGGATTTGAGAGCAAGGCCAGGATATTAGCATATCCCCTTCCAATATATATTTCATTATTGCCTGGCAAATCTTTAGGTAACATTGTTTTAAATTAAAAAACAATGTGGTATTTCAGCAGGCTGTTCCTAGAATTGCGGATTTTTCCTAATCTATGAGTCTCTGCAGGGCGAAGGGATCCCTAACATGTCTCTTATTTTATCTGTGTAAGGAGGAACCTTCCCAAACCATCTGGCTGTGACTGCCAGTTCAGTTCAGTTCCTGTTCATCTTTGGTTAGGAGAGAGCCAAAGACCTCCCCCCCTGCTACCTCCTATGCACTGGGAGCCTGGGTCTGACTTAGCTCCACTTTGCCGGGCCTGAGTCTCAGGCTAGCCCACCCAGCTGTCCTCCCGACACCACCACCCTGTCCATCTGGGTACTCCCTGCTCTGGTCACTCACCTCACTTTCCTCAGCAGGAGGTGGAGGGATCTCCTTGATAATCTGGAAAGAAAAATAAAAACAAGTCAGTGGAAATCTCCAGCTATCTGCTTTCCAAAAGGCCTGCTCTCAAGAGGTGCGTTGATAATGTGGTCATAGTTACCATAGTAACCAACCCAAGCAAGGCAGGCTTAATCAAAGCCATGAAGTATCTTTCTGGGCAGAATAGCTCAGTTAGTTAAAGCATGGTCCAGGCTGAGGGTTCCATTCTCAATTGCATCTGTTGTAGTTTTGTATAAAGAAAAAAAATGTTCCATAGGTAAACGTTTCATCTCTTACCCCAGGTAGCTGTCTTATAAATTTATTCATTCATTTATTCATTCAGCCATTCATTCATAAAATCATTCACCCATCCACCCATGGCTACATATTAAACAAACAATTGTGCTGCAGAGATGAGTCAGGCATGGGCCACACTCAAGCTGTCGATAGTCCGGTTGACTGTCACTGGCCCCAAATGGTAGCCATCAAGGGAGGGTGTAGGGTGTGATGGTCAGGCAGACTGATTTCCAACAGTGGGCTGCAAAGAAGGGATAGCAGGGATTTTTTTTCAGGGCCTTGAATTTTAAGAGGTACAAAGGTTTACATAACAATATTATAAGACTCTACTCTGCAATGGCTCTATTGTCGGGGCTGATTAGAGACTTATGGACACTCCGGGCAGGCAGCAGTAGGGATCCCCTTTCAAACAGTGAGAGGATGAGCGACACATGGGAGAAGGACAGGAAAGCAGGACAGCTGGTTGGCAGGAAGCAACCTCTCCTTACTCTTGCCCCTAACTTGCACTCCCCATTTATAAAAGGAAAGCCTGTGCAGTTAATTAGATTTAGAGTCTTTTACAAGGCAGTCTGGTCATTATCTACGGTGACCCTACCATGTCCTTTGGTGGCTTCCTCCCCTCATCTCAAGCATATTATTAAAATTTTGGGTCTTTTTTCTTAGGAGATCTGGTTAATACAAAGCTCATTATGTATTTTTTGATGTCTTGCTACAGGGCTTGTGTGGACGGGTGCTCGAGCATGGCCCACAGGACGAGTTCCTTAATCTTCCGAGTTCCTTAATCTTCCGAGTTCCTTAATCTTCCGGTTGGAGAGTTCTCCTGGCTGCAGGGCAGGCAGCATACTAAGCACCAGGTCTTCCCTACTTAGCATATACCTCCTTTGACTTAATGATTATTCTGGGCTCTCATGTGGACTCTGATTCCCACCTTTGTCATCCATGCTACAATTCTCTGTAACATCATCTCCGCATGTTGAGGCGGGCTATTGACTTGAGGCCCTATTAACACCAGCTAGGAGATTGAGACTACAGTCATCTAAAAGGACAGTATTAAATTAATTAAGAAGCAGAGAGTAAGGCCTCCGGAGTTTTCAAACTATTGTTTCTTCTGCCCCCACTTCCTGGCCATTGTGGGAAGCCTGCTGAAGGTCTTTGGAAAGCATCAGCCATGATATTTCTCACCCACTCAACAATGGCTCCATGTTCCTAAAGGAAATCCCTGGGGAGGGCCATTACTGCCCAGTACTGATTTCTCATCATCCCAGAGGCAATGATGATTTAAAAACAGGAAATCCCTGGGAATGGGGGGGGGGGGAGTGAGTGGCTGGGGACAATGTGTCTCTTCTCTTGGGCAGGGTTAGGGAGGGGAGTGGGAAGGAGCAGGACATTTGGGAAGACAGACAGATGATGACAAGAGTGCTGTGGGCAGGGTGCATGGTAAGGACCCTGGTAAACGGAGGTTCAGTGCACAGCAGCTGAGCTGTTGTCCTCACAGGGCTTCCTCCCTCACTGCGTGGCAGCACAGTGGAGTTGTCAAAGGAACCCCAGACTCGCCTTTTCCTTACTGTGAGGGTTTGATGAGTCCTTGAAGCTCCCTGAGCTCCACTGTCCTCATCTGTTAAATGGGAACAATAACATTAACTTGGCAGGAATTCAGTCATGATGAGCAATAATGTTTGTAAAACATCTGGTACGCAGTGAGTGTTAATTGATTGTGGTTACTATTATTATTATTCTCCTTTCCCCTTCTTGCAGTCTCTGTGTCTTGTGTTTAATACATCTTTAACAAAGATTTCACTTAACCCTCCGTATGTTCTAAATGGCTATATATGGTCATTTCCAGATGGAGCAGACTTGAGGCCAGAGCTTCATAATGAGAGACCGGAGGCTGGTGTTCAGACAGTGGCCAGGGTGCCTGAGAGTGGCCAGCGGCTACAGGGGGTCAGCAGCAGTGTGTTCCACCACAAACGCATAGGCACATGATATCAGCGAGGAAGTGCAGCACAAAGTGGCCCACCAGTCACACCAACCCATCTGTGGGTGCCATTCAAGGTAACTTACTGGGTATTTATTGAATTCTATATCCGGCAATGTCCCAAGAGGGAAGCAAAAGACAATGCCAAAATATACAATTTAGAATTAATCAAAGGTAGACTAAATTTATAATCGAGATTCCACGCTGACACACTATAAATTGGGCACCTGAGCTTCTGGCAAAACGCCACCTTGTTTAGGCAAACAGGATTTAGGCACCTCCAATCTGGTCTCATAAGTTAGGTGTCTGACTATATTCAGCAGGAATGAGGAAAATCTTCCTAATGCTCCAAGTCCCCGCCCCAAACCCCAGCCCCCACTCCATCACCACTGGGGGCAGGGAGCAGCTAGCCCATATGATGGCAGGAGAGTGTTTCAAAGTGCGATGTAGATAGGCTAACTTGAAGTCATGAGATGATTATTCCAAGCCTTGAAGATGGATGGGCTGTCTGCAAGTGAGCTAAACCTTTTGCCAAGACTAGCACATGGGCCACCCAAAGAAGTAACCTAGGCACAGGGACACATCAGCTCTCTCCGCTTTACCCCCCACCCCTTCCCGGAAGGGGCAGAGCCCACGTTGCTTGGAAGGCCAGGTGGATAGCAGCCTGCATTGCTCTTGAGCCAACAGCACTGCTGCAGCTTGCTGCTCAGAGTGGCCCATTGCTCACCGGATAAAATGCTAACTGCCTCCACCCTCCACAGACCTGCTCGATGTGGCCCCACCACCTCCCCAGCTCACTCCTTTCCACTCTCCCCTTCACTTTCTAGGGGGTCTTCATTGCCCATGTGTCCCATCGAGGAAGACAGAACTATCTTTGGAGGAAATGCTCAGCTCTGTGCAAGCATTCTCTTACTTGTGTGTGCACAGCTGGCCTGCCTTCCTGCATTTGCCCTTGTGCAATGCAAATATGTGCCGTGCCCTTGAGCTGTGCACTTTTCTTCATGAAAGCATTTAATACAGCATCCTCAACATGAGTGGGTATCCTGGATATAAGAATGCAGAGACTGAATGAAGGAGGAAAGCTGTAAGCTCATAGAGAAGCCTGTGAAGAAGTGAGAGAAACGGGTGTAAAGGAACCCATGTTGAACCGCATCAAAGACCCCACTGAAGAGCCAAAGGAAAGAGGTCAGTGGACTCGTGGGAGCCACCATCCGCTTTAAAGGGGATCAGAAGCACGTACCAGGGCTTGAAGAAAAAACTATAATGCTGACAACAGCAGAACTGTGCTTTCATGGCATTTGGTCTTATTTGGAACCACACAAATAGCTTTTTTGGTTAAGAAAAGAGAAACTTGGCGAAACAACAAAAGCTGGATTTCTATTTTAAGCTGGTGCAGAGGAATAACAAGACAATGAGTCACAGCCATCCACCTCTGTTGTCGTGACGCTGCCATCTAAGAGTGTCCTTCCTCCAGTCCCGTCTCCACGTCTCAGAGCCACCGTGCTTCAGTGTACTTGTATCTGCCAGACTGTATGTGTTTATTTTGTAAAAATCAAGAACAAGTGCTATATTTACTGTAGCATTTATTTTAATTTAAGATGCTTAAAATAGTGGGATCTTTGAGCTGATTCTTCATTTTTCAAAGTGTACTGTTTTATAAGATTGCTCAGTTTTGAATGTTCTGCTCTGAACTCTTTTTTCCCCCATAAGTTCGGTTATTTTCCTGGAGTTGAAACTCCATATGCAGTGATATTTTCAGGAACAGCCCTCATTTGATAGGAGGAATGAAGGTAGTTAGAGAACTTTCGGTGTCTCTGCTACTTTACCAAATATTGTTAACTCTGGAGACAGGAAAGGAGAGACCGTTGGTAGGGCCTGACTGCCTCATCTGATTTCTGGTCTTTTGTGCTTT
This sequence comes from Saccopteryx leptura, assembly GCF_036850995.1. Lineage (NCBI taxonomy): Eukaryota > Metazoa > Chordata > Mammalia > Chiroptera > Emballonuridae > Saccopteryx > Saccopteryx leptura. Next base: position 248,179,804 of record NC_089505.1, read on the forward strand.
CTATGTATAGTAGACCTCCAAGGAGTCTGAGTAATAGTGTTCCTTGGGGTTTTGGTAATTTTGGATTATGAGCTCATGTAGAAATCCTATGAGGACTGGGCTGAGGAACCAACCTGCCAGAGAGGACTCTCGTTTCCTTCTGCAGATTCCTGAACATTTCCAAACTGTGACCTTCTCAGCCTGTAATTTACAGAACCCTAAGTAGTATATATTTAAACTCTAAACCTGAGAGGTTATGGTTCTGAATTCTTGGGGACATACACATCCCAAACTCATAGCTCATCCTTTCACTCAAGATCCCAGTTTTAGGCAGAAGAGTCAACTCCAATTGCCAAACTTTTGTGGGTAAGCCTATTGGAACAAGTGACTAGATTATAAAGATCAGAAAATCTCTTGTGGACCACCATTGCCTTAAGGTCAGCTAATCATCGGATTTTCAGATTGATCTTTATTTTGGCCCTGGAAATGTCCCCGATATTCTTTGGGCCTGTCTATGCATCTGAAACAAATTTTTATTATATTTTTCCAGGAGTTTTTTTTTTTTTATTTTGTTATGCAGACCACTGTATCACTGATTTAAGAGTAATTGATTTTCAGCTGACCAGGCAGTGTTGCAATAGATATAGTGTCAGACGGATGTGGAGGACCGAGGTTTGAAACCGCAAGGTTGCTAGCTTGAGCGCGGGCTCATATAGCTTGAGTGCAGGCTCACCAGCTTGAGTGCGGGGTTGTAGGCTTGAGTGTGGGATCAAAGACATGACCCTTTTGTCACTGGATTGAACCCAAGTCTCCTGCTTGAGCAAGGGGTCACTCACACTGCTGGAGCCCCCCTAGTCAAGGCACATATGAGAAAGCAGTCAATGAACAATTAAGGTGCTGCAACAAAGAATTGATGCTTCTCATCTCTCTCCCTTCCTGCCTGTCTGTCCCTACCTGGCCCTCTCTCTGACTTTCTCTCTGTTTCTGTCAAAAAAAAAAAAAAAGAGTAATTGATTTTCCACAAATGATTACGTCTTGCATGCTCAGAGGGGTTAGTGCAAATAAATGTATTTAGATGGCTAAAGATATTTGGAGCTTTTGATTTAAAACACTGCATGTCCTGGGAGTTGTAAGGTGATATTTTAACACCAACTTCTCTGTTGCTTCCGTGGTTCACAGGTTCTGTGGGAGGAGGAGCCGTCAGAACAGAACTGCGTACAGAAGAAAGGCCAGACGAGATCTGAAAAGCTACCTAACGAGGGTTTTATGTCTCAGGAAGAAGGAGATGCTTGCTCTCACGCTTTTACATTCTAGACTTCCATTCTGATTCTCAGTCCTTATAATAAATATACTTCTAATTAAAATCAGGAAACCAAGGGAGAATAAGTGACTAGTGCAAAGGCCTACAAAGTATGGGATGCTAGCTGATGGCAGATAAATGAATCTTATTACTATATAAAGAGTATAAATGTAAGAGAAACCTCACAGCTGATTAGAGTGGTTAATGCTGGCCAAGTGCTGCCTGAACCCAGTGACTAGACACTGCAAGTTTACCAAAGGCTGGTACCAAATGCCAAAGGTGTGGATCTAGAACAGAGTATAAGAAATCCTCAAAGAAATCAGCTCACCTCTTTCTTTCTCTCTCTCTCCTTTCCCTTTCTTTCTTTCTCTCTCTCTCTCTCTCTTTCTCTTTCTTTTGCATTTGGGATTCAAACTTTAAATAATTTTTGGCCGCTCATCTCATTTTCCTTAAGACTGGGACTATGGAAAAGACCAAATTCACCAATAACTAAAGTGAGAATAGTGGCAGGAATTTTCACATCAGTTGACAAAATTTTAAAAGATTTACATGGTAATTTAAAAGACTAACTATGCAGCCTGACTGGTGGTGGTGCAGTGGATAGAGCATTGACTTGGGATGCTGAGGTCTCAGGTTTGAAACCCTGAGGGTGCCAGCTTGAGTGTGGGCTTACCAGCTTGAGTGTGGGGTCGCCAGCTTGAGCCCAAGTTCATTGGCTTGAAGCCCAAGGTTACCAGCTTGAAGCACAAGGTCACTGGCTTGAGTAAGGGTTTACTGGCTCGGCTGGAGTCCTCTGGGCAAGGCACATATGAGAAGCAATCAACAGACAACTAAAGTGCCTCAACTACGAGTTGATGCTTCTCATTTCTCTCCCTTCCTTTCATCTGTCTCTCTCTTTTTCTCACAAAAACAAACAAAAATTATACATATTCTCCATTAGATGATATGTCAGAGGCACTGCAAATTCTGAGATAGTGAAAAAAATCCACAAACTCAGAGTCCCTGAGTCTTAGAGGAGGAGTGTCTGTTCTGCCTGGGTTATAAGCAAGGTGATGCCAGCCCCTGGCAGTGCCTGTGGGGTCTGAGCAGGGCACACTGAGAACAGGATGTGTTGATATGTTCACACTATTTTCAAGCATGTTGGCAATGATGCAGCCTTCCAGGGGGTCAGGAAAGAGGTCACACTTCAGAACTGAGGAGTCAGTTGCTCCAACATTCTCTAGGCCTGTTTTCTAGGCAAATTTTGGCAGAATACTAATGCCATTTCAGATGTCAGTATGTTAATGTGTGGGGGTAAGCATAGGCCGAGGAAGGGTTCCAGGGTCAAAATGAATTTAGAGATTCACAGTGCAAATTATTCCACTAAAGGCTCTGAGAAGTCCTGCAATGAAGACTGAGTTTAATGGTGTCTTTCAAACTTCTGGTCTAAATACCCCTTGTTTGGAAGGGTACCTAGTCCCGTCTGTAGCTCCTACTGTTTTGTGTACATAGTTTGTAAACGCTGTCCCTAATGACTTGCATCATATCATCCTTGGTGATACTGATGTGAAACCCGGTTTGAGAACCACAGGCCAGGGAATCTTGAGAGGAAGAGCACACTCACTAATACATAGACGGGAAGAATATAAGGGAGACAATATGATCCCAATTTTCTAATTTTTCACATGATTAAGGTTAAAAGAGTTTACCTTTAACTGATAGAGGAAGATCTCTATGGGAACCCATTTGCTTTTAATAATAGCTCACTCCTGTCCAATTCAGCCAGCAGGCATGAGGATATGGTGGGCGGGTTATAAGGCAAGAGGGGAGGCCACCTGTGGGAATGAGGGAAGCCACAAGGGCAAGGTGAAAATGAGAACAGACTGGGTGTGTGGGGCGTGTGCAGCAGGACTCCAGAGGGGAGGGCAGGCCAGGACAGTGCTCTGTGTGTTAGCTAGAAACAATCTTCAAGCTGCAGAGTGAGGAGTGTCCCGATGGGAATGGGTGGAGGCCGCAAAGGACTCCAGAAAGCATGATGGGTCTAGGCCCAAGATGCTTGGCTAAGGAGCTGCTGGTACTAGTCAGGCTCCTGTTAAACAAATTGTCAGTAAGTCCCTTTGGTGATGTTAGGCTTGGTTGTCTGGCCCTGAAAATTAAATGTTATGCTTAAAGGTGTGGACAGCATTGTATGAAGACTTTATTTTGATTTCAATTTAAGGCATAGCAACTTCTTGACTAATTTTTGCCCTTTGCATTGGAGATGTCCAAGGGCCTTATTTGTTGAACTATCCTTAAAATTCAAGTGAGTTCAACACGATCTTTTGCATTAATTCTTTATAAACTGTTTATAAGAGACCTACAAGGCCATTACAAACAAAACAAAAGAGAATAGACTCTTGTTTATACAGGGAAAAATTGTGAGTGCATGCACATTATCTTGTCCGAACAAACTGAATAAACATATTTGCCATTATTTGAACAGAAATATGATCTGACTTTGTGTGGTTTATTAGTTGGATTACAGAAAATTGCAACTTTATTGCAAGATCTTTTTTTTTAAGTTGTGGTAAAAAACACAAAACATTAAATTTGCCATCTCAATCATTTATAAGTATATAGCCCAGTAGTGTTAAGCACTGTGGTCACACTGTTGTGTAACCAATCTCTAGGCTTTTTCTACCTTGCAAAATATAGCAAGTTCTTTTTTTTTTTTGTATTTTTCTGAAGCTGGAAATGGGGAGAGACAGTCAGACTCCCGCATGCACCCGACCGGGATCCACCCGGCACGCCCACCAGGGGGCGACGCTCTGCCCACCAGGGGGCGATGCTCTGCCCCTCCGGGGCATCGCTCTGCCGCGACCAGAGCCACTCTACCGCCTGGGGCAGAGGCCAAGGAGCCATCCCCAGGGCCCGGGCCATCTTTGCTCCAATGGAGCCTTGGCTGCGGGAAGGGAAGAGAGAGACAGAGAGGAAGGAGGTGGGGGGGGGTGGAGAAGCAAATGGGTGCCTCTCCTATGTGCCCTGGCCAGGAATTGAACCCGGGTGCCCCGCACGCCAGGCCGATGCTCTACCGCTGAGCCAACCGGCCAGGGCCTATAGCAAGTTCTTTTCATTCAGGGATCTTGATATACCCTTAACCTTCTACAAAATGGGCACATTTCTAAGATTTTATGTAAGAAACTGATATAAACCTATTTTGCTATGTAATATTTCATACATATAAAGCATGCCATATAAATGTATGTGAGTTATAAAAGCTAATGTTTATACAAGTACCTATGAAACTAATGTAAATCGGTTTTACTGGTTTGTGGATTCCTTCTGTATCCATTTTCTTCCCCCAAGATGACTTAGCTTTTTAGTTTGGAAACATGCAAGTTGCACATGAGGCACTGACTGCACTCCTGTTTGGGATTAGTTTCTGAGACTGGTTTCTCCTTCCCCTGGAGGAGTTCACAGTACAGTGAAAGAAACAGACCTGTAAAAAAATACTTGTGATAGTAAGAAAATTCTCTAGTAATGTGTGAGGAAAAAGTACTAATGAAATCAACTGAGGTTGTAGCTAATTCTCCCAAGTCATGGAAAAAGTGTGCCTGAAACTACCGAGATGAAGTGCTTTGTGAGTGGACTTCGAAGAGAGAGGAACTGTTGGCAGAGTAGACAAAGGAGATGAAACTATTTCAGCAAGAGGATGCAACATGAGCAAAGTGATGGTGGTAAAAACGCACATGGGATGTTCAAGAAACCCCAAAATACAGACTTTTCCTGGAGATGATACTCCAGCCGTTTAGATGCTCAAACATCTTTGAGATTTATTGAGGATCAGTTCTGAGACAGGCACTGTTACGCCCTGGGCAACGATAGCCCTGGCTTCAAACAATTTCTGTCAACAGGGGAACTGACAAGCTAACAGTTGTAACAACAGCACGATCACTATGAGGAAGGAAGCAGGCACAGAGCGCCAAGGGTCTGTGCACAGGGAGGAGGGAGGAGGTGAGGCTGCAGAAGTAGGTTGTGGTCAGGTTGGGATAGATCTACATGAGATGTCAAGGAATTTGAAGTCTATTTTAAGAAATTAAACAGTTAAGAGGATTTGGGGCAAAGATGTGAGTAGGACCATGACCTGAGATTACATTATTATTATTTTCTGAAAGAAAAGTCTCTTTAGTGAAGGGGAGAAAGACTAAAAGAGCTATTGCAATAGGTCAGTGAAAACCGAAGACTCCCAGACTAAGGCAAGGGCATCCATTCATTTGTTCCACAACTATTTATTGAGTAACTGTTGAATGCCAGGTATTGTGCTTGTATTAGGGTAGAGAGTGTAGAGGGATATGGCAAATGAGATAGAGTGTGAGAGAAGAGGACATACTGCAGACAACTCTGAAGTGAGACAGGACAAGAAGTGACAGAAGGAGGCATCAGCAATCACTCTGCAGTCTCTAGTTTGGGCAGCTCAGAGTGACAGCCATTGATGAAGAGCAGTTTTGGGGACATGTTGAGGGTAAAATGCCTGTGTTTGAGATATCCACTGGATCCCTATACTGTGGGTCTGGCCCTCTGGAGCCAAGAACAGCTATGGGTGGACACGTTAAGGAGCCATCAGTACATCTGTTGTAGTCGAAGTCGTGGCAGTTGGTGAGATAGCCGGAGACCACAGCTAGAGAAGGCTGAAGACAATCTGGAGAACAGGAGGTGGACAAGAAAGAAGGGCCATGAAGGAGACAGGAAAAAACCTGGACAGGGATGCAGGACAAGAGTCCACAGAAGCCTGGAGAGGAGGGAGTGGGAAGCAGAGAGAGAGGTCAGCAGTGCCTACAGCTGAAAGAGCTGACACAGAACGAGAAGTGAGTGGGACCACTGCCCAGGGACTACTGGCTGGCAAGAGCCAGACGGCAGAAACCGTGGCATCGGCAGTAAGGAGGCAGCAGGTTCAACTGAAGTGAATCGGAGGAACTGTGGCGTGTCTGCAAAGAAGTTTGCAGATGAAAGGAAGGAGAGAGAAGAGAGTAGTAGCTTGAAGGAGAAATAAGGTACGGGCCTTTTTGAAAGGTTGAAGGAGACTGGCACACTTTTGTAGGCGGAGGGAAGGAAGACAGTGGGAAGGAAAGACCATAGGCAGAGACAAAGTGAGAGGGGACAAAGTGAAGAACACAGTGGAAAGAGAGGGTGAAGGGGCAATGCTTTTGGAGGAGAAATGTTCGAGGAGGACATAGCGTATGTGGTACTTGAAGCAGAAGGGTCTCTAACAGGACAGCTTCTGCCTCCTCACTGAGACAGAAGAGCAGGCTGCGTGTTGAGAGTAAAGGGCCGGAGCTAGATTAGGGGTCTCCAGGAAAGTGGCGAGCATCTGAGAGAGACACTGGGGGGATGAGATCGGAGGCTCCAGAAGGATGGGGAAAACTTGCTGAGCATGCCAGAGGCCGCCGAAGTGTTGCAGTGGCCCCATCAGCGTGCCTGGGCAGCTCTCTTCTCCAGGGATTAGCCTCTTGGGAGCAGGACAGGAGACTACACGTACTTGCTGGGTCTAGGTGTCAGGGTGGGCAGGGCAGGAGAGCTAGGGGTTTGGAAACTGAAGGTGTTCATGAGCATACTCCGCAGGTGAAGAGACCACGTGGGCCTTTCTTCCATCTCCCAGTTTTCATTTGGAGGAGCCAGGGCCCACTGCCAATCAGAACCTGTCAGTGTCTTGCTACCTGCTGATGTGATGGCCTCTGTTATATTGATACAAACTACCAGCCTTGCTGGGTTGGCAGGCTAATAAATGCAGGAACCTTAGAAGCCAAAGGTTTACCTAAAGACACCAAGGGCCGAGGTAGGACTCACTAAAAGGTTTGGAACCAGGATCTGGCAATTCTCTCTCTCTCTCTCTCTCTCTCTATTGGTCATTAATGATAGATAGGCAGGCAATAGGTTAGCCTAGGTTCCATCTGGCTGGAAGATAGGAGCCCAGACAGGAGTAGGGTCCCATAGGAAAGGTGGTGGGTAGCAGCAGTCACTCTGACCCATCATATTTCTTCTTTCAGACAGGGCCAGAAGGAAACCAATGGATGCTGAGGCAGAGGGCAGGCCTCACAGTAACCACTATGTCTGGTCCGGTCATGCTGGTCTTTACATTTTAAAATGGTCTTTATGATTAGTAAATAGAGATATGAATACCTGGCCTTCTATCCTGGCCACCCTGTAGGACTTCATGGACAACCCTCCACTCTTTCTCCACAAAGCAACTAAATGGCTAATGTTTGACTTAGTTGGAATTGGGATTGGGGGCCTTGGGACTGGGGTAATTAAATATTTTGAATATCACTCATGGAAAGAACTTTGCAGAAAGGGAAGGCAGAGACACAGCAGAGACAAACTTCATGTACCCTACATTTCACAGGCCCTTTTTGCTTTCTGGCTAGTTTCCAGCCTGAGAAGCAGCTTTGGTACTAGGTCATGGGGCCTTTTCTACACTTGGGACATGGTGGGAAGAGTGACAGAGGAAGGTTTCAGGACCATCATTTTACAAGGAACCCCCTGCTTTGTTCCAAAACTGTGGTGAGGGATGCTGTCACTTGGGAGAGAGATATTTCTTGTATTTCTGAACCAGGATCCTTGGGGAGTGTGTGTGTGTGTGTGTGTGTGTGTGTGTGTGTGTGTGTGTGTGTGTTGATATCTGGCATCTATCCCACACATTCCCTTTAAAAAAGCACATGATTTTATCCTGTCCCCTGTAGAGCACCATCACTCATCAAGGAAGTGAGAGATAAATTTGGTTTGGGGTACACCAAGCATCAGAAATCTAACCAGCTTTCAGAAATAAGGGTGAGGACACTTTTTATAGACATCATAAAGAGAAAATTAATCTCCAGGGCCTTCCTTGTAAAGAAATCCTTTAGGACTTACAAAATCAGGCCACATTAAGACATTCTGGCTACTTTTCAAAGCAACATGGACTTAACCAGATAAATTCGTTGAAAAATATTTTGAATATGACAACAAGAGACATTTCCTGCAAATCAAAACTGCAATGAGATACCACCTCACACCTGTTAGATTAGCTATTATTAACAAGACAGGTAATAGCAAATGTTGGAGAGGTTGTGGAGAAAAAGGAACCCTCATCCACTATTGGTGGGAATGTAAAGTAGTACAACCATTATGGAAGAAAGTATGGTGGTTCCTCAAAAAACTGAAAATAGAACTATCTTATGACCCAGCAATCCCTCTACTGGGTATATACCCCAAAAACTCAGAAACATTGACTTCTAAAGACACATGCAGCCCCATGTTCATTGCAGCATTGTTCACAGTGGCCAGGACATGGAAACAACCAAAAAGCCCATCAATAGATGACTGGATAAAGAAGATGTGGCACATATACACCATGGAATACTACTCAGCCATAAGAAATGATGACATCAGATCATTTATAGCAAAATGGTGGGACCTTGACAACATTATACGGAGTGAAATAAGTAAATCAGAAAAAACCAGGAACTGCATTTTTCCATACATAGATGGAACATAAAAGTGAGACCAAGAGACATTGATAAGAGTGTGGTGGTTACGGGGGGAGGGAGGAGAGGGAGAGGGAAGGGGGAGGGGGAGGGGCACAAAGAGAACTAGATAGAGGGTGACAGGACAATCTGACTTTGGGTGATGGGTATGCAACATAATTGAACTTTAAGATAACCTGGACATGTTATCTTTGAATATATGTATCTTGATTTACTGATGTCACCCCATTAAAAATAAATACAATAAAAAAAAAAAAAAAAAAAGAGACATTTCCCTGCAAATAAAAACCACCATGAGATATCACCTCATCATGAGGACAAGAGATAACAGAAGCTGGCGAGGCGGTGGAGCAAAGGGAACCCTGTGCACTGCTGGCGGGGATGCAGACTGGTGCAGCCGCTGTGGAAAGCAGTATGGACGTTCCTCATAAAATTAAAAATAGAACCACCACATGACCCAGCAATTCCACTTCTGGGTATTTATCCAAAGGAAATACAATCACTATCTTCTGTACCCCATGTTCATTTCATTATTAGCCAAGACATGAAAACAACCTAAGTGTTGGCCAGAGGAATGGATAAAGGAAATGTGATTTATATATAATATAATATAGATAAACAATGTAATACTATTATATGCGTTGCACATACATAATATATATAAACAATGTGATACTACTTAGCTATAAAAAAAAAGAAAGAAATTCTGCTACGTGTGACGATATGAATGGAACCTGAGGGCATTATTTCAAGTGAAATAAGTAAGACAGAGAAAAACAAATACAAATACTGTATGATCTCATATATATGGAATCTAAAAGTAATAAAATGAAGTAACAGGAACACAGATAGGATTTGTGGTTGCCAGAGGCAGGGGGATAGAAGGTGGGAGGAGGGGGTGAAGGTCATGCAAAGATACAAATTTCCAGTTATAAACAAGTTCTGGGGATGTAATGTACAACATGATGACTTAGTTAATAATACGTACTGTTTATTGGACAGTTGCTGAGAGTAGATCTTAAAAGTTTTCATCACAAGGAAAAAATTTGTAACTCTGAGGTGATGAATGTTAACTAAACTTATTGTGGTGATCATTATGCAATATATACAAATATCATGTTATGTGCTACATCTTAACCTACACAAGGTAGTGTGAGTCAATTATATCTCAATTAAGCTGGAAAAAATAGATTTCTTACCAATATAAATTGAATGCTACACAATACAGTAATATATTCCTATTAAATACTTTAAAATATTAATAGTGATAATACACAGCACTTGCTATGTGCAAAGTGTTTCTATATATGTACTGGTATATAACTCTTTGCCATCTACCTATGAGGTTGGTACTCTTGTTGTCTTTACTATACAGATGAGGAAACTAGGGCACAGAGAGGTTAAGTAAATTGCCCAAGATCACATAGCTGGTTAAGTGGGGAGGCCCTGCTTGGCTGTTTTATTGTTTCTACTTGTCCTTGCCCAGAGGTGACTGATTTTAATAATCAGAGAGACTAGGTGAACAAGACTGATGCCTATTACAATAGAAGCCCCGGTTTCACTGCTTGCTGCTAGCATCACCAACCTTGGCCACCCCCTTCTTTGACAGATCACTACAAGGTTTTCCTCTCCAAAATTCCAGACTTGAAAATATGCCTTTTTTCCTTCTCAAAGTAAAATGGCAATGCAGCTTCAAGTATTTAAAACAACATTTAACTCTTGGGGCTGCTATGGTAAGGATCAGTTTAAAATCTTGGTGAAATGAGTCCAGTCTGGATTGCAATAATTGACCGGAGACTTGCGCCTGTCCTGGACCGTTCCCAGCACACACACATCCTGTCTGCTAGAAGTCATCTCTTTCCCTCAATGCCCAGAGGCTTCTGTTGATGCAAGAGCCTCTTTCTTTCCAGAAGTTCCTGCCACGTGACTGCGCCTTCTGGCTGAGTTTTTCATCTCCTTCATTTACCACCTCTTTAAAATGTCACTCGAAGCCCCTTCCCGCTCCTTCACACGTCCAGCACTGAGTTTACGTCCTTGTTCAGCTCAGTTCTACATACAGATGTGAGACCCCCTGCACAGGGTGCTGAGTGCCGGAGTGTCAGAGATAACATGGGACAAGCTCCTGGCTGGAGACACTCACTGTTAATTTCCCCCCTCAGAACCCTCCTCGGAAGAACTAAGACACAGGAAATGGAAGTTGGCACGGTCAAGCTCACCTGGGCTATATTGCGTATGATATGACATTGTATAAAGGGCACTCACTAGAACTAGACACATGACAGCCAAATGTTTTTTCGTCTTCTTCATTTGCTATATTATTTGGGGTTCTTCCTAGTCTAGGGGCCAGGGAATAGAAATTGATAAACAGGCATGTGCCATTTGGGCATGGCAGATGATAGTGGCTTATTCCAGGCCCTAAGCTATTCATGGAGACATTGGTCAGAGCTATGCAGTGGTTCCAGATGAGGAGAATGAGGAGAAGGCAGGTTCTCCTTAATCTTGTAGCCAAAGTGCTTAGACCAGTGCCGGACATTCAGTGAGTGTGTCTTGTAAATGTTAGCTAAAAGTAATAAAGGCAGGCATCACCCTTTATTGTAAAAAATAAAGAGCCCTGAGGCATTCTTTCTGGTGGGCTGAGCAGTTGCTAAAACCAGGTGGCGTTGGGAGAGTATCAGCTAGGGCAACTCAACAGTGTGTGTGTGTGTGGGGGGCTGTATGCACATACACATGCATATATGTTTATTACATGTCAAACAACACTCGTCACTTACCATCTTCTGTGGATCCTTCCTAAGCACCAAAACCAGATCAGCCACGTCAGCTGGCCTACCTACAGGATAGGTAGCTGAGCAATGTTAGTTTACGCCAGTTTTGTATAAATTGTATAAACAATACAAGGTTGTCCTCAATCTTTACACAGACTTTTGTCACCCTATTCTACTCATAGTTCTGTTAACTTTGTGTCGCCCTTTGCATTGAGTGGCCTGAGGCCTGAGTCAGGAGTAGGAGCTCTGGGCACTTACCACAGTGCAGCAGAGGGGCCAGAACCACCAGAGGAGAGCCAGGGCCAGGAGCAGGAACAGGATCAGCAGGGCGATCGCCAGGATGGAGCCATCGGACTGCAAGGCCAAGGGAAAGGGTGGTCAGCCACGGGCAGGCCATGTGTGCACCAGGCATGCCAGCTCAGGGCGGGGCAAGGCACCACCCATTGTCTCCCCCCTCCCACCACCTATATGTAGATTGAAGACCCAAAAAGAGCATAACTTGTCAAGCAAATTGTTGAACTTCTGCCCATCATTCTGGGCAACCCACTTTATGAAGCCAGTTCTAATGAGAAATAGATTCATTTTCTCAGTGAGGCATTGCTCTTCCTTTGAGCAATGTTCTGAAAGACCAACCCTGCAAGAGACAGAGCAAGTGGCTGCCCACACACCTGGGCACTGAAGTGGCCTACCACTGCGTCTGGACCATCACCCTCTGCCCAGTGACAGCTGCCCAGATCCTGGGTCTGCCACCACCTGTGCTGGATTCGGGAGAGCTCTGCTCGGGAGTCAGCCTGCTCTCCAGAACCACTGTACATAAAGGCACAGAACCATTCCTGAGGTGAGTCCAGAGCTGCTTGCTGATAGGAAGCAATGAAAGGTGGGCGACTGCAGAGAGTGGTGGATGAAGCGGCTGCTGCTGAGCCTGGGAGGGAAGGGTGTGGCGGCTGAGTCCCTGCTGCAGACAGATCACATGGAATGTGAGAGCCAGGGGCAAAGCAGGCAGCCCAGGCCAATGACAGCCACTTCAAAACATGCCTAGGCCAGCCCTGAAGATAGGCATGATTGCTGGGGCCTGAGACAGTTGTTGACTTTTGGCAAACAGAGATCCTACTTGGTGTTGGTAGTCTGGGGTCAGATTCAAGTGTCCTCCAACCTCACCCCCTTCCTGGCTACTGGGAGTGGAAATGGGTATGACTTTCGGGACAGTTGGTGTCAAGGGGCTTACCATCATGGGTATTAATTGTTAAAGGTATTCCTTTTCAGTAATGCTGGCAATTTCACTTTTAGCCCAAGAAAATAATCAGGTATCTCTATACAGATAATAATAATAAAAGGAAAACCTAACAATTAGGGAATTGCAAAATAATACATTGTAGAAGTACCATGCATTCAAATTCAATTACCATGTAGACATTATGCTTTCAAATAATATTTAAATGACATGAGACAACACTCCTGATATAATTAATGGATTTATGTATGTGTATGTCAAGAATGAGAGAGAAAGAAAGACAGAGATATTTACTAAAATATTAATAGTAGTTTTGCTGGTTGTGTGTTTCTGGTATTTTTCTTCTTTTTTTTTAAATCTATCTATCTATCTATCTATCTATCTATCTATCTATCTATCTACCTACCTACCTACCTATCTCGAGCCAGTGACCCCTTGCTCAAGCCAGTGACCTTGGGCTTCAATCCAGAAACTTTGGACTCAAGCCAGAGACTTGAGATCATGTTGACAATCCCGTGCTCTAGCTGGCGACCTTGGCATATCGAATGAGGTCCCTCAGAGTCCCAGGTCAATGCTTACCCATTGCACCACCACTGGTCAGGCTAAAAATCCATATATATATTAAACATTTATATATATATATATATATATATATATATAAATGTTTTTTAACATATAATGAGGAAATAAACTACTTAAGTTGTACTTTAAAAATCTTCATTGGGACTCCTCCTTTTAATGTCAGAACTCACCTAGCCCAGAGGTTCTTAACAGGGTCAGTGGACCAATGGGGCATCCACCTGGGCTAAAATGGATAAAAAGTTGTGACCCTTCTGAGATGACACCAAAGACTTTTTGTGTATGTGTCTTCAGGGAAGACAAGTCACAGCACAATCAGATTCTCAAAGCTGCCCCTGGGCCCCCATTTACAGAGGAGGAGAGTTGGGTGGCCTGTGCAGGGTAACACAGCAGGTGAATGACAGAGCAGGAACACAACTCACTCCCACTCTGTGTGCTCAGCAGGGCCAACTGGGAGCTGTTTAAAGGCAGCTCTTCCTGCCTGGAATGTCTTTATCCAAAAAGCCAGGGAACTACATACTCCAGCTCCCACCAAGCCAAGGTTCGGAATGCCAGACTGGCCCCCCAGAGAGCTGCAGCCTCACAAGTGCAGGTGCAGGGCTGGGCAGTGCGGGGGAGAGCGCACAGGGCCAGCAGGACACGGTCATGGTGGAGAGGATGCTTTTACCCGCAACACTTATGCATGAGCTACAGAAGAGAGCGTTGCTCTCAGGCATGACACAAAGAAATCACTCATGTTTTCCAAACTTATTGTTAGTTAAGGACAACTCTGTTGACCTCTCAGTCTCTACATTCCGTGCCCATGCAATGGAGATGCTGAACCTCAGTTGCCTCACTGCACTGACGTGAGGATAAAACGAGCTGTGAGATGGAAGCAGACGTGGCTGGGCTATTGGGAAGAGAAAGCTACCATGTCCAAACTTTGAGCTCACCTTCCCTCTGTTTCCCCATGCCAGAAAACATGGTGGCTATTTCAGGTCATGAATCTGTTTGCTCTTGGAATAATAAGCGGGTTGGGTTACTGAGAGGCTTATAAAACAGTGCTCTTTTAGTATTGAATTATAATGAAGTGAAGACTACAGACTACATTTTACTCACATTATATATGATACAATCTCCCCTGATTTATATAAAATCTCCTGATTTTATATTTCACTTTAGGTACAGAAGCAGAAAAGCTGAAGTATCATGGAGAAATATTTAAATTTCCTTCTGGAAGGAGGAGAAGGTTTTCTGTGAAGTGTGGGGTGAAGGACCTGGCCCACAAGGGGAGAGCAGAGGCTTCTGCACAGGGTGGGGGAAGACATCCTGGATTCGGACAAAAATGCCTTTGGCAGTTCTCCGGCCAGGCTTGGTCTGTTCCTTATGAACCACAGTTTTCTTTGGCATATTGGAGGACATGTGGGACTCAGGAAGGGGTAGATGCAGTGAGGGGCACTGGGGGAGTGGAAGTGCCCAGGGCAGGCACTTCTGGAAGAATTTCTGCTGCTCTAGAGACAATCTCCTCTCCCCCGATAAAGCTCTCAAATGCACTGCCTGGTATTCAAGACCTTCCAGCCACCATTATACTCTAGTCTAGTGTAATGATTAAGAGTGAGGGAGACAAGGATAGTGCAAAAGAGCATTATCAAACAAAGGACACAAATTTTTGATAAATTTAGACCTAAAGCTAATTAGTTTTACTAGGAGATAACATGTACACACAACCTAAGAGGTTCATTCCTGTGTTCCTTCAGCAAATGTTTATTGAGGATCTGTTCTGTGCCACTGAGTAGATCTCTGGGGTGTAAGATTGATTAGACAGAACCAAGGTGTTCACGCTCTACTGGGGAGATATATAAACAACTAATCATAGGCGAGGGGTTGTGAGTTATCCAACTGCTGTATACCCAGCACCTCTCAGGTGCCAGGCAGTAAACAAAATAGTCTCTATGCTTAAAGAGCTTCCATTCTGGTGGAATAATAATAATGACAATGATAATAATAACGGTTATTGGTATAGTTACAAGCACTGTGTGTTAGGGATGTTCTTTTCTTGTACTAACATGCTTTCTATATTTTAGCTCATTCAATTCTCATCAACAACCTTATGAATTCAATACCATTATTTTTTTTCAGTCCTACAGATGAAAAGGCAAGGACAGGTGAAAAATCTTGCCTAAGGTCACAAGGAGAAACCAGAATTTCAGCCTGGGCGGTTTAGTTCCACAGCCCACAGGTTTAACCAGCAGACTATTGCTCTTTGCAAGTGCTAAGATCCAAGTGCCTGGGAACTAGCACTTCACAGAAGTGACACTGGAGCTCTCCTGCAAGGCCAAGGAGAGATTGGCATTCCTGAACAGAAAGGCAAACACAGAATTCAGGGCATGGGGCTGAAAGGAAGGTGGGGTTCCCACTGTGAGAGGCCATGCAAGCCAAGCTGAGCAGCATGGCTTCTGTCCTGAGCCCAGGGGGATCCTTGATGGATTTAACTTGGGGCACTGTAATAGGATTTGTTTCTTGGGAAGCAGCTGTTGACACTCGAGTATGGACCTGAGGGGGGAAAGATTGAGGGTCAAAGGCTCAGGTGAAGAGCTGCTGTAGTTCTGCCCACATCTTTTAGAATGACATTTTACAGAGTGGCTCCTTCCAAAACTCTTGCATTTTCATGGATGTGTTCACTACTGATTTTACTAATACCAACTAACTGTTATTGTGTACTATCCACATTCCTGGGATTATGCAAAATTCTGTTCATGCATTATTTCATTTAATTAAATGAGCCTTGTAGGGACCGTTGCCCCCTTTTTGCAGGTAAGGAAAATGGAGACTCAGTGAAGGTACGTAACTTACCACAAACAGTTTACACACACACACACACATATTATTATTATTATTATTATTATTATTATTATTTTGTATTTTTCTGAAGTGAGAAGTGGGGAGGCAGAGAGACACACTCATATGCACCCGACCGGGATCCACCTGGCATGCCCACCAAGGGGCGATGCTCTGCCTATCTGGGCCAATTTTCTGTTGCAACCAGAGTGACTCTAGCACCTAAGGCAGAGGTCATGGAGCCATCCTCAGTGCCCAGGCCAACTTGGCTCCAAGGGAGCCTTGGCTACAGGAGGAGAAGAGAGAGATAGAGAGAAAGGAGAGGGGGAGGGGTAAAGAAGCAGATGGGCACTTCTCTTGTGTGCCCTAGACAGGAATCAAAACCGGGCTGATGCTCTACCACTGAGTCAGCCGGCCAGGGCTATATTAATTTTTCTTAAGTGAGAAGCAGGGAGGCAGAGAGACAAACTCCACATGTGCCCAGACTGGGATCCACCTGGCAAACTCCCTACTGGAGATGCTCTGCCCATCTGCAGCCATTGCTTTGTTGCTTGGCAACCGAGCTATTTTAGCACCTGAGGTGAGGCCATGGAACCATCCTCAGCGCCCAGGGCCAACTTGCTCCAACTGAGCCAAGGCTATGGGAGAGGAAGAGAGAGATAGAGTGAGAAAAGGGAGAGGGGGAGGATTGGAGAAGCAGATGGTTGCTTCTCCTGTGTGTCCTGACTGGGAATCGAGCCCAGGACATCCATACCCTGGGCCGATACTCTACCACTGAACCAACCGGCCAGGGTCACAAACATATTTTTATATGCATGCAATTTCAATGTTGCAAAACTGGGACTTGAATCCTTATAGTTTGATTTTGGAACCTCGTTGCCCTCTCATTTAACCATCACACTAGTATGTCAGAGTTATAAAAATTCATTTAAGAAATAATCTGTACTTTAAAGACTACACTTTAAGCAGGTACACGAGAGACTGAAACTGTTTGTAATCCCTGCCTCCTCTCCAGTGGGAGGAAGTTCACCCAGATGGCCCAGTGTGGACCATGTGTCACATGGGAGAAAGTAAACTTCACAATGAAGTTGGAAAGAGATGGGGACCATAGCAAACCCTGCTTTTCCTGTAACCATAAGCTTGGCTTGGAGTTTCAATCAATAACCATGTGAAGAAAGACTGACAACTTGTGTAAGGATGGCTTTCTCTTGCCTGTTGAATATATATCAGCATGTAGTGTAGAAACACATACACACTGGCATGGCTTAGTAAACGGCATTTGCTTTACTCGTGAAAATAGCTCAGTTATTCTAAACCAGTTCCTTTGCATCTTCACCAAGTCCCAAGACGAAGAGCCCTTCTTGGGTGCTAAGAAGTAGGCTTTGCCAGTGGTGGGAAAGCCTTCGTGGAGTTTTCTAGAACCTACAGAGCACAGCCTGGTGCCAAAGAACGTGGCTCTGCCCTGGGCTCCATCCTCCTTCCTGCTCTGGTGCAAACTGTTTGGTCCCCTGGGCTCTGGCCTCTGACTTGTCCCTCCGTGTCCCAGCTCACTGTGTGTTGGCACACCCTGGGCTAACTGAAACCTGGTCCTCAAAGTTTCTTCCTGAATCAGAGCCCAGGAGGGTCATGGGTTCACTGCTGCTCTCAGCCTAACTCAGGACCTGTGTGTGGCTCGGCCTGTGACATCCCTGGGCAAGGGCTGGTCAGGACTGGAGAGACTCCCAGGCCCACGCAGTCCCCACCACAGGGCTGGGTGAAGACACTGAAGTCTGTGGTCCCTCGTATGGAACTGTGCCTGCCCAGGCCTTGTCTCAGGGAGTGAGGCGGCTTCCAAGAACTCACTCACAAGTTCAGTCTGAGCCTGCCCGCAGGCCTGGAAACAGACCCCCATTCCAGGCCCTGGAGGAGGAGCTTGAAGAGGGAATCTGCACAGACCTGGTTTTGGGACACAAAGCGAGAACAGAAACTGACTTGTCCAGCAAATTCTCAGTCTGACACCCGCAAGGCTGGAGAGTCCCTGCATGCAATTCACCAGAAACCCTTGAAAAAGATTTCTGAGGGGAAAAATACTGCAGATAAAAAACCAAAGATTGATCCTTATCATTGTTATTTTCCCAATAGCCTAAATACCATCACAAGTTAAATTCTTATTTTGTTTCAAAAAGTAAATTAAAAAAATGATCAATACAACCCTTTAATTAAAAAAACTTTTTTGACAAGAGGTGGGGGTTCTGGGGTGTGTGACTACAGCTGAGAGGACACGTGTGGCAAAGCAAGCAGCCCAAGGTGGTACATCTTCTAGTTCAGGGTGGGGGGGGCATCTCCCCTTTTCTTCAATAAAGAGTTATGCCTTTTTTCTCCTAGCAAATGCTGCGGTATAATGTGCTTTCGCAGAGGCCTGCTGTTGGGTGTGCAGACACGGAATGTTCAACAGGAGGGCAGGACTCCCCTATCGCTGCTCCCTCCAGGGTGCTGGTTGTTAGGGTGACCTTCCACCAAGGCTGTCTGGCTGGAAAGGACAGCTCTCTGCTCCCGGCTCACCCAGTGAGGGCATACTTTTTAAAACAAGGAGGCATTGTATTCAAGGGTAGCTATTTGGAAACTCGAATAATGAAAGCATATCTTCCTTGGTAGGTTTCTAAGTAATTTTAGATTTCTGATGCATGGCTCAGGGGGGAGGGATCTTGTCTGGGCCTGCCTGCAGCGGGGCAGGGGAGAGCCAGGCCTCTGGGCGATAGAGCGTCAGGCATGGCTGCTGCTTTTGGTTTTGGGTTGCCATGGTGAAGGCAGCAGTAGAAAATGGAGAGGAATTAGTGGGAGGCTGCAGGGGAAGCTCAACTTAAAGAAAATTTGTGAAATCCTCCATCTCAAAGTCTGGAGTGAGATTCAGCCTGATGCCCAGGCAGGGGCCCATTACGGAACCAAGGAAGTGTCTGCAGTTCTGTCCAGATGACAGTCTCAGTTAAGAAGGGGACGATCTTCCCCAACTCCTGTGTGTCCTTCACGTTGAGGGCATCCTACATGTACACCCAGGACTTCCTCTTCCCCTTTACTGATTCAGTTGATAAGGCTGGAGTCAATCATGCCTGCTGGGACCTGCTGTCCATGGGGAGCAGGGGCTGTCGTCTTCAGTTCTATGCAGGCAAATGTTTTTTGGTGCCTGATGCTTATATAACTTTAAGGGGGCTCTTTTAAGACAAAGAACTTGAAAATTCGAATGTGAAATAAGGGCTTCTCCTGGGGCCTTAGAAAATACGAATGAAGATTCCTGAAGCTGGAGCTCTATTAGACACCTGGTAACTATGCCCCTGGTTATAAGTTTTCCCCAGACAGGCCTTGTTTCTGCAAGGAGGCTGCTGAGTCTATTTAATTTGGGGCATCTGTTTCCAGCCCACTTGCTGCCACACTCAGCCACAGTCTCCAGCCCACAATAATAAAGGCCTTCATCTACCACTTTTTGGGGTCTCATTTCTGCTTATCACATGCTTTACTGCCCCGCACTACTGTGGCTCCAATATCTCTTACTTTAACTTACCCCAGGATGGGTCCTGGTAATTGTAGCAATTACTTTTTGACAAGAGTATACTCGAAATACTTGGTGTTATGAGAGCCTTCACGGGTAGGTAGCGGGCTTGTCGTAGTTCTACGCTCAGTTTGGCAGATTCTGAACATTAGCACCGAATTACTGAAGATACTCAAGGTATTTCACATGATTAGACTATCTTTTAAACATTTAACACGAAAGAATAAATTAGGTTTATTCTGCCACATTGAAGGAATAATAGCCAAACTCTGCCAAAAATTACAACAGAAAATTTTCTTCAAGTTGGCAATGCTGTTTTCCTGGATTCAGTTAGTAAATGAGGATGGTACCGGGCAGCCCAGATGACACTAGGCAGGTCTGCTCCGCGATAGGCCCCGGGTCCCTCTTCCTCCCTCTCCGCCCATCACTCTCTCTGGTATTGAAGCAGTGTTGGAAAAAGGCCTCAAGAAAAAGAGTCTCGAGTCAGAGGCAGCTCCCGTCTATGACCTTGTGATTTCATAGCAACCTGCTTGGTCTAAAGACCAAAGAAGCCACCAGGTGAGAGGGAAGCATGTAGAGATAAAGGGGCTAGGAACGTGTTGACTCGTCCTGCTCAGACAGGAGACCTATCTCTGAGCAGCCAGGAGTGTCAGCCCCAGGAGGAGGGGGCTTGGAGGCTCCGCTGTGCCTGCCTCTGCTCCGGGCGCTTCTCCCCCTCCCAGGGCCCAGGGCGGGGCTGGCACTGGAGGCGTCACATTCCAGTGCTCTCAAGTGGAATTTAGAACCATCCTCAGCAGCTGGTCTGAGCTCTGTTTCCTGTCCAGACAAAACTGGCAGAGCATGGGCAAGTGTTATTTTGAAAGATGAAATTTAAGTCATTTTATTGCTGTTGAGAAGTTCTGGAAGAGCAAGTCCAGAGACCAAAATTCTCTCTCTCCCAGAGCTCATATATTCTGA
Source organism: Saccopteryx leptura (assembly GCF_036850995.1). Classification (NCBI taxonomy): domain Eukaryota; kingdom Metazoa; phylum Chordata; class Mammalia; order Chiroptera; family Emballonuridae; genus Saccopteryx; species Saccopteryx leptura. Next base: position 248,200,433 of record NC_089505.1, read on the forward strand.
CTGTTATTTCTGGAAGCAGCCTTAGTGATTCTAACTTCTCCACCCTGTATTTTATTGGAGTTGTATTCCCCTGCATCTGTGATGGTGCTCTCCCCAGCCCTTTCTCCTATCTCAGATTATTCCTCGTCCACCTTCCCCACGGGCTTCTCCTTGTATGCAGTCCTTTAAATGTTGGTATGCCCCATAGATCCACTTTCATTTTTCTTTTTTGAGAAGTGGGTACTTTTTATTTGGCCTGCAGTGTTTATCTACTCCCTGCCCCCTCCCCACCCTTTAAAAATTATGGTTAAAAAAAAAAAATATATATATATATGTATACACACACACACACACACACACACAGACACAATTTGCCATTCTAACCAGTTTTTAAGTGTACAGTTCAGTGGCATTTAGTACATTTACGGTGTTGTGCAGGTCACGGGTGCACTCTTGGTCCATCTGGTCTTTTCTTTCTAAAACTTCCCCTAGGCTCTCATTTCCTTTCCTAGTTTAAACAGTTTAAACTCTCATCTAGATATTGATGACTTAAATTTCTCTCTCTTGCTTAGATCTCTCCTTATGCTTCAGGGTCAGAATCAGGGTCATTCAACTGTCCCATAAGTCCTATACTTCACACTCAGTTCAAACTGAGCTCATTGTTTTCCCTTTAAAACCTGCTGTTTCTTTTTCCTTCATTCAATAGTCCTACTTATCAACCCAAATTGGAAACCTGGAGTTAATCTGAGTTTTCTTTCACTTCCTCTCTCCTCCCTGACGTTATACCCTTTGTCAGTACATCTGCTCCTTCGAATTCCTGAGTACACCTTGAATCTGCCCCTGTCTACTCTATCTCCAACATCATTGTTTAGGTTTAGAATCCTGTGATTTCTTTCCTGAATAGTTTCAGTTATTGCTTCCCTGGTTTCTTCACCACCATTCTTGCTAACCTGACTTCCATCCTCCGTAAATCTGGGCTCAGCTGTCTACAATGTTATTCTGCTAGCTCTGCCCACCCAGGAACTCTTTAACTTCATTGTTTGTAGGAGTTCTTCACATCTGAGAATTTGATGACAGTGATACACTCCTTCCTCAGAGTACACATTTACATTTACACACAAACTCACACACTTTGATAATGATTATTTGGAGGGGGGAGGTTCATCAAATCCCCTGAATCCACTTATGGACCCCTAGGTACAAGAGTCCTAAAGCCACACAAGATCTTTCACAATCAGCCTCTCTCTTTTTTCTCCAATGTCCTCTCCCACCACCTCCTTCCTTACACTCTGTGCTTTGACAAAACTAAACCCATATAGTTCCATGTACACACCTCACTGTTCTCATGTTCTTTCCCTGAAACATTTTCTTCCCTTTATTGCTTGGTTAACCGTCTCATCTTTCAAGTCTTAGGTCAGGCACCACCTGATTCATTCAAACCTTACATATTTGTTGAAAGCTTACTATGGGCTAGGTCCTCTATAAGCACTGACATTAAATATGAACATGGTCTCTGCAATCATAGACCTTGTAGTTGGGTGAGGAACAGAGACATGTAAATACACTACAGAACTCTGAGTTTGTGCTCCCATTTTATACTATGTCTCTATCTTAGCCTCCACTGTATATTATAGAAATTATTATGTGCTTGTCTATCTCATTGAACTATAAGCCCGTAGGAGACACTACTCATCTCTGTAACTTTGAGATACAGTAAAACCTTTCCAACAAGAAGAACATAGTAGTCACTCAATTTATGTATTAAGTTGAAGGAAATGAGAATGTAGCAGGCTAACACTTTCTACAGCTAGCAGGTGGCAGAACTGACCCTGGAGCCAATGCTGCCCAATGCTGTCCCCCCCCCCCCCCCCCATGGCCCATCACTTTAAACAGCTTGCCACCTTTACTACAAAGAACTTGGACTTTGGAGTCAGGAAAAGATGATCTAAATATCAATTTTTCCACTTATTAATATGTAGACTTTAGATAAATTACCAAACCACTCTTAACCTTCCTTTTGTCTACATATATGAAATTGAGACATTTCTACTTTCAGGATTAAATTGATACTTACATGAGTTAAGGTATGTGTAGAGACTCTGGCACATGGCCATCCTTCAATAAATGTGACTTCCCTTTCCATTCTCCCTTCGCTCTCCTGCCCAGGTCATGTTCCTGGTGATGAGCCAAAGCTTGGCCTAGGTAAATGAATTTGATTCTTGTGAACACCATGCTAACTCTGACCGAAGCTATGGTGTTGATGGGTGATCCCAGGTTGCATATTTGGGAAACCACAGGCCTTCAGAATCCATCCCGGTGTCAAGGGAAGAAAAGACCAAGGAGTTTTCCAACGGTAAGTCTAATATCCTTCACAAAAGTTGATCAAACATTAATAAGAGTGAGACATAATTAAACATGATTTATTCTTTTTTTTTATGATTCTTTCTTGCTATCTGCGAGGTGATCTGGCTGAGAAATGGGAATAAATTTGATGGAAATTAAACTCCTTAACTCATAAAGTAGGCTGTATAAAAAAATTATTAGGTGACAATGACCTATGCTCTTGTGGAAATGGAACAGTCTGACAGCTCTCGGAGACAGGGGTACAGGTTGGGGAGGGGGATGAAAGTGAAGGTATTAGCCAAAAAAGCCCTCACATATATAAATACATAGCACATAGGCACAGTCAACAGGGTGGTGATTGCTAGAGGGGAAGGGGGTGGGGGCTTGGTAGAGGTGGGCAGAGGTGGGGGAAAATGGGGACAAAAAGGGACATTGTTAGGGGCGGAGGGCACGGGATGTGGTGGGCAGATGGTAGTTTGTTGAGTTGTACACTTGAAACTTGTATAGTTTTGTGAATCAATGTCATCCCAATAGACAGTTAAAAAAAAAAAGCATGGCGAAAGTAATGAGGCTGTCCGTGTAGTGCACATGGCAGAACTCCCACAGCCAAATAAGTCTAAGTCCAAACTATCCGCTTTGGATACTGAGACTCCCCAGTGCTGTAGCCATTGCTCAAACCATTCTGAAACACCTCCCTTGGAACTGTGTTTGAAACCACTTTATAGGCCACACAGAGAAAATCTTGCACCTTCTTAGTCATGCTTTGTTTTCCACCAAGGATTGATAACCCACTGTGCATTATTCATCATACCTACAACTTTTGGGTTTGTTTCAAAATAAAACGATGAGGATGTTCTCTTATTGCCTTAGTGAAGATATTCAAATACTGTGCCTTCAAGGTTACAGCGATTTCAGAGCAGGAGTTCAGAAGACAGTTGGAACAATGACAGTGCTGCTGGAGAAAGGATAGGACCTTCCAAGATAAATATTTTGAAGGAGTAGCAATCATTTGGATATAAAATCTAGTTTGCTATAAATCTTATGACTTTACGCTTTATATTGTTAATACCAGAAGGACTTAGATAAGCCATCATTAGTATGTGATTAAGGGGGAGATTGAGGCCACACTCCTAAAAATGCAAACTAGGAGGTCCTCTATATCAGAGTTTCCCAGCATCGTCTTGGCCCATTGTCACCCTGACCTATTAGTCATTTCATGTCAGTCATAATGGTGAGAGTGGTAATCAGTAAATCTTGGATTCATTCAAGTACTTACTATTCTTTCCATAAAATACATAGAATTTGTTAATCAAAATAGTTTTTAGAGAATAATGCAGACAAGATGTAGCTCATTAGTGCTCAGAATGCCTTAGTCTCTGTGAGTGGGCTGTTGATTACAAAGAAAAGTAATTTCAAATACTATGACACTAGAAGAGAAAGGCTAATTTCTTGTTTCTTTTTAAATTTTTATTGATTTTAATTTATTGTGTTTACATGGATGCAAGTGTCCCACTAAATATAACACCCTCACCCCCCACCCTCGTGTCCCTATTTATACCCCCTTTGCTCCCCTCCCCCTAACTCTCTCTTCCCTGCCCTCTGGGATTTGCTGTCCTGTTATCTGTATCTCTGTGTTATGTATGTATAATTTCACTAATCCCTTCACCTTCTCTGATCCCATCCCCTTAACCCCCTTCTCTCTGACAGCTGTCCCTCTGCTCCCTGTGACCCCACCTCTGCCTCTATTCCGTTCCTCAGTTCACTTTGTTCATTAGATTCCACATATAAGTAAGATTATGTGACCTCTTTTCTTTTTTTGTTCCATTAGATATGGGGATTTGTCTGCCTGCCTTTAATGTAGCTGTTTATTTAATGTATATATATGCTCAACTGGTTTTATTGATCATCTTTCATGTATTAGTCAGCATCATTATTACCTACCATCAGTGAGTAAGCTTACCTACTGCGGACTGTCAACTGTTGTTTCAGATTATGGACTCAAGAAGGTGGAAGCCATGCCTATGATTTGGGTAGTACCTCAACAGAGAGAGATAGATGCTACTAGTGATTATCATGATGATCGGTTCCTTAAAACAGTATCTCTAAACTGCATAATAGGGTATCTGGAAACCAACAAATATTTTCTACTGTGTTCTTAACATGTGCTTAGCAGTAGAAGACACAGAAAGATGAAAAAGTCATCCTCCAACCCTGGAAGATGTTATCACAGTTTAGTTAGAAAATCAAGGCTGACTCACTGCGCTCATTTAGAAGCAGCACAGGTTCTGTGTAGTTAAACTCTAAATGGTACTACAAACCACAGAGCTTGAGCTCAGAGCGCAGGGAGTTCAGGAGGCCTGCCAAGGTCAGAGAGGCTTCCTGGGACAGGTCCAGGCAGCACTTGGCCGGCCTTGCAGCCGCGGTGAAATTTCGGTAGGTGGATAAAGATGAGAGGGCATTCCAGAAGAAAAGTGAAATGTGATCAAAAGCACAGAGGTAGGAATAAACACTATTTTATTTAGAGTGAGGAAGTATGAAATAAAAATGTCTGATCATCAGCAAACATTTTTATCTATTCAGGTTCAGGACACTCACTCATTTTAAGACCAGCAGGTCAGGGTCACCTGAGGCTCCCAGGCTGGCCTCCATCACGCAGCATTTGTTAGATATTTATTTTGGCTGACTCTGTACCTTTTATATACAATTGCAAGCTTTATAGATACCTTTGCTAAGACCATAACTCTCAGCCATCCAGGGAAAATAAAATAGTCTTAGCTGCACCTTTTATCCTTCCTTGGCCTACAAATGAAACAGTTTTCTTGATGCTGGGTTGTGTGTAAAAGAAACCTAGAAATATTTTAGTTGTCACTTATGCAATTGCTTTTTAATTTTTTTTTAAACAAACAAAACATTAATCCCACTGTGTTGGGCACTGACTAAAGTAACATCTGTTTTAGCAAGCACAGCAATGGTGAAAGAATGCTAGTTACGCATTGCTCGTGGACTGAATCTTCTTTTGGGAGGATATAAATTAAGTTACTGGATATCTGAATTTCATTGGTGTCTTAATAAATAGATGAGAAGGTGGTTGCTCTGCAAAAGGAAAAATATTTATAGGCTTTTGTGTGACTTTGTCATTCTGTAGGGAGCTGAGAGAAGAATCAGCCTCCTTTATGGGAGTGCAAACAATACAAATTATGATAGTCCCAAATAATAGCTTGATTACAAGACACATGTAAGGACCCTGGGTGTTGGGCAAATGAGTTTGTAAAATTTGTATTTTTTGAGTTTGCTCACTTTTATTGTTAGAAAGTGGCACTGGGCAGCCACATGTGTGCTCGCCCTCAGAGCAGGGCAGTTGATTGCAAATTGCGGATTGCGGATTACCTTCCTCCATGGGAGGGGCCATTGTTTTGCTAATGTTTGCTGTAGCAGAGGTATTCGCCTCAGAAAGTTTTCAAAAAGAGAAGATAGAAGGAGAAAGAGAGAAGCCATGTTTTGCAGGGAGAGCAGAGGGAACGCAGAGTGCTGAAGAAGCAGCCCTGTGCAGAGAGAGAAGGTGTGTGGATGGGGAACCAGAGCTGAGGGGCTTTTGCGAGCTCTGCTGAGACTGGTGGGGCCTTTGATTCTAGGAGAAACTGGAGAAGATTCTCCTGGCTGTGGAACCATAGAATGTGTCAGGGCTTTGGGAGCCCTGTGTGTTGCTTGTTGGCCAGTGCGAGACTTTAATAACGGAATGGCTCACCACTTTTTGGCTGTTTCTTTACCTTCTGCCCAAATCTAATGAGAACCTGCAGGTGAATGGCCACGACGGTGGCGACTACTGGCCATACACTAGGGCAGGTTATGATTTGGTGCAATGTGACTAAAATGCCAACCAAGACAGTGTGGTCTGGGGCAGGCTGCTGTCACCTCCAATTCTGTGATAGGCTGGCTCACTGGTTTTGCCAACTTTTGACCATTTAAAGAGTTGGAGATTACTTTAATGTTGGCGGTGTGGATGAAAAAGGAAAGAAAGGGCCACAGACTAAACCTAACAAGCTCAGGGGAACCCTGCAGGATGGTCTTGCAAACTCAGAGACCTAAAGTAACCACACAGGATGGTCTGAAATGAAAACTTTCTAACTAAAAGCAGTTCATGGTGGGTAGTCATGTCCTAGGGAGGTATTTTTCTCTAACATAGGTCCACGCTTACCTTAATGGAGCCAGTCAGTTGCCTTTTGCATCTACAGTTACTGTATGTACCTGATAGCATGCCTTTGAAATGTAAGAGTAATCTTTTCCGACCCTCTCAGGGCTGGCCTCCCCCAGAGCAGGAATCAACAAAACCCCTCACTGTTGTTATCATGTTAATTAGCCATCAACTACCTTTGCCTGCCTATGTAAGAGAAGTTTCAGTACAGACATTTTTACTTTTTATCCAAGCCCAGAGATTGCCCCCCCCCCCCGTTTGCTTTCTCCTTCCTCCCTAATCTATCACCACCAATCAACTTCATGTCACCTCTTTACGTCTTCCCCTTTGACTCTGATGTATAAAATAAGTGGTAAAACTGCCATATTACAGAGCATTTTCTCAATCCATTGAGACCTGGCTTCCCAGCAATTGTTGACAGTTTGGCTCAAATAAGCTCATAAAAATTCTTACAGGTTTGGAAGTTTCTTATGTTGACAGCAGAAAGGCGACCCTCTCAGACCCACTGCTTTATGGTCTTATTTCCCAAACTGTTCATCCCTCCTCTCTCTCTCTCTCTTTACACACACACACACACACACCCCTTTTGGATCCTTTTAAAATTGTGCACTTCTTCATACAACTATTCCTGAATTTGCTAATCCAGAAGCAGGCATAAATGACACATTGATCATTCACTAAAGCTTATATACTCAGGGCATATACACTCTCTCAAGTTCATACTCAGAGACAAGAATTCTTATTTTATATATGTTGGGCAAAAAAATGTGTTAGGCTTGCTGGCTTGTACTTTGCCTGATTGGTGCCTGAGCACAGGGCAGCACCATGTGTGTATAGTCTATGTAAGGCTGCAGGTACTTGCCCTCAGGGCAGCAGACTGCAGATTGCAGATTGCCTGCCGCCATCAGGAGGGGCCATTTTTGCTACTGTTTGCCAGAGAAGAGGTTCCCCCTCACCCTTGCCTGTTTGCTCATCAGCCCAGAGAGAGCGAGAAGCAATTTTCCCTGCCTACTTGCTCGTCCTCTGTTGCAAGACTCTTAATAAACGGAATAGCCCACCATTTTCTGGCTCCACAGCTGCCTGAATCCAATGTGAACCTGCATGGCCACAGCCACTACAGAAGTTTAAAATGTCAAATTAGAAAGGGAGGGGGAAATCTCAAATGGAAGACACATGTTCAATACTGAGAAGTGAGAGGCCCGGGAAAGCAGAAACATAAACTTAAAAAACACAGTAATCAGATCAGAAGGCCACCCTAGGAACAAACAGCCTCAGAAATTGAGGGTTTCATAGTAATCTGGCAAATTTTAGTTCATAGTAACAGTGGTGGAAAGTAAAATGTAAACATTGTACAATATTTCATAACATCATTTTGTGTGAAAATGTTTCTATAGGAAGGAACATGTAGGAGTAGGTGAGGAATGAGCTCAATTTGCACGAGTTTTCTCGGTTCCTGGGTTAATGGTCTGACTCCAGCCTGTCCCGAACCTGTGGCATTCGGCTGGTCTCTTCTCCCATCCAGAACTGACTAGTGATAACACAGTCCTTCAGACATGCCTGTTGTTCTCCTGTCCACTGCCCTTCCCCCCAACTCATAGTTTCCTTTATCTTGTTCTTTATTGTTATTATTTTTGTCTTATTCTTTGAAGGGGTTTACTCTGCTGTTCTTCTCCACCATCTTGAGTTCTACACTTGGTTAATTGACTTAAAACTTTTTTTCTTTTATAATATAAACATTTTTAAGGCTACACATTTCCCTCTCAGAATCACTTTAGCCACATTCCACAAGTTTTATGTGGCATCCTCATAATAGTTTTCAGTATTTTCCAATTTCCATTATAATGATACTTTAAGATATGTTTTAAATTTCCCAACACATGAGATTTTCAGAATTGATTTGCATATTGATTTGCTATCAATTTTTAATGGACATTTTTGGTCCTGGAATTGGTCCATACGACATCAACTTTTTGAAATTTATTGAGACTTCACTTACAGTCTAGTCTAGTACATGGTTACTTTTTATTAATGTTCAAAGTGTGCTTGAAAAGGGATAGGTATTCTCTCTAAGATGCAGGTTTACTATAGGCAGTAGGCCCTCCCTGAACACTCCTGGCCATCTCACAAAGTGGGCTGCGATGTGGTTGGTGATCAGCTCCTGCCCTCTGCCTATCCTCCACTGTCTAAAAGAGAAAGGCCAAGTTCTTATTTTCTAATGTGTATAGATAGAGAGGAGGGTGGAGAGGAAATGACTGATAAGTGATATTCAGCATACATTTCATCATCTTTACTTTCTGTACAGTACACAGTGATAAGAAAGATTTCACTAAATTTAAGATGCATCTTTTGTAGAATGTCTCATTATTTTATGAGCCATTTAGGAAAAAAAACATTGCCAATTAAATTATGACAAATTTCTGATTATCTGAAATATCCTGATTTCAGAGATGTTAAAATGTGAAAAAAAAAGTGTGCTTTAGAATTTTTCAATAATGTATAACCCCCATTTCATTCAACCAGAAAGTTTTGGACCCTACCTAGACCATTTTGCTGCAGCCTTACTGTGTGGCCACTAGATCACGTGTAATTACATCATTCAAAGTGTATAGGTCTTATTAGTTCTTTTAGCTGCTTGATCTATGAATTATTGAGAAAATTGTATTAAATCTCCTCCTGTGATGGTGGATTCATCAATTTCTCTTTACTGTTTTGTCAACTTTTGCTTCATATATGCTGAGGATATGTCATTAAGTGCAAACTAGAATTATAACTTTTAGGTTAACTGTTCCTTTTATTATTATGTAATGGTCCTCTTTATACCAATAATGGTTTCGTTTTGCCATAAAGTATATTTTACCTGATATTAATATAGTTCCACTAGTTTTATTTTGGTATTTGCCTGATATAATATTTTTCATACTTTGTTTTCAACCTTTCCATGTCCATATATATATATGTATATATATGTGTGTGTGTATATATATATATATATATATACATATATATATATACATATATATATTTTATTGAGAGAGGCAAGGTGAGCGAGAGAGAGAAACATTCAGCTGCTCTTGTATGCGCCCTGACTGGGGAATCGAACTGGCAAGCACTGTGCTTCAGGACAAAACTCCAAACAACCAAGCTATCGGGCCAGGGCTTAATTTTTATTGATTTTTAGAGCGACAGAGAGAGAAAAGGAGAGAGAGAGGAAGGGGGAAGGGAAGTATTCATTTGTTATTCTGCTTAGTTGTGCATTCACTGGTTGCTTCCTGACTGGGAGTTGGACCTACAACCTTGTTGTTTTGGGACGATGCTCTTACCTGACTGAGCTATCTGGCCAAAGCCTTCTATTTTTGAATGTATTTCTTATTGCAAATAGTATATAGTGTTTTGTTTTCTTTTTAACACAATCTGTTAATCTGTGGGTTTTTTTTTTAACTGTTGAGTTTTATCTTGGTTATGGGTTATTTGGATTTAAATTTTATTTCTAAAAATAAATATTACCATGTTGCTATGTGCTTATCACAAAATTTTCTAAGGCACAGATTCAGAAGAATCATTTTTTTCTCATTTACTCTCAAAACAAGAACTTTTCAAACTTAAGGCAAACATTCTTTAAAATACTTAGAGATAAAAATATTGAAAGTTAATTGCTTAAACATCCAAGAAAAATAAATCAGCACAAATTCTCCAAAACATATTTGAAAAGATATTTTTATGCATACAAGGGTTATCAAAATAGAGCTGTTGGCAAACTATTTAGATTTCAGTTCATAAACAACATTTGAGAGCTGAGCTTTGCATTTTGATATTCCTGTGGTCTTTTGCTCTTTCTAATGACAGTACAAAAAACCACAGGTCATCTTGTTAAAATAATAATAAAAAAATACTAGGACATTACAAAAAGACCTTGAATTTGTATGACTCTACTGAGACCAGCTAGTAAATAGGTGAGAATGATTTGTGACTAGTGTAACAATTGCTTATAAACAAAAGGGTGTGTTTTAAGGTTACTTGACAACAAATTGTTCTCAGGAGGAGTTTTAAGCACCCTCTGGTCTGAAATATCATCTCATTTGTGTTAGGTTGAGGTGGGCCAATTTGAATCTCACTCAGAGAAGCCATCTCCAGTGTCACCAACAAAAGGCTCTCATATTTATTTTTAAAACATCAAAGCCAAACTCACTTGTACTCTATAGGACTGATCATGTTTACCTTACTCCTTTGCTAGCACATTTTCAGTTCTAGAATTACAGACTTTCAGCATTGGAAGGAGCCTGAAAGCTTTTCTGGTCCAACTGCCTATCTGATGCATGAATGGCATTTACATAATTCTGCCAAGTGGTCTGTGCTTGAATACAGCCATACCAGGGAGCTCACTTCCTCCTGAAGCAGCCAATTAGAAACACTTTGTAAAAATGTGTCTATCAGCCTATTCTACTCCTTGGATCTATACAGGAAAAGCAGATGTACCTGTTTCAGACAGCCTTTCAAATATTGAAAAGAGCCATCATGTCTTTCTTTATGTCTCCAGGTGAAAGAGTCTCAATCCTATAGATTATTCTATATCATCTATCATAGTTGCTATATTTTTTATATTCAGTTTCTTTAGGCTCTCTCTGATGTGTTCTTCATATTTAATATAATACTTGAGTGGATATTTTACCTTCACCAAGGTGAGAGGTTCCATGACTTCTTTAGCCTTACACACCATACTTCTGTTAATTAAACCGGAACTCAGGGTCTTTCAAAAGCACATCACTGTACTGATTCTTACAGAGCCCACAACCTCAGGGCAAGGAGACTCGGAGTACCTACTACGTACCAGGCCCTATGTCAGCTATTTAAAGACCTGGATTTTAGCTATACTGATCTGATCTGAAAGCTCTTGCTTGTTTCATTGTTTCTTTTTCCCCTGTGTTTTGTTAAGCTACATCTTTCAAATGACACATCACCTATAACTATGGCAACCATAAAGGCCACCCTTTTTCAAGGGCTGAGTATAAAACGTTAAGGAGCCACTTGTAGCCCCAGGGCTATGGTTTGGTGACTTCTGGTACAAAGTTCCCTTCAGCCCCAATAATGTAAAAGTACACTGGAGCCTATTCCCCTCGCAAATGATCAAATTTATAAATCAGTGGGATCCAAATTTCACACTATTTTGTTAACATACTTGAACATAAAAGTGCAGGATTCACCTTCCTAAAATTTTGCTTTGTCCTTCCTTTGAATGGCTTCCCATCACCCAAACTCCACTTTCTGTCATTCAAATCCTCTGCAAGGTCAGCCTCTTATTTCCCCTCCAATCCAGTCTCCCCTCACTCTTCCAGGCTTTGTGAAGAGAGGAACAGGTGGGTGTGGGAGTAAGCTGAACAGGAAGTGGGATAATGTTAGGGTGAAGAACCCATAGGAAAAAGTCAGGGTGCAGGCCCTGGTCCTGCCCTCCTAGATGGGTTTTTGGGAAGGGCCTTGTCTTCTCCAAGGGTTGTTTTTTAGAATTGCAAAAACAGGCTGGGGGGAGGTTTGTTGGAAAAGACTTTTGGGGTTGAGCAAATCATGAGCTGCCTACATGTTAATTCCTGAATGTCTAGAATGATGAGTCCAACTCCCCTTTGCAGGAAAGTGAACACCTTTTTGGGTAAGTGGGAAGTAATCTATTGCTTTTGTCAATTTACTTATCCAAAGGCCTGTGTGATATTTGCCTTTTATACTCTGAAGTGTGTAACATTTACCTCTTGGAGTATGCATCTTGTGTTGGAAGCTATACTGTAAGATTCTGGAAGTCAAGGGCCGGCTATTCTTCTTTGAGATTCTAACACTATGCCCACAGTACTATTTTTTTAAAATTAATTTTAATGGGGTGACATTGATAAATCAGGGTACATATGTTCAATTTTGACCTTTGATTATGCTGCATTCCCATCACCCAATGACCAATTGTCTTCTGTCACCTTCTAACTGGTTTTCTTTGTGCCTCTCCCCTCCCCCAACCCCCTCCCTCTCCTCCCCCCCACCCCGTAAGTACTATTTTAATACATGTTAATCCTGTTCTTTGGCCCCATTCGCTACCCTGTACTTCTTTCCTAAAAGAAAGGGCTCACATGCCTATAGCTGCTGGTATGAACTATCCATCCCAGAGATAGCTACCTATTTTGATTGATGGACTGTTTTGCTGACTTTGGAAAAGAATTAGAAGTAAACTGTCTTCTCTGATTTTTACTTTTTCTGAAGAGCATGCAATAATTTTTTACTATGTTGGAAGGAGAGACTGCCACTCAGCACAGGCTACTGGATTCATTTCCCACCAGGCTGGTGAAATTCAAGAAATTTTGGCAAAGGCAGCCATGCCAACTCTCTGTTTACCTAGATAGCCTTACGACTACAAAACTGGGCTAGATTTATATTTTCCTAAGTTACTTGAAAACAATTAGTAACAGAATTGAACTGACTTACAAAACAGACCTAGGAAGTTCCAGGACAGAAGTCTGCAGACAGTTCTGCAGTGTGGCACCTGCCCGTCCTCCTTTTGCAGCCTCTCTTAGCTTCAGTCACTGTAGCCTGTATCTCCGGGCTCCAGAGCCCCCCCTTCTGGGCCAGCCCTGACCAGGGAAGTTCATGCACCCTCAGCCCTGGCTGGCCACATTAGGACTTCCATAGCCCAAGTTTCTGGTATTCCAGGGTGAGCTCAGGCCATGCCAATGTTTTCCAAGTCACAGCTTTTCTATAGTTATCTAGATACTTTTTTTTTTTTTTTTTAAGACAAATGATGTTTATTTCCTGAATGAGGAGAGATCGGAAGTTAACATCAAAACTGTATCATGTGGCCCTGGCCGGTTGGCTCAGTGGTAGAGCGTTGGCCTGGCGTGCAGAAGTCCCGGGTTCGATTCCCGGCCAGGGCACACAGGAGAAGCGCCCATCTGCTTCTCCACCCCTCCCCCTCTCCTTCCTCTCTGTCGCTCTCTTCCCCTCCCGCAGCCGAGGCTCCATTGGAGCAAAGATGGCCCGGGTGCTGGGGATGGCTCCTTGGCCTCTGCCCCAGGCGCTAGAGTGGCTCTGGTAGCGACAGAGCGACACTAGTGGGCAGAGCATCGCCCCCTGGTGGGCGAGCCGGGTGGATCCCAGTCAGGCGCATTCGGGAGTCTGTCTGACTGTCTCTCCCCGTTTCCAGCTTCAGGAAAAAAACAAAAAAACAAAAAAAACAAAAAGAACACCTGTATTGTGTATTATGTTTAAATTAAATATTAAAGAAATTCCAAAATATGGTAGATAAAGAAAACTTTTCCAACTGATCCCAAATGTTTTGTCTCTGACCTTCTCAGCTATTGTCCAATTCAACCAATCGCAGTCAAACTGGCCCCAAATAGGGCCTAACCCAGGCCATACCCTTAGTTAATCTGACTCTTTCTTCATGACTCAGTTCATTTATCATGTCTTCTGCGAATCCTTCTTTGATTCCCCAGAAAATCTACTTCATAGTATCACTGGGCATTGTTCATTCCTCTATTAAAGCACTTATGACATTAAATTACAAATCCTTGGAGTGCTTGTTTGTTTCCTGTGTATATTATATCTTTTTGTTCCTTGGACTTAGCAAAGTGAGTGACTTAAATTCTACTATTAGTTTCTATGATTCTGCCTAGTAGCCAGCCTTGTGCTGTAGACGCTCACAAATGAGGGGCCTGACCTAATCTTGATTTAGTTGAGTGGGCTATTTCTAGACCCCCGTCTCCAGGCCTGCATCTCTGACTAGGCTCTTGTAGTGGAGCTGGTGCTGTTCTGAAGAGGTCTTTGACTACTGCCTTGCCTGGGATCACTGGTTGTAGTTCCCTGGCCGGCAGATTTTTTTACTCTTAAATCATGTTCAAGCTCCCCATGCTCCTGGGATGTGTGTGTTGGATTATGGGCCATCCTCTTTGGAAGCCTATCCTCCAAGCAGCTCAGTGTATTCTAACCCTACCTCATTTTGGTTTTCTTCTCCTCCTATAATCAGGTGCTATCATGGTCTTAGGACCCTTCATTAAGTCTATTCATTAATTCACTCAGTCACCAGCTATCTACCATGACCCTGCACAGGTACTGTGCCAGGGTCTGGGTTGCAACAGTGCACATAATGTAGCTTTTGTTTTTCCTCAGGAAGCACATGGCCTACACTGTGCACAAGAGGCAACTGATCTTTCCACTGCCTGTGCTTTCTTTACTCCAAGACTCCAGTTGTTTCCAAACTCATAACCTACATCCAGATGGCAGCGGGAGGCCCACTTTATTGTGAGACGTTGGGAGCCATGAAGTGTTAAAAACAATACGGAGGATTATCGGGCTTTCTCTTCCTAAGACTATGAGCAAGTCTGTAGCTCAGCGAGCCCTAGGGTGAGAGAAGGAAAAGAAAGGACATCCTGGACTATGGAAAGGGGCATTTGGAGAGAAAGTTTTGTAGTCTTTGGCAACACAAAGAGGGAAGGTCCCTAGACTGGTCATATGGACCAAAATTACTCCTTTAGGCAAATTCCTATTTTTATACTAGAAAATAAGGTCCAAAAAAAAAAAAAAAGGAACATAAAAGAGAGGTTTCTGATTTTTAAATCTTGAGATTCTTAAATAAGTGGGATTTGGAATGAATTGGGAATGAATCAAGACAGAAAATCATTTTTCTTAAATATATTTTAATGATTTTTTTTAACTTTGGAGGACAATTAGCATCAGTCAGGTGAGTAGAATGATAGACCTTCATGTTCAAGATTTACTTGGCAAACTTAAGAAATTGCAGAATCCTGGTTTTCCCAACCAAAAATTCTGATTCTTTTGGGTTTCTCAACCTTGGTACTAATGACATTTTGGACTGGATAATTCTTTGTAGCATATGTGTGCTTGGGGGGGGGGGGAGGGTTCTTTGCTGTGTATTGTTGTGTTTTCTCTCTCTCTCTTTCTCTGTCTCGTAGTTCTTGTTTTGGTGCCTCAGGGCTGAGTTTGTTTTATTTTTATTTTCATTCAAAAGGAATTACTATGAATAGTGATTTGACATGAGACCACTCAAATTTACTGGACCTTCATAATGTTTGTAACCAGGCTGTTTTTCATATAAATTAAGAATGAAAAGAGAAGGTTCCTTACTGACTTACTGCTGATTTTAGACCCTTTGTCTAACTTTAGATCTTTTTCCTATCTTCTTTCAACCTGGAAACCAATACAAAGAAAATCCTGATCACAGGTAATATGGAGGAGCATCAGCGGGGGCCTCACTGTTACATATAGGGTGGGGAATGATCGAGGGCATGAAGCCTACATCCCAGGACAATGGTTGTCAACGTGAGAAATGGCACCAAATTACAAGGCATCAGATATTAATACCAAATGTAAGGAAAATTTTATTAAAAAGACTCACGAACCCTGGAAGGGACCATGGACAAACTATGCTCATGAATATCCAGACATGCTCAGGTTGGTTTTTCTTCAAGAGAGGGCCTCTTTCTCCCTCTTCACCTGCATTTATTATTTTTCAGATCACCATTTGGGTTTTCTTTCCCCATGAGGCCCTTGTGACTCTTCCTGGACTCACCTTACTACCTCTCTGAAATCCAGTAGCATTTTCACCTGGCTCACAAAATCTCCTTTATTTTATGCTCTTTTATATGATTGTGGTGCTCTCTCCTCCAGTGGGTTTTAAAATCCTTAGGGATAGTGACTTATAAAATGTAAAGAGAGCACTGGAGACACAGTGGGAGTTTGAGAAATTCTTGTTGAATGATTCCCTGATTTTTGTACACTTTGGGTGGGAAATTATAGAATTTTAAAATATTTACCTAAAAAAGAAGACAATAGCCTGGCTTGTACTGGAACAGTGGGTAAAGTATTAACCTGGAATGCTGAGGTCACCAGTTTGAAACCCTGGGCTTGCCCAGTCAAGGCACATATGACAAGCAATCAATGAACAACTAAAATGAAGCAACTATGAGTTGATATTTCTCATTCCCCCCTCCTCTCTCTGTAAAATCAATAGATAAAATCTTTAAAAAAATAAAAAAGCATACAACTTTCTTGAAAAATTCTTTAAAACATTAAATTTGTTTGCTTCATTCTCAAGAAACTTCTTTTTGATATTTTCCTTAAAATGGCACCATGTTAGTGATTTTTCTCATCTATTACTACAGGCTGGAGAAAAACAGGGAGGTTAGTTAAGACTACAGAGATGGGATGCATTTACATATACTGGTAAGAAAGGGCTTTGGCTGTTTGACCATTTTCTATAGTCATGGAGCTCAACAAAGTTTACCATTTGTATAGGAATCTTTTAGTTCTTGGATGGAAAAATCTTTTTCCTGTAAAACTTCATGGAATTTCTGCTCCTGGCAGGGGCAACAGTTATGCACTGTGAATCTTAAAAACCTGTGACATGGTTGTCCAAATGGGCACGAAATAAAGTGAAGGGAAAAAGGGCTCGACTACATATTTTAAAATTATCTTTGGTTCCAGTTGATGGACCGGGCAGGCTGCAACTGGCATTGACAAGGCTAACCCTTTACTCAGACTCTGGGGATCTTTTCTGATCTAAAAACCGTGTCCTCCAAACCAGCTGCTGCCCAAGAAACAGACGCAAGTCCAAGACCTAATTTCACATTCTGGACGACCACACATCCTGCCTACTTCTCTATTTTGCCCAGTGATAGCTTCAGTCTTTTTCATTTGAGCTTCTGTGTAAGACCCTGTTGAGACTGGAGTTTTACGTCTGAATTTAGGTCCCTTTGTCTGGATGAATTTGGACATTGTGTCTGTCCCATTTACTCACCTGGGCTTGGCTGAGTGACATACATGGACTCCTAAAGATACATCCCGTCTCAGGAGACTCTCTTTGTTATAAGAGGATTCTGAAATGAGGAGCTCACCCTCTGGGAAGAAACTCCAACTAGTTCAGTAATTTTGACAAAGCTTCCACTATAATAGCAGCTAATATTTACTGAGTGCTTACTGCCTTCCAGGTCTTCTGTCAAGCATTTTACATATAGCATTTCAGTTCATATTTAGAACACTGCTGATAGATGTAAAGTATTATTATTCAAATTTTACAGGTTAGAAAATTGAGGCATAAATGGCTATATAACTTGGTCAAGGCCACAGAATTAGACAGCAAAACTTATCTCTTCCTTTTTCTCCTTAACCCCAAATATTCTTCAATATTCCTCCTGTCTACTAAAGTCAATTCCATCCTTTCAGTTACTTAAGCCAAAACCTGGGGGCCATTCTTTAAAAAAAATTTTTTTAAGTGAGAGGAGGAGAGATAGAGAAACAGACTCCCACATGCGCCCTGATCGGGATCCACTCAGCATCCCCAGTTTGGGGCTGATGCTCGGACCAGCTGAGCCACAGGCTGTGAGAGGAAAAGAGAGAGAGAAGGGGTAGAGGGAGAGGAAGAGAAGCAGATGGTTGTTTCTCATGTGTGCCCTGACTGGGGATCAAATCTGGGAAGTTTGCACACTGAGCTGACACCCTATTCACTGAGCCAATCGGCCAGGGCCTCCTTTTTAAAAGTAAATCAAATTAATTAAATTAATTAATTTTAATTGAGTTTATGGGAGTGACATTGGTTAACAAAACCATACAGGTGTCAAGTATATAACTCAACAAAACATTGTCTGCATACTGCATCATGCAGCCACCACCCAAAGTCAAGTCCCCTTCAGTCCCCATTTATCCCTCCTTGGCCCTCTTCTACCTCCCCCACCACCTGTTTCCTCTATCATCATACTGTTGTGTGTGTATAACATATATATATATTATATATTATATATGTATATTATATATATAAAATTTCATTTTTTTGCTTAGTCTCTTCATCTTCTTTTCCCCCAGCTCCTCAATCCCCTTTCCCTCTGAAAGCTGTTAGTCTGTTTCATTTATCTGTGTCTGTTTTTGTTTTGTTTAATTATTTTGTTCATTAGATTCCACATATAACTGAGATCAGATGGTATTTGTCTTTCTCTAACTGGCTTATTTCACTTAGCATAATAACCATCTATGCTGTTGCTAAAGGTAAGATTTCCTTCTTCTTTATGGCTGAGTTGTATTCTATTATGTAAATATATCATAACTTTTTTATCCACTCTCTACTGATGGGTACTTGGGCTATTTCCAGACCTTGGCTCTTGTAAATAACACTGCAGTGAACATAGGGGTGCATATATTCTTTCAAGTTAGTGTTTCTAGTTTCTTTGGATATATTCCTAGAAGTGGAATTACTGTGTCAAAAGGAAGTTCTATTTTTAATTTTTTGAGGAAACTCAATACTGTTTTCCCACAGTGGCTGCACCAGTCTGCATTCCCATCAACAGTGCACAAGGGTTCTCTTTTCTCTACATCCTTGCCAGTACTTTTTGTTTGTTGGTTTATTGATGATAGCCATTTTGACAAGTGTGAGGTGATAACTCATTGGGGTTTTAATGTGTATCTCTAGTGATTACTGATGTTGAGCACCTTTTTATATGTCTTTTGGAATTCTGTATGTCCTCTTTGGAGAAGTGTCTACACAGATACTTTGCCAATTTTTTTTTTTTTTTTTTTTTTTGAGAGAGGCACGGAGAGAGAGAGACAGAGACAGGAACATGGAGCTGTTCCTTATGTGCCCTGATCAAGGATTAAATCTGCAACCTCTGCTCTTCGGATAATGTTCCAACCAACTGATGTATCCAGCCAGGGCTTCATTTCTTATTGATTGATTGATTTTTAAAAAGACAGAGAGAGGAAGGAAGAGAGGGGAGGGGGAAGGGAAGCATTACTTTGTTGTTTCACTTACTTGTGCATTCATTGGTTTCTTCTCATGTGTGCCCTGACTGAGGATTGAACCCACAACCTTGTTGTTTAGGGACGATGCTCTTAACTGAGTTAACCGGCCAGGGCTCCTTTGCCCATTTTTAAATTGAATTGGGGGTGTTTTTTCTTTTTGATGCTGAGTTGTATAAGCTCTTTATATATTTTGGATATTAATCCATTATCAGATGTATCATTGTCGGATATATTCTCTAACTCCGTGGTTTGCCTTTTCGTTTTTTAAATTTTTTTTTTGCTGTGCAAAAGTTTTCTAGCTTAATGTAGTTTCATATGTTTATTTTTCCTTTGTTTCCTCTGCCCTAAGAGGTATATAGGCAAAAATATTGGTACAAGAAAATGTTTGAGATTTTATTCCCTATGTTTTCTTCTAGGACTTTTATCGTTTTGTGACTTACATTTAAATCTTTAAATTTATTTACTGATTGATTTGAGAGAGAGAGAAAGGGAGAAACAGAGGAAGAAAAACATCAATTTGTTGTTTCACTTATTTATGCATTCATTGGTTAATTCTTTTATGTGCTCTGACCAGAGATTGAACCAGTAACTTCGGTATATAGGGACAAAGCTGTAACCAACTGAGCTAACTGGCCAAGGTTTATATTTAAGTCTTTAATCCCTTTTGAATTTTTGTGTGTGTGTATAATGTAACTTTGCGGTCTAGTTTCATTCTTTTGCATGTATCTGTCCAATTTTATCAACACCATTTATTGAAGAACCTGTCTTTACTCCATTGTATGTTTTTGCTTCCTTTGTCAAATATAATTGACCATAAAAGCATGAGTTTATTTCTGGATTCTCTATTCTGATCCATTGATCTATATGTCTGTTTTTATGCTACTACCCCACAGTTTTGATTACTATGGCCTTGTAGTATAGTTTGACATCAGGTAGAGTAATTCCTACAACTTTGTTCTTTCTCAAGATTGCTGAGGTTATTTGGGGCTTTTTGTGGTTCCATATAAAATTTTGGAATTTTTGTTCTAGGTCCATGAGATATGCCATTGGCATTTTATTAGGAATTGCATTGATTCTATGGATTGTTTTGGATAGTATAGATATTTTAATGATGTTAATTCATTCTATCCTTGTACATGCTATATGCTTCCAGTTATTTGTATCTTCCTTAATTTCTTTCTTCAGTATCCTATAATTTTCTGAGTGTAGGTCTTTTACCTTCTTGGTTAAATTATTCCTATGTACCTTTCTTTGTTGTTATTGTAATAGTAAATGGGATTGTTTTCTTAATTTTTCTTTCTGATAGTTTATTATTGGTGTATAAAAATGTCACTGATTTGTAAACGCTAAATGTTGTATCCTACTTTTCCTGAATTCATTTATTGGTTCTAGTAGTTTTTGGTGGAGTCTTTAGAGTTGGCTATACACAGTATCATGTCATCTGTAAATAATGACAATTTTACTTCCTCATTTCCAATATGGACACTTTTTTTTATTCAGTGAGAGGAGGGGAGGCAGAGAGACAGAGTCCCACATGCGCCCCAACCAGGATTCACCTGGCAAGCCCAGTAGGGGGGATGCTCTGCCCATCTGGAGCATTGCTCTGTTGCTCAGCAACCAAGTTCTTAGCATTTGAGGTGGAGGCTATCGAGCCATCCTCAGGGCCCAAGGCCAACTTGCTCCAATTGAGCCATGGCTGCAGGAAGGGGAGAGAGAGAAAAGCGAAATGTGGAGGGGTGAAGAAGCAGATGGGCACTTCTCCTGTGTGCCCTGACTGGGAATCAAACCTGGGACATTCACACATGGGGCTGATGCTCTACCACTGAGCCAACAAGCCAGGGCCTCCAGTAGGATGCCTTTTATTCTTCTTGTCTGATTGTTGTGTAGAACTTCTAATATGTTGAATGAAAGGTAAAAACAGATATCCCTGTCTGGTTCCTGATCTTAAGGGAAACACTTATAGTTTTTGCCCATTGAGTATGATGTTGGCTATGGGACTGTCATATATGGCCTTTATTATATTGAGGATGACCCCTCTATTCTCACTTTGCTGAGTTTTTTTTCTTTTTATCATAAATGTATTCTGGATTTTATCAAATGCTTTTTCTGCATCTATTAATATGATCATGTGATTTTTATCCTTCATTTTGTTTATGTGCTGTATCACATTTTTGTTGATTTATGAATATCATAGCAACCTTGAAACCCCAGAATAAATCCCACTTGATTATGGTATTTGCTGGTTCTGATTTGTTAATATTTTGTTGAGGATTTTAGCGTGTATGTTCATCAGAAATATTAACCTGTAATTTTTTCTCACTGTAATGTCTTTATCTGGTTTTGGAATTAGGATAATGCTGGCCTCGTTAAATGAGTTTGGAAGTCTTCCCTCCTCTTGCATATTTTGGAATAGTTTGAGAAAGCTAGGTGTCAATTCTTTTTGAAGTTTGGTAAAATTCTCCTTGGCGTCATTCTTGACTCTTCTCCTATCAAGTCCTGCATCCCATGTTTTGGGAAATTTATTAACTTTGTCTTCAAAATATAACTGATGCTGACCACTTCTCTCATCTCCACTGTGCCCTCCTGACTCAAGCCACCATCATCCTGGCTTAAAATATGATCATAACCCTCCTAACTAGTGACAGTTTTTTCATCCTTGTCTTCCCACAGACTGCTCCGGCAGCCAGAGTGATCTTTCAAACATAAATCTGATTATGCTGTGTTTCTGTGCAAAAGCTGAAGTTCTCACAAGCCTCTCCACTATCCATCTCTTTTACCTCCCTGCCACTGCTCTCCTCATTCTCGGTCTTCCAGTGACCGACCATCAGCCTTCTTGCTCATCCTTGACTGCAGCAGGTGTCTGGTCTTAGGGTCTAAGCACTGGGGCTCTCTGTTTGATATGTTCTTCCTCCAGTAGCCTCACAGTCAACTTCAAAGTCACTACTCAAATGCCACTCTCTCAATATATCTCTATTTACATTACACTCACTCAAGAAGTGACAACTCCTTTTACTTTTTCATAGAATATATGATCTTTTAACATAGTGTACAATTCACTTGTTAGGTGTCTTGTTTATTATCTACCTTCTTTCCCTTTCCCCTCACCACTATACAGAGATTTTTTTTTTCCCGAAGCTGGAAACGGGGAGAGACAGCCAGACAGACTCCCGCATGCACCCGACCGGGATCCACCAGGGGCGACGCTCTGCCCACCAGGGGGCGATGCTCTGCCCCTTCGGGGCGTCGCTCTGCCGCGACCAGAGCCACTCCAGCGCCCGGGGCAGAGGCCAAGGAGCCATCCCCAGCGCCCGGGCCATCTTTGCTCCAATGGAGCCTCAGCTGCGGGAGGGGAAGAGAGAGACAGAGAGGAAGGGGGGGGGGATAGAGAAGCAAATGGGCGCCTCTCCTGTGTGCCCTGGCCGGAATCGAACCCGGGTCGCCCGCACGCCAGGCCGACGCTCCACCACTGAGCCAACCGGCCAGGGCCTATACAGAGATTTCTATCTGTTGTGTTCTCTGTAGTATCCCAGGCACCCAGGGCCATGCCTAGCACACTGTGCATGATCAATGAATATTTGTTGAATAAATAAATAAATGGACCTGTATTTCAAATTTTAGGGTGGCTATAACTTTGTTGAAGACATACAGCATTCTCAAATAAAAGGAAAATAATGCAGAAGAGGTTATGAGGTGGTATTGTTCAAGAGTTAATCAAACAGAAAACTTCGTGACATGCACTCAAATGAAGATGTAAGGTGTAAGTGTAGGCTGGAGTGGGCTGGAAGACACAGAGGGACTTGACTGAGCCTTCTTTTCATTTTGCAGCACATTTGTAAGGCCACCATTTCTTCTTGGCTTAGATGCTCAGGACCTAAATTTGTAGTTCTGTTTCTGCCATACCACAGATTTGGTTCTGAGATGTTTCCCCTTCTCATTTCCCTGCCCTCATGGGCTCAAGGTCATGGCTCTTTCTCTGGTATGATCGGACAAAATGAGAACTACAGGCCCAAATTGTTGGATCATTCAGGGCAGGGAGGAATCTGGAATGAAGTTGTTAGATTGGGGTATTTTAATCATTTCCTGCAGGTTGGCAGGATCCAAAAGGGTCGATTTCTAAAAGAATCAGGCAGGGTACATTGGAAGAAATTTCACTGCTTGTGCATACAGTTTTTATATTTGGTCTCCAGAAATGATGTCCTACTGACAGATCCTTGAGACATAGACATTTCTCAGACACTTCCATGTGACAACCTTACTCTCTTTGATCAAATAAAACTTTTCTGTGCCCATCGCACTGGCTTATGCAGCTCTCAAGAAAACTGGTTTGCTCTTAACACGGGATGAAAGCGTGTGGAAGCGGGGCAGAGGCAGGAGTTGGGAGGGAGTGCTCTCTGTCAAGAGGCCCCATTTCCTACTCATTTACTTTGCCTGCTTCAGAGCTGTCTGCTCTCCCCCCCACACCTGTGATGGTGTTAAGGACACAAACTCCAGTTACTGAGGTGTTTTAACAACATGTCCTACAAAGGCTAGCCAGGAATTTGATCATAGCGTCTGCCTAAGTTGACCATCAGGTCAAACCCATTAGTCTCTAGAATGATCTAAAGGAAAAAGTGCATTTGGCTGCTGAATCTGAATATTGAAAGGTTATCTTGGAAATGCTCAGGCCAACCCAGCCCTGACAGCTCTGACGGGTTGACTCCTGAGATGCAGACTGGGCAGAAACAACGGCACAGGCTGGGCACTCCCAACCATAGCCTTGGAAGCACCAACCTAGGGCCCAACCCAGGGGCTGTTTCAATGGGTCTGGCATGAGGCCAGGGCATCAGTATTTTATAAAAGCTTTCCAGGTGATTTTATGTTTAGCCAGAAACAAAACTACCTGACAGAAGAATCCAGAGAAGGGGCATCTGAGCTGTTGGCAGAGGGATGCAGTTCCGACGGCTGCCTCCCCCATCTCTATGGCGCAGGGTCCTGGCCCCTCTTCCCTGCTTCACCAATTTCCCATTGTCTCCTGAATTGTTTCCAGAACCACGTAAACAAGCTGCAATTTCTCCCATTCTAAATAAAAGACTGTCTTCATACGTTTTTCTTCATTTACTGACCCATTTTCTTATACCCCTTTAGAGAAAAACTCCCTCAAACGTGCTTTCTGTCTATGCTATTCAGTTTCTCTCAGTGCATTTTCTCTTAAACCCACTGCGTCCAGACATCCGTCCTCACTATTGCACAGACACTGGCCTGCCTTGCCATCTGGTCATGCTGGTATGTTCAGGTCGCACCCACAGTCACAGATGTGGGGAGCCTGGAGAAGCGGACATAGGCATTCAGATGCACCCTGGGGCGCAGCACCCTCCCCACCTCGCAACCCAGAGCTGGCCCAGTAGGGTCAGGATAACAGTAGTGAACAGAATGCAAGCCAGACAACTTTCCCGGAAGATGGGAATGACAATGAGGCCTTTGGTAAAAGGAATGGTGATGACTTACACAGTGTGTGGTGGTGATGATGACAGAACTGGAGATGAAAGACAGGCCATCGTTCATGCTGACCTGGAGTGCGGCTTTCCTGCAAAGACAACAAGGGATCCAGAGATACTCAGCATAGTGTGCTAGGGCCTTAGAGATGGACACACTGGTCCCCTGTGGGCTCTGCTCATGAGTGCTCTTGGGAGTTTTGTCTCTCCCCCTGGGGGCCTGGACTGTCTCCTTTGTGAAATGTGGAGCAGGGTGTCTAGGGCCCCTCCACCTCTAACACTCTCAGGGAGATGTCAGGATATACTTGGCTGGCATATTAGGGCAATGCATTCAGCCCTTCTTGCATTGTGGAAAATTGTGTTGAAAAGGCAAGGTCTGCTTTCACTTAATTTATTTATCACAATGTAGTAAGATGAAGGATTCTTTAAAAATGGTCCAAATCAGTGGAGCTAAACTGATCAAGCTATAAACTTACTGTTCTGTTGTTGTTATCTGAATTCTCAGTGATCTGATTCTCGTAGGGGTGACTTTGTGACTATCTAGCAGTCAAAGGGGTGCAGGAATAGAGGAGCTCATTTGCCTTCTACCTCTTCCCATCTCTATGAGACTCACTCATGAGCTTGTGTTTCGCTTGCATTTTGCAGGATGCACACAGGGGTAGTTTGGAACCAGTGGAATCACAGGCTGATGTTAGGCAATCAGAGTTGGAGGCTTACAATTTGAACAAGTGATTGGAAGCAGAATTCAGGTGAAACAGTTTAGCATTTTTCCTTAAAGCCACCATTCTTTCTTCAGCCTGTTATAGACATGTTCACAGAGAAGTTAGTTTGTCTTCTCTCAGAAACATTGCTTCTCTGGTTCCCCACATAATTCTTTTTCTGCCCAGCATGCTAATTCTCTTTTTTCCTGGTGATTATTTTTTGGTCATGTTCACTGGCATTTATTATAGTTGTACCGCCAGGACATTTCTCCCATAGTTAGTGCAGGAAGCCTCATGTAATCTGAGTGGATACTGTAAGCTCTGTAGAGATGCAGAGGAAGGGGCACTGAGCTTGGCCTTGGATGATCTGAATCTGAGCCTTGAACAATCTGTGGACCCAGTCAGCTTTTTTAGGCTTCTTATCTCTAACGGGTGATACTCCTCTGGCTGGGCAATTATAATGGCAGGGTAGGGTAATGTGTGTGAGAGTGCTTTGGGGAGTATGAGAGCTTCCTGGAAATGAGATGTTTGTGATTAACCCTTTGAGTAGTACGAACATTCATGTATGTCTTTGTGCCTCCTGACTATCCAGAGTATGATCGACTTCTTTTTAAAATGTATAAGGCAACATTAAAAAAAAGGTAAATGTATGTTCTTCTTGTTTCCATAAATTGGTTATCAAACAAACATGATTTTAAGTTGATAAAACTGTAACTGGGACAAATTTCATTTTTTGAAAAAAACAAAAAAACAAAAACACCTCACACCTGGAGGTCAGCGAGCATGAAAGAAACTCACTCAAAGGGTTAAGCAAGACAGTCCTTGGTGTGAGCCCAACCAAACTCTTCCATGTACTGCTGTGTGGCCTTGGGCAAGCTGCTAAACTTCTCTCAGCCACAGATTCTGCATCTGAAACGAGGAAGAGTTTCTCCTGTCGGGAACTTGGGAGGATGAAGTGAGATTGCCTTTGTAAAACATTTATCCTGGAGCCTGGTTCACTGTGTCACTCATCACCATTACCTGGAGGAGTCTAGAGAAAGGCCCTATTTTGACATTTCTTTCTTTTCCCTTTGTCCCCTCTACCTCCTCTCTCCTCCCTAAGGTTCAGTTGCTGGTGGAACTTACATGCCAACTTCCTTTAAGATAGGTGCTGGACACAGCAAATAAGTATCTTCCACAGCAAAGGGCTTCTCATCTGTAAAAAGGAAGTCACTGGATTAAGAGGTGTGAGGCAAGTTTATGACTTCAAATTCAGTGACTCCTAAAAGCCATCAGTCAAGTCCTGGGAGACACTAGAAAAGCAATAACCCTTTGAAACAGAAACCCGTCTTGAGCTGTAAAATTCACTGGCATGAACTCAAGAGCTCCTGCCTGAATGCTGTCCCTGACCCCGGTCGTCCAGTTGAGTCAATCAGTGAGTGAACAGAGACCAAATTCTTACCATAGATCAGGCATAACTGAGGAGAAATAAGATAATATTAGACAGGTTCTCAGGGAGCTTCGGGTCTAAGACTAGTTTCAGAGAAAAGCTATATTCACAGGAAAAGTTTACTGACAGACACAAGAAGTAGCTAAGACAAAACAGCATTTGGCTTTAGGCGACAGAGAGCGCCCTTTAGATGGATGACGTGGTGAAGTCACAGGGAACAGAACATTTGAGCTATGCCTCAGGGGAGAGACAGGAAGAGGCATTTCTGGTGGGTGGAATGGCAGGAGCAAAGACAGAGCAAACCAAGGTGAGTTCCAGGGTAGGACATAAATAGAATTTGAAAAGACCAGTATAGGAAGAAGTTCAGTCCAAGTTATTTGTGCTAGACTGAGGGACTTGGACATAGGTCTCTTAGAAAAGAATGTTGCAGGTTTTGGGAAAACAAACTCAAAGAGATGAATTTTAGTTTTAGCAGATAGAGCTGAGAAAGATGGATTAGAGTGGGGGCACCCTGGAGGCAGGGACATTCTTGCTCTCATCCTGGGAGAAAGAAACTGGGAAAAGCTTAAGCTGCTTTAATCAAGAACTCCTTAAGCACTTTATTGTGTCCCAGATTCTGGGGCCAGAAGCAGGGATGAAGAGTTACTAAACTTAGAATATAGTAGTTATTTCTTTACATATCATATGGATTATGTGAATATGGAACTATTATATATATATATATATATATATATATATATATATATATATATATATATATATACACACACATACACAGAATACAGTATACACACAAATGCACTATATTCCAACATTTATTGGGAGCTTACTCTGTTCAAAAAACAGTGACAGGATTTGTAGATGATACAAAGATGAAATATATGTGTCCCTCCATCAAGCTGTGAATACAAATGCACTGGAAGATAGAAAGAATATATGTATATAATTGCAAGGCGATATTCTACTATTAGCATTTCTTGTGAAACTGATGCCTCTTAATGACATTTAAATGTTGCTGACACCAAACACTTGCCCGACTGGATATTAGAAAGCCCACGCTTTCCATGCTTGGATTTAAGGAGCAGAGACACCTGGGGTGGGAATTAGAGACACATTCGAGTGCTAAGCACTGTGTCCTCATGAAAGGAAAAGGAAGAAAATGGTCAGTCACAGTCTCCTCCTGAGGGTTAAGAAAATGATCAGTATAAAAACTTGGGAAACTTCCTGGATGTCATCCATCCATCCATCCTATCCATCCATCCATCCATCCATCCATCCATCCAAAAAATATTTACTTAAGTACTACTACTATCTGCTAAAAATGCAGTTTGAGAAAAGAAACATGGCCTCTCTTTTCATGGATCTTATAGGAGTTGTATGGGAGATAGTTCTTCAACAGATTTTTATTAAAATATACTGTATTCTTTTGAATGTCCATCATGTGCCAGACATTGTGCTAGGCCTCACACTTAATAAAAGAGATGAATCACTTCACTCAAGGCCTGGACATGATAGCAAACACACACATGACTATGAAATTGTAATTGCGGTGATATGAGGAGGAGGAGGGCCAGCTCTCATCACAGGAAAGGCTACAGGAGCCGAAACCTGAAGGTGGGGTGGAGAGGCGTGGGAGAGAGGTGACTCTGCAAAGATCCTGAGTGGGAAGGCGCCAACCCCTGGAGAACTAAAAGAGGACCAACAAGGCTGTTGAATTTGAGCCGATGGCTCAACATGAGGCTAGAAAAGGAGGCAGGGCCAGGTGACCAAGGCCTTGTAGACCATGGTGGGGCTTAGGGAATTCCTCCTAAAAGCGCCAGGAAGTTACTGGAGGTTTCCTCAAATTTAGAATTAGCATTGGTGGATGGCAGAACGTTGCCAGAATAGTGAGAGTGTGTTGAGTAAAATTAAGAATTTTAGGATGACGGTGGTGGGTCACCCATGTGCCTGAATTGAGCATTATTTTCAAGATGTTTTCTCATCTGTGATGACAATAATGACAGTGACATTCCCCGGGGCAGGCTGCGTGTAGGTGCTAAGTGCTTCACATATATCACCTGACCAAATTTAACCTTCTGGAGTGCTGTCAGGGAAGAATATTTTCCCCTTCATTTTAAAGGTGAAGAACAGACGTAGAGAGATGAGGAAACTTGCGCAGTGTTACAAAGGGGAACTTGGACCCATATCCAAGCCATCTATCTGGTTGCCAACTCTTTATAAGATCCATCCGTGCTTTATCTCCTTTTCACAAAAACCTGGTGAACTAAGGCTTATTAGGCTTATTCTCCATATGCAAAAGGAGGTTCAGGGAGGCAACAATGACCCATGGCAGCAAAGCCAGTCATAGGCAAAGCCAGGACTAGAACGGAATTCTCCACTATTCCTTCCGCGCCAAGAGCCTCTCCATTCCAGGAAACGCTTGTATTGGAGAATAAACCGAAACTGGGACAGGCATGGCTGACTAGAACCTACATTTGCTTTCTTTTGGCCATGGCTTACCCTGCTGTGCGTGAACTAGTTAGACCTGGGAGTGCAGCTAGCTGCCCACAGGCAGCCACAGGGCGCCACCACAGGCCTGGGACGCCTGGCTGCGTTCTGTGGGGAGAGCTGGGTCACACTGAGGAGCACCTCCGGAGTCAGGAGAGTGCAGCACTATGCCAGGGAGACCCCGGGCCTGGCGTGCCCACGTGCTGTGTAAGCACCTGGACTCACTTCCGGGGGTTTCTCTGTACACCCCCTCCATTCCCTCCAGCCCGACTGCAAAGGAGAAAGGACAGATTGGCCCAGTCAAGTAGACATTTCTCTTTCTCCCTCCTTTCATTTTCCTTTCGTGCCTGGGAGTCCAGATATTTCTGGAGCAATGCAGAGGAAAACCTGGCTGGGACGACGGAGGGCTCTGCCGAGGCCCAACACAGCCTGCCATCAGTTTATCAGCCTCCGAGGTTGCGGGCCTGCTCTGGGGAGCTGGCATTTTCTGTTTGGAGAAGGATTGTTTGGTTTGGAGCCTGTTTTCACTTTACCACAAAAATAGTGACTTTTTCCCCCCTTCTCTCTAAACAAAGGAGGGCCATTTGGTTTCCATAACACAGATCATCTGACTCCTTCCTGGAACGTCCATTTGGGAAGCAGGGCACAAAGCCTTTTTCCTCGGTGGGGCCACGTTTGGTTCAGGGGCCAGGCCAACCTTGCTGCCACCTCTGCCAAAGCCAGTGGTGTTGTGATGTTTATGGGGCCCTGATCACTCCAAGGACGGCAGAGGCCTGAGCTCCTCTGTCCGCCCAGCAGCCATTTCAGTGCGCATGTGCACTGAGTGGGCAGGGGAAGCAGGGACGGAGGGCTACGACCAGCAGCTTGGCTTGTTTGCAACTGGGAGAAAACTAGGGAGGGGAAAAAGTTTGAAACCAGAAGAAAATTTTTAGATGATGTGTAAATATAAATTTCTTTGTTTTTTACCAAAGATATTCAGAATTCAGAGCATACCCATGACAGGTTAATCCAAAGTATTTGTTTATAAGACTCTGATAATCAAAACAAAAGCTTGATTTAAATAGAGATTTGGGGAGCAATGAATGTTATTATGGCAAACCACCAAGCACCCCAAGCTTGAGAGCTGGGCATCCCTGAGGAATACAGAAGTCACAAAACAGGGCAGGGTAGACTTCAAAGTCAAGCAAATCCAGGTTCAAATCCCAGGTCACTAGTGAGTGACTGGGGTCAAGTTCTTCCTCTGTAAATGGTGGTGATGACATCATTGCATGGGGTTGTGTGGGGAGTAAATAAGACTGTGTAAAAGTACAAACCACAATACTTGGCACTTAATAAACATTCAGTAAGACTTTCCACATTATTACACGAGCATCTATACCTTTAAAATAGTCTATGTGAATGTGTGCTTTAAAATCAGAGGAAAACTCTGATTGCTTAATTACATTGTTCTATCAAACTAACATCTTTTTTGGCTTCATGAATTCCTGGGAAAATAAGATGTTTTACACATATGCACACTTATATCCATATCTATATCTATCTATATCATCTATATCTATAGTGGTTTTGTCTCATACTATATACCCATGGTTTTATTTGACATTATTTTATTTTATTATTTACAACTTGTGAAACTCAAGCTCTGAGAGGTTAGTTAATTGAGTTGGTAGTGAATGTCAGAGCTGGAATTCAAATCCAGGTTTTGTTGAAATGATTTGCCCAGGGTCCAGCCATATAGTTTTTTTTTTACAGATGTTTAAACTAGTTAGCATTTTATATTGTCATAATATCACATCTTGTTTTATGATGTAGCCTGAATTACCCTAGAGCCGAGTCTGTTTCTACCTGACCACTTTGGAGGCAAATAGTCAAGACTTTCCAAGGGCCAAGTGGGATAAGAGTAGAAGTCATGTCTCCCATGAGAGGGGACCAAAGTTGAAAAGCTCTGTGATGAGTGAGGTTCAGGTCCTGATCTACTATAATGGACCCATGCTCCAGACCATGCAGTCAAATGTGTACATTCCCAGGTTTTGACCTTAGATCAATGTAGTTCTTTTCAGACTGTTAATGAAATTCCAGAATTCTTCACTGCACTTGGTGACTGTCTAATGGATTTGGGATAAAATCAGGATTAAAATTCATTAGCCAACTCAAACTCCAATCACAGTGAACCTTTTTATAGGGTTGATTAAATAATTCAAATACTGTCCAAGTCTTGGCAATCTTTTCTTGATATAAATATTTATTTCTGACCAAAAGGAAAAGAAAAATAACCCTTAGTCTTATCTGAGGGAGCTTGCTGAAACCCTCCAAAAGCTGATGTAAGGTCCAAAGCTGAGTTTACATTCCTACTGTGAACAAAATAGTGGCGGTTAGGGACTAAATGAGTTCACCCTGCTCTTTCTCTCAATCTCCCCTGGGTCGAGGGAGCATTTTTATGGCATCCCTGAGCCAAGTATAACTGTTCAGCACCAAATTATCAGCTGGTTTGGGAATGCGTCTCTGAATGAAAGCAGACAGACTAGAGTTAGGCTGCATGTTTCTACCTTTTTACTGACTTCAAAAGTAGTCGGCTTAAAAAAAAGTTAGGCTTTTCAAATATGCAAAATCCTGAAATCAAATGATATTCAGGCCCTGGCTGGTTGGCTCGGTGGTGTGTCAGCCTGGCGTGTGGGTGTCCTGGGTTCGATTTCCGGTCAGGGCACACAGGAGAAATGATCATCTGCTTCTCCACCCCCCCCCTCTTTTTTCCCCTCCTGCAGTCACAGCTCCATTGGTTTGAGCGCATGACTCCTGGCGCTGAGGATGGCTCCACGGAGCCTTTGTCTCAGGTGCTAAAAAGGTAGCTCAGTTTTAAGCATGGCCCCAGATGGGCAGAGCATCAGCCCCAGATGAGGGTGTGGACCCCAGTTGGGGTGCATGTGGGAGTCTGTCTATCTCCTCTCCTCTCACTTGGAAAAAGAAGAAAAGAAATGGTATTCAGGAGGACTTGGCCAACAGGTTCCAGGAAAGTTCTCTGGCCTATACCTATTTTACCAGTTCCTGTTTGTTTTAGGAGTCAGAGATACAGAGATACATCCTCTGGTTTCCCTCCCTGTTCTCTGGGTCAGGTTGGAGAAGGATGAAGAACAATGAGCACATTAAGAGCCTGGGCTCTGGAGTCCCATCATAGCTCTACCACCCATTGGCTACGTAACTCTGTCCATAACCCAGAGTTCTCACCTAAAAGATGGGAATAATACTGATTTCATAGGTGGTTGTAAATTTTAATAAGGTGCCATGATTAAATGCTCAACACTTAGCACTTGACGTAAGTCGACTGCTCTTACCAAAGTAGGGTATGGCTGGGTTCATCATTGGAAGCACCTGTAAAACATAAGGTGTGTGAATGTGTGTGCAAACTGAGTAGGTCTTGCAAATTATCACCTGGGTTGTGTCAGGGCTCCATGGTATAAGTGTGATAATAAGAAAGTCATTCATCCAAAAAAGGACCTGTGGACATGTATGTAGTGCAGTGCTTCTCCAATGGGGGCGATTTTGTTTCTCAAGGGACAACTGGCAATGTCTGAGACAGCTTTGGTTGTCAAACTGGGGGAGGGGTGCTACTGACGTTCAGTGAGTAGAGACCAGGGATGGTGTTGAATATCCCTCCGTGCACGGGGCATCCTTCTCTCCCCAGCAAACCATTATCTGGCCCAAAGTGTCCAGTGCTGAGGTTAGAAATCCTAATATAAGGGTCTTATATCTTTCTTTGGCCCTTTGTAAAGCACCCTATAATATTATGTGTTGGTTTTGTACTGGTAGAATGTTCAGGAAAACTTAGAGGTTTTATAGGATGATGGGTAGAGGAGGGAGAGAACAGGAGAGCTCAAGGGCCATTGGAAGACACCTGGTTGGAGTAAGGAAGATAGTGTTTCTTGATCAATTCCTCCTGTGGGCTTTGATGGTCCAGGTTTGCCTAGACAGGAGGCATACCACCTGAGTCACTCTGCCCGGTGGGGCTTTGTGACTGACACAGGGCTCTCCAGAAGTGTGGCCTAGATTGCTGCTGAGGTTCTGAGCTGCTGTAGGTGGGAAGGCTGAAAAGTCTGAGCACCTTACCTACAAACAGCAATAGAGGACTCATCTGAGGGCAGTATTTGAAGAAAATGAAATGGGTTATCTTGGATCTTGGTCACTGTGTACATGAAGATCAAGGTTACACCGTGGCCCCAGGAGTGAAAGGATAAGGTGAGGGACCACAAGTCCATTCCTAGGGGAGTGCAGCATGGGCTCCAGCAGCCCTGCCGGTCTCTGGGTTGTCCTTTTGGGGCTTACATACCCTCCAGTCCCACAGAAGGTTGTGACCCCCATGGTGCTGGGCACACAAGTTTTTAGAACTCGCCCTCAGTACAGCTAATCTGGGGTCTAATAGTTACTGTTATTTTTATGAATTATACAAGTAATACATGTTTAGTGTGAGAAGTCAAAGAAATGCAGAGAAGTATACAAAAAGAAATGAAAATCCTTGTTAATCCTAACTTCCAGTGATAACATTGATAATGCTTTGGGGTACACTATTCAGGTTTTTTGTTTTGTTTTACATACTTGGAATCACATTACACAAAATGTCACGGTACTTGGCAACCATCACTATTGGATGTTATAGGGGCAGTTTTAGGTACTGCAAGGAAACTAATGAAGGTAAATGGGGCTCAGGACTCTTGCAAAATACTTGATCCTCTCAATAAATCCACACCAAAAAATTCCTGACTGTTGACATTTATAAAACTTAAAAATTATCTTCTAAGCAAGGCATCAACCTTTAAAAGTTTTGTAAGCATGAGGTCAGAATAAGTGGTGTACTTAAGACAGCTGCAATTCACTAAGAATCAATATTTTTTTAAAGCTTTGTTTTTACTTGGTTGAAGACAATTTAGGATTCATGCACACGGTATGTGTCTCTTGATATAAACTCTTGCAGCTGTGCTCAATTAGGTTTGGAAGGATTTTACCTTTGGAATTAGGATTGAGGAGCAAACCTACAAAAATGGCTCAAGCCTTCTGCACAGTCACGGGCGTGAACTAGGTGAATGCTTTTAAAGAACATAAACCTACACAGACACTAAGAGGAGAGGGTGGACGGAGACCCCATCTCCAAACGAGTATCAGTGGATGTCCCTGAGCTGCTGTGGTATGCACGTTAGGGGCAGAGCTGAACTGCACAGGAGAGAAATCTACACTAGCTCCCTTTTTCTTCAATTCCCTCACAGCACCAACTTTTCTTCTAAACGAATGTTGAACAAATATTTAAAGAATGTCAGTTATAAGGGGGCATAGATTATTAACCGGTCTGGGCTGGAGTTCCCATGAATCTGGCCCATCTCGGTGTCAATCACTTTCTCCTTCATCATCCTCTTGAAGGGATAAAGAAGCAGTATTACATGAGAAAGAGACTGGTCCATGAAAGTCCAGCCATGTGGTGGAGAAGTAGAGGGGGTCCAGCTTTTCCAATCAGGTCAGCAGGGCTGGGGGAAATGCACAAGCAAATCCCTCCTCCCACCACACCCCAAACAAGTGCACTGCTTGCTAGAGCCCACCTGCAGCTTACAGTTTTCACCTGGAGGCAGCTGCATGCTTGACAGAGCAGGGGCAATGTCAAGGCTGGCCATCTACCAGGCACTGCTGCAGCTCCCTTTAAACTGTGTAAACTCCCCCTGCCCCTGGAAGAACCTCTTTTGCCTCCAAATGAAAATCTTCACCGCCTAATTACATCTGGTGGCAACTCCCCTTTCAGGCTGACTCCTTCCCAGATCACTGGGGCTTTTGTCTGATAAATCAGATCTGTAATACACTTCCACTCATCTATAATTTTGTTCATACCTGAAGGATGGGAACATGCACTAACACAATCTCATCCAGACCACTTCAGAAATGACTAGGAAAAGCCCGAGCTCCCTCTGAAAACAGGGGCCGAGGGGAATCACCACCAGTATATGAGAAGCACCTGAAGTTAAAGAAAGAGGGGCCACTCAGAAGAAGAGCGCTACCTGTGGTCCTATATAAAGTCAGTGTGGGCTGCGGCTCTTCCTTCCCTGGCCCAGGGCCTATTTGTTGAATATGGGTTCAAGTTTTGACTAGAATGTGCTCTGTGTCCTTGGGCAAATAGCCAAATCTTTGTGAGCTGAGGTTCCTGCCCACAATATAAGGGAGGCTGATGGAGACTAGTGCTCAAAGTGAAATGAATATTTGGGGTCAGGGGACCCAAGAATCTGTGGGGAACTGTATTTTGGAAGCAATGTAGAGAAGAGGTCAAAAGCCTCAGGAGTAGACCACTATGGGTTCAAATGGCTTCTACCTCCGGCCATCTGGGTAACCTTGGGCACTTCAACTCTCTGAGTTTCAGTTCCCTTGTCAGCAAAACGAGGATACAAATAACTCCTCCTTTACAGGGCTGCTGTGAGGATGGAATGGGATAGGTGGGAGAGGGCACGGGTAGGTGCCTGTCAACCAGAGACTGACATCACTGGGACAAAGCTCCCTGGGGATTCTGATGTGCAGCTCAATTAAGAACCATGAACGAAGATGCTCCATTGTATCTCTTCATTCTGAGTTGCACAAAGTAATATTCCATCATCTTCATATGACATCAGGCTCCCAGGGAGGCACCCAAATTGCACCAAGTGCTTTTGACCAATAGCTGCAACACTCCAACCAGTGAGAAAAGAAACAATAAGTTTTTGTTTGGGAAATTTTATGTTCTCCTTCCCTCTGCCTCCCTTCCCCTCTGCCACCATGGTTGCACTTCAATGATCTCCTCAGGGTGCCCATTGTGGGCCAGGCCCAGATGTTTTCTAAGATATAGTTTCTGGGTAATGGAACAGATTTTTGAAAACAGACTGGGACTTTTTTCTACATTCGAGTGAGTGTTGCCTCTCGTCCCCCTGGGAAGCTGAGCCCCTCTTTGGAACTCCTAGACCTGCCTTCATGATTAATGTTCAGTCTGAAAAAATATCTTCAAAGGGGGCAAAGTTTCATCCTTTGAGAGCAAACAAAAAGTTAACCAGAGCCATGCTTAGTGAATACGGTGGGAGATCAAGCTGGGAAATAAAATTTTACATCAAAAAAAGAAGAATGTCTATAAATCCCGGAAACTGATTTCTCACATGGTTTATAAATTGAATTTTAGTGAGTTTGTTAAAAACCAATTTCTTTTGTTTATGGTCACACCTCATATGTCTCCACACACACCAGGAGAGTCTAGCATGGTTTTCATTACTGCATGAGTAAAAGGTCCATTTAAAAAATCGACGGTTCATTAAAATGGATCATTTCTCAGCTCATACTCCAGTGTCTCCTCTTTAGTCTTCTAATCTCTCCACAAATGGATTTCCAATTGAAAGAGGACCTTTTCTTGGCACAATACCCTGAATACTGGAGTAGGAAAAAGTGCAGCCAGAATAAATAAAGCTTGTGAGGAGATTTCCAAGATATTTTCTTGGCTAGGAGTGAGTTCAGCCTGGTCATTGGGGAACCAACCAAATGCTAACTTAAGAGGTAGGCTAGGCCTAAATAATTAACAAAAATTTTAAAATTAAAATTTTAAATAATTTTTGTGGGTTTTTTTTTTCTTATTACACAAGGGCACCTGATTGTTGAAAGCTTAGAAAATATAGATGGAAAGAAGAAAGTAAAAATTAAAGAGTGGCCTCATTCAGAGGTAACTACTATTAACATTTTGATGGGTATCTTTGAAGTCTCTCTGTATACAAATGTGTGTGTACAAAACAGAAATAGTACTTTGCAACTTATTTTTAACACATAAAGCTACATCATTAACATTTTCTCACACTAGTAATTATTCATCTTTCTCACGTTATCTAATTGTTTAGGAGTAAAGTATAATTTATGTAACAAATTATCTACTGTTTAACATTTGTTGTTACCCTTAAGATGTTTTGGTTTCTTCCTCCCTTCCTACCTTCCTGCCTTCTTCCCCTTCCTTTTTTCCTTCCTTCCTCTTTCATACTCCTCTTCTTTTGCTATCATAAGCAATATGATGAACATCTTGTAACCAAGTCTTTGTAAACATTCCCAATCATTTCCTTTTGAAGTTGAAATTGAAATTCTGGGTCAAAATGTATAAAAGCAGTTGATTCATTTTAAGAATCGACTTCCAGGCCCTGGTCGGTTGGCTCAGTGGTAGAGCGTCGGCCTGGCATGTGTAAGTCCTGGGTTCGATTCCTGGCCAAGGCACACAGGAGAGGCGCCCATCTGCTTCTCCACCCCTCCCCTTCTCCTTTCTCTCTGTCTCTCTCTTCCCCTCCCCCAGCCAAGGCTCCATTGGAGCAAAGTTGGCCCGGGCACTGAGGATGGCTCCATGGCCTCCACCTCAGGCGCCTGAATGGCTCCGATTTCAGCGGAGCAACACCTCAGAGGGGCCGAGCATCGCTCCCTGGTGGGCATGCTGGGTGGATCCTGGTCCAGCACATGCGGGAGTTTGTCTGCCTGCCCCCCCCCCCTCCACTTCTCACTTCAGAAAAATACAAAAAAAAAAAAAAAAAAAAAAGAACTGACTTTCAAAAGATTTAATGGTCTCTCACTAATGAATAAAAACACTTGTTCCCCCATATCTTCTTAAGCTATACTGGGCATTGTATTTTTTTAATCTGTCAGATTATTTTAATTTGCCTTTCCTTGGTTATAGTAGCATTTTTCATATGCGTATTGATCATTATTTTTCTCATAAATTTCCTTTTCATATCTTTTACCTATTGATGTGGTCACTTTTTTTTTTTTTTTACTGATTTTTAGAGCTGTTTACATATGAAGGTTATTGGCCTTTTGTTTGCTGCACGTCTAATCAATAATTTGCCAGTGTTCTGCTACCCTTTGGACTTCGTAAGGAGGATAATAGGAAAATTTGAAAAATATGCACTCAAACTATCCAATGTTTCCTTTATGGTATCTCCCTTCAGTGTTATGCTTAAAAAGTCTTTCTCCACTGGTAAATTATGTAAATATTTTTGTTTCCTTCTAGAACTTTTATAGTTTCATGTTCACATTTAAATTTGTCATCTGGAATTTGTTGATTTAAGGTGTAAGATAAAAATGAACTTAATTGTTTTTCCAAATGGTTAGCCAGTTGTTTCAACAACATTTCTTGAATAATATACTCTTTCCCCTCAATTAGAAAAGTTACTTTATTTTATACTAAATTAACATAAGTGTTGTTTGGCTCTGTTTATGGGCTTTGCTTTTCCTGTTCCAGTGCTTACTTTGCCTTTTGTGGCACCAGCCATTCATTGTTTCAATTACTTCTTTTTTTTTTTTTTTTTTTTTTTTAATTCTCTGGACTTTGCTTAAGTTGGAAAGGGGAGGCAGTCAGACAGACTCCCTCATCTGCCCCACCAGTATCCACCTGGCATGCCCACCAGGGGGCGATGCTCTGCCGCAATCAGAGACATTCTAGCGCCTGAGGCAGAGGCCACAGAGCCATTCTCAGTGCCCGGGCAAACTTCGCTCCAAAGGAGCCTTGGCCGCGGGAGGGGAAGAGAGAGACAGAGAGGAAGGAGAGGGGGAAGGGTGGAGAAGCAGATGGGTGCTTCTTCTGTGTGCTCTGGCCAGGAATCGAACCCGGGACTCCCGCATACCAGGCCGACGCTCTACCACTGAGCCAACCAGCCAGGGCCTCAATTACTTCTTATACATCTTAAAATTGGCTAGGGATTTATTTTATACATCTTCAAATTGGTTAGGGCATGTTTCCACATTTTTCTTGGCTATTTTTATATGTTTATTATTCCTTATAAACTTTAGAATTATTTTGTTAATTTAAAAAGTTTCATTGGATTGCATTAAAAGCAAATATTAATCTGAAGACTGATATCATTATAATACTCAGTTGATGCTCCATTTGATAATAATGATAATGATAATAAGTTACTAGCAGCAGTCCACATTGATCAACAACTTACTGTGTGCTAGGTCTTATTCTATGCCCTACTTCCTATACTAAACCTTGTAACAGTCCATGATAAAGGTGCTATTATTGTCATACTCATTTTACAGATAAACATTGAGGCCTGAGGATGTTCAATAACATGCTATGGTTATACAGCTTTAAGACTGAACTAGGATTCTTCTCCTGGGTGGTTTGGTTCCAGTGCCTGTACTTGTGTCTCATACTTCTACCGTAAGCATGTTTTCTGTAGACGTCCTTGCTGCAAACATTAATTGGCCTATGGCAATTTCACCATAAGAGATAAAATAAAAACTAAAAAGGGGAAGTTAAGAAAGACATAATGAAAAATTAGTAACAAAATCAAAAAGATCTATTGTGGAAAATAAAAATACATTGTCTTCAAAGTTTTTTGTTCATAATATTATATATATATATTTTTTTGTTTGTTGTTTTGTCATCTTGTTTGGCACAGCAATTTTTCTTTCTTTTTTTTTTTGTTTTTGCTGCAATTTCTTACTTCATAAAGAGAGGTCTGAGTTTCTAACTAAAGAATTGACTATTAATGCTCTTGCGAACTGAATTATTAGCTGCCTTTTTTATTTTTACCACAGATTGGCAAACTTTTAATTTTAATGGGTGGGAGGGATGACTGTTTACTGATCATTGTATAGGATAGTGTGACATATGGCTTCATAGTAGTTAATATTATTCATTATTTTAAGATCACCATGTCTACTCATTACTGGATAGGCCAATATGAGGGCCAAGGCTTATACATAATTTAAAATGGGAGTAACTACAATAACTTTGCCAATGGATAAATAAAATTTACTGACAACTAGCTTAAACACATTAAGTCTGCCCAATGTACATCAAACTGTCAACCAGTTGTTTTATCTTTTACAGCAAAATTATCTTAACTGACAATTAGTTGTGAAGCAAAGATACAGTGCAAATGCTGTGGCAAAGATATTTATGTCAAAGATGCTTATGGCTAAAATACCTAGACCCATATCAAATACTGGCTGTCGGCTCCTTAAAGTCTGGTAAAACTTGGCTGAAAAAAACCTGGATCTGGTACTTTGGTTGGGAGGTGAAATTTCCTCATATTTCTCTTTCAGTTTATGCATTTCATCTCCATCTATGTCTATTCATAATGCTTAATTCATCCATTAAGTTGCATTCCAGTGAATAAAGTTTTCAGTTCTAGAATGTATACTAGGTTCTTCTGCAAATCTGCCATTTTTTGAATGTTCTTCCCCTTTGGTATGTTTGATCCCTTTACACACTTTAAACGTGTTTATTATATACGCTCTTTCAAATTGTTCTCTAGCCCTCTCTTTGTGTTTGTCCTCCTGTTCTTTCATTCATCTTCATATTGTTTGCCATTCTGTACCATAAGCCCATCTCCAGAGCGGGTTATTGGCTGCAGGAATGCTGTAGGTTGGGTAGGACACTCACTGCCTCTGCAAGGGCCACAGGGATCAGGATGGTCATGGACACGTTTTGGGTGGTATAATACTGTACCTCATTCCCCTGCCATGAGTCACTGAGCAGTTTTTCCAGTCCCTATTTAATGTGTGGTGCAGCTCTTTGGAGCCTAATTTTTAGGGGGTTCTGTTCTTGCCCACTGCCTTGCACAGGCTGGTATCCTATATTTGCATATCAGCGTCAGGATCATGACCTGCAGACCCCCAGGCCTGGAGCCTACACAGCTTAGCTTTATGCTTAGATTTTGCATCCCCTTTTTGCTTCTGTACCTGGGGGTTCCTCCTCATTCCTTTGAACAAGGCCACATGTTACAATTCTTAAAACCAGATTTTACCCAGAATTTCTGGATCTATTATATCACCCACAGCCCAGATACTGTTTTAGATTTCTCAGTGGTTAATTCATTGATTTCATTTTTAAGAAAAGGCAGGGAGAGTGGGGAGAAGTAGATATTAACCTACGTCTTTTATTTTCTGGTGATATTTATCGTCTAAGGATAATTTTTAATTTTTGGCATTAATATGTTGACATTTTATTGGTGTCTTAGTATAATAAATGTTTAAGGATGTCCATAGCTATTTAAAAAGGTATACATATCTTTCATTTCTTTTTATTATCCATTCAAATACTCAGAAAGCCTGCTAATACCTCCCACTATAAATATTAATTTTTAATTTGTTGTTTTATATTTAACAGTTTCGCTTCATATAATCTCCTGCTGTATTATTTTTTGAAGACTCTAAGGTCCATATCATGTTTGAACAGGCTATAGAGCCACAATAGCCTTATCTGCATTATTGGGCCTTTAATTAGTCTTTTTCTGATTACAAAACATGATGCAGCATTTTGGAAAAAGAAAGATATATTAAAAAAATGAAAATAGATAACATTTTAAAACGGAATGTAGTGTTGGGAAAGGACAATGGGAAAAGTAAAGAGATATGAATTTATTTTATTTTACAGTGACAACTCAACAGAAATTCTTACATTCATTAGATTGACTGAAAATGTAGATTTGAATATGTTGTATTTAAAAATTCATTTATCTTTTCTGTCTTCCAAAGTTTCTCATTCGTGTTATTTACTAGATGGAAATGAATAGGCAAATTAATAAATAAAGGACAGATTTTCTCAAATTCCCATATTTCCCCCTTAGTTATTTTTTAATAACCATATGTTTGAGTTTAGGAGTGCTGCTTGCAGCATATGGTATTGTTGGGTCTCTGCCTTCCTCTTCTCCAACTGTCAGCATTGTGCTGGAAGCACCACTAGGTTTGTGGTATAAGCCAGGGCCCTATCCC
This sequence comes from Saccopteryx leptura, assembly GCF_036850995.1. NCBI lineage: Eukaryota > Metazoa > Chordata > Mammalia > Chiroptera > Emballonuridae > Saccopteryx > Saccopteryx leptura. The sequence goes on from NC_089505.1 coordinate 248,242,541, forward strand.
AACAGCCTTTATTTCTTTTTGAATATGAATGAGGCAGAGAGCTGGGCAGGTATCTGCAAATCTCTATCAGGAAAGGAAGAGAAGGAGAAAGAGGACAAACTGGTTTCCCAAGAAATAAAATTTAATGGAGAAACTGAAAAACAGGCTTTCAAAACGTCACTCTACAAATCCATAGTGAATCCCATCTGCATTTCATGTTATCCTAACGCAGCCTCTCTGTGGAACCTTTTCGGCAGTGGCAATGCTACACCCCATTTCCACTCATTTTCAGAGAGGGGTTGGTCTGAAGTCTCACTCCTCTGGGAAGTCTGGAAGGTGCTGATGTCTTTGAGTTTAGCCCTCAGGAATTTCTGATCTTGGGTTTGAGATTTTGATTAAGGAGAGAGGGAAGGTGGACTGAAGCAACATCACATTTGAGAGGGAGAAAAAGGGAAGAACTTCACAAAGGGTGCACACCCAACTTTTACACTGTGATTCCTCAGGGATATTTCATAACGTTTCTGAATAGCAAATACTTTTTGGAGATGTGAGAATATTTCCAAGTATTAAGAAAACTAACTGAGTGTTTCAAATGTTTGGAATTATTCCAAGGCCAGGAATTCCAGATGTTTGTAAGGAAGCCATTGCATATCTCTGTTTAAATATTCAAGTGGTTATTAAGATGGTAAGGAGGAAAGAAAGGCATAGCCTCCAATTCTTCCTTTTAAAAAACAAGATAGTACCTACTCTGTAAGGCTATCAGGAGGACCAAACACCCTCCTGGTCCTCTGTTCTTTTTCTACCTCTCAGGGCTGTTGTGGCAAAAAGGTGTAAAGCATTTAAAGGGACAAACCACTGTAGAAAATGCAGTATATTAATTATTACTGTTTATCACTGCAGACACTGAAGCAATAATTATCTATGTGATGGATGCCAGATGCGAATAATAACCAGGCTTCCTGGACATCTGTCCTCCCACAGTCAGTCTTCCTCACGCCTCCTGGACAGCAGCATGAATCACACATGTCTTTAAATTAAGAACTTGCCTGCTACAAATGTCTTGTGAAAGCGCCAATGTTATGATAATTCATTTTTCACATGAAATGCACTTAGTTTTACTTTCATATTCCTGTGCTTCATGTCAGATATTCACCATGATGATTTTTTTTTGGCAACTCCAAGCAAGAATCATCCAGACTTAAAACAATTCCAGCATCTACACATGCAAGCCTTACAGTGTGGCTTTCGGTTTATTCTGAATTAATAAGTTTAGACCAGCGATTTTTCACTATTGTGCTTAAAAGCCCCTAATACTTTGTTAAGGAACGTCAAGCTTCAGACCCCCTGACCAATCAGGGCTGGCGCTGCCACTTGAGAAGGAGTGACTCAGTACATGTGTTGGGTAGACCAGGTAACAAGTACCCTGCTGCCTTTCCTGATGAGAACCAGGGTGTGGGAGGGGTTTGCTGTGCCCTTGCTGCAGGGAAGACCCTTTCCTGAATGTTCCCTGTGTAGGGCCTTTCTGGAAGATGGGACCAGCCATTTCCTTCCCCACGCAGCTGAAGAAACCCACAGACCCTGCCAGGACTTACTGAGAGTGACCGACTCGTTGATCTTGAAGCTGCAGAGGACCCTGTCCACATTGCGAGCATGTCGAAAGCCATTCCCTCTCACGACGACTTGAAATGATTCTGAAATGAAGAGCAACAACAAGACACATTATTTGACTTCAGGCCAGTAACCTTGGGTTTCCCATCTTCTCTGACTTAGGGTATTGGTTAACTCTTTTACCAGGCTTAAAATATTTGAAAATGAGCGCAGGTTGGAAGCCAAAAGTGACCATGAGGGTGCCTTTTATCACTTACTTACTAGGTATCCACAAGGAAGATTTCTTACTTTTAATTATCATCTTCTTGCCTTTGCTCTTGTTCCTTCTATCTGGAATGCCTTCCTCCTCTCTCTGTCATTCAAATCTTATCCAACTCTTAAGTCCCCACAGTTTGTTTTTTTTTTTTTCTGAAGCTGGAAACGGGGAGAGACAGTCAGACAGACTCCCGCATGCGCCCGACCGGGATCCACCCGGCACGCCCACCAGGGGCGAAGCTCTGCCCACCAGGGGGCGATGCTATGCCCCTCCGGGGCCTCGCTCTGCTGCGACCAGAGCCACTCTAGCGCCTGGGGCAGAGGCCAAGGAGCCATCCCCAGCTCCCGGGCCATCTTTGCTCCAATGGAGCCTCGGCTGTGGGAGGGGAAGAGAGAGACAGAGAGGAAGGAGGGGGTGGGGGTGGAGAAGCAAATGGGCGCTTCTCCTATGTGCCCTGGCCGGGAATCGAACCCGGGTTCCCCGCACACCAGGCCAACGCTCTACCACTGAGCCAACCAGCCAGGGCCCCCCACAATTTTAAGAACTGTGAACTCTGAAGCTGAGGGATCACAGGGGAGGAAAGGGCTCTCCATTTCTTTAATCAACTCAAATACTCTCATGCTTCTTTTACATATTGGATGCCCCTGAAAGGACTCCTTTAGAGGTCAAGGGGCCTAACATTTTTTTGAAGACCACTGCCTCATGGCATTGGCATTCACAGTCTGTCCTGAACAACGTAGCACGTGAGTATGTGCCATCTTATGTTGTTCTTTTGTCTTTTCTTTCACAGCTAGAAAAACATTTCTTTAAGTTGAGAATTGTTTGATACTGCTTTGGCCCTCCTGTCTCTGCTGGGCACACGGTACCAAGACCTTGTGTGTTGTAGTAGTAATTGTAGCTGGCAAAAAAAATCAAAGTCATGCTTATTGATGACCATTGAGTTGGCTCCTTACTGTAGTTAGTACTCACTTCTCTCTGAACAGAACAGAGAATACATATCACAGGTCTCTAGTCCTGCATATTAATTCCACATTGGCATAACACATGTTGGATTAATTCATGGTAATAAAATTCCTTTTATTTTTTCAGTGAGAGACGTATGAACAGACAGAGACAGACAGACAGGAAGGGAGAGAGTTGAGAAGCATCAACTCATAGTTGCGGCACCTTAGTTGTTCATTGATTGCTTTCTCATATGTGCCTTGACTAGGAGGCTCCAGCCAAGCCAGTGACCCCTTGCTCAAGCCAGTGTCCTTGGGCTCAAGCCAATAACCAAGGGGTCATGTCTATGATTCCATGTTCAAGCTGGCAACCCTGCGCTCAAACTGGTGAGCCTGCAATTACTGTATTTCTCCACATATAAGACGCTCCGTATAAGATGCACCTTAATTTTAGGTCCTGGAATTTGGAAAAAAATGTATTATATAATTATTGAACTTAAGTTTTATTCATCATAAAATTTATACAATTCCTCATCCACATGAAAAAGCGAGAAATGAAAGTAAAATATCTACAACCACTGTATAAGACACACCCAGTTTTTAGACCCCAAATTTTTCAGAAAAGGGTGCATCTTATACATGGGGAAATACGGTAAGTCAGATGAGCCCACACTCAAACCAGCAACCTTGGGGGTTTCAAATCTGGGTTCTCAGCGTCTCAAGCCAATACACTATCTACTGTGCCACCGCCCGGTCAAGCAATAAAATTCTTATGAAGTAAAAATAATGATCCTTTTGCAATAATCTTACCAAAGGAAATAAAAAACAGCCCTTTTTAATCAAACAGTTAAATGTTTGGGAGTATTTGCTTAAGTTTGATGGTAGCTAATAGTCAATGTTCCACTTTCTTTTTTATCATCCCCCTGTGTATAAAAATTGGGCTTGGAATAAGGCTGCATGGCATACTTTAAAAAATCAACTAAAAGTCGTAGGAAAAAGATGCAATATTTGTGAAAGTGGGTCTTAAACTATCAATTGCTAAGGAAAGATATTTGTGGGAGGAAGAATGAAGTTAAGAAGAAGAATAGCATATGGGACTCTTCTCAACTTTAAAAATGTCATCAGTGTGTGTCATCTGAATTCCCAGAAAGCTAATTTAGAAGTTCTTTCTGCCACAAGCATAATCACTGATGTCAATTGCTCCTTCATTAAGTGCCAGGCTCTGTACTCAGCACTGGATGTGTCAGATGTCATTTAGACTTCACCACAGCCCAGGGCGGTACAAATGAGAAAACTGAGGTTGGTGCAGTTAAGTAATTTGTCTAAGATCACACAGCTTGTAGCTGTCAGAATCGGAACCAGAATCTGGGTCTGTTGGGCATCAAATGCCATGCCCTCAGTTCTCAGCCACTGTGCTCTTTACCATCATGCTTAAATGGAGCCTTGTGGTCTTGTGACAGACGACTAATTTAGAGAGTGATGTGATTTTTTTTAAAGCTTAATTTTATCTTTATTTTAGGCAGGCCTGTCCATTTGCAGATGAGTGGAGCTGGCCTGGATGGAGAGCAAGAAACCAAAAGGACCCTGAGGCACTGCACGTGTCACAAAAAGTACAAGTTAGAACAGAATGCTTTTCCCAAGTACAATGAGCCATAACAATAAGGAACTTGAGATTCTGACATTTTAAATGACTTGCCCAAGGTCATATAATCAGTAAGCAGCAAAACTGGGACTTGCATTCAAGCATTCACAGGCTTAAACTAAATTAAGGTCATGGGCGCATGGGTTTTAAGAACCATAAGTCCTATGAATATATTAAGTAGTTATAGACACGTTAGTGCATAGACACAATTGCTAAGTTCTTTAGATGTCTGCCTGATGTGTGACAGATGATGCCATTGGTTCAACAACCTTGTGGAAGAATTTTTTTTGTATCTTATTCATTCAGATTTAACCGATAGAAATCTATTTCTGGTTTTAGTTTGGATGCTAGATGTTCAGAAATCTACCATCGAACGCTTTCGTTGATTCAAAACCGTTTTCTGCCTTATTTCTGTGCCTATTTCTCTCATTTCCTCCAAGATCAGCGAAGAGAGAGAAGGCTCTGGAAATACAGGCTGCAAGCCGAGGTCTATTCCCTAACACATGGTCTAGCATTACCAGTTCAGCTGCTGAATCCTCTATAAAAGATGCTGCCCACACATCTGCTTGGACCCACCGCACGGTGTTTAGGAAGACAGGAGGAATCCATGACATGGCAAGGGTGGCAACCCAACAATTTAACCCCCTTGGCCCGAGAAGATGACGGAGGAAGTGACGCCACGGAAAACACAGAAGGAGCCAGGCGAGCTCCTGCTGTCTGGGTCTCGTTTCTGTGTGAGTGCGCACATGTGGTTTCCAGAAAAGCCCACACATCTGACTCAGCAGCCGGACTACAGTGTCCGCTCTTTACACATACAAGTTATGTAACACAACCCTGTCATATGAACACGCCAGCAAGTGAGAACCAGGACACTCCAGAACCAGGACATTACTGATTAAATTTCATTTGTCCACAAAGCCCTTGAAGCTACCCTTCAAAATATGTGCAGCTAAGTGTTTTTGTTTGTTTGTTTAATAGCAATTTTTTAAAATTAAAATTTTTATTTTTCCAGAGACAGATTGAGAGTCAGAGAGAGGGACAGATAGAGACAGACAGACAGGAACGGAGAGAGATGAGAAGCATTAATCATCAGTTTTTCGTTGTGGCACTTTAATTGTTCATTGATTGCTTTCTCATATGTGCCTTGACCGCGGGGCTACAGCAGACCAAGTAACCCCTTGCTCGAGCCAGTGCCAGTGACCTTGGGTCCAAGCTGGTGAACTTTTTGCTCAAACCAGATGAGCCCACACTCAAGCTGGTAACCTCGGTGTCTCGAACCTGGGTCCTCTGCATCCCAGTCTGATGCTCTATTCACTGCGCCACCGCCTGGTCAGGCTTGTTTAATAGCAATTTGCACATAGGGTTAAAGCTCTTAAGAAGTACCTAGGGATTGTAGGACTTTTGGAAGAAATTTCCACTCGAAAACAATCTTTGATCTAAACTTTTAAAATGCATGTTTTTTAAAGTTATCTTTAATTTATTATGATTCTTTTGTCACTCTTACTCTCAATTATAATTTAAGTTTCATGATGTTAGAGGCCATCATTTTTATTTCTTCAGAAGTTTTGATTATACCTAACTCAGGGCTAAGTCAGTCTTAGTATAAGCTCTCTGAATGAATAAATAAATGACATCTTGGTTTAGAAAGGGAATAAAGGAAAAGGACAAGGTGATCATTTACTCAGGTACCTGTCCAGGACTAACCCTATTTATTTTCTGCGGATTAATAAAGTCAATGAATGAAAAGATGTTCAACATCATTAGTTATTAGGAAAATGTAATTCAAAACCACAATGAGATATCACTCTGTACTCACTAAAAAGGCTCTAATAAAAGAGATGGACAATAACAAGTGTTGGTGAAAAAATTAGAACCCTCATCCATTGCTAGTGGGAATGTAAAGTGGTGTATGTGCTTTGTAAAATAGTTTGGTAGTTTCTCAAAACATTAAACATAGAATTACCTTATGACCCAGATATTCCACCCCTAGGTATATAACCAAGAAAACGGAAAATGTAGATCTACACAAAAACTTGTATATGTATATTCACTGTATCATTATTCATAATTGCCAAAGTGGAAACAACCCAAATATCCATTAACTAATGACTAGACTATGGTATTCTTGCAAGAGAATATGATTTACCTGTGGAGTTTTGACACATGCTAAGAAATGGAAGAATCTTGAAACATTATGCTAAAGGAAAGAAGCCAGACACAAAAGGCCATATATTGTATTATTTCATTTATATGAAAAGTCCAGATTAGCAGATCCATAAAAACACAAAGTAGATTGGCTATTGCCACAGTTGGAGGAAGGGGGAAATAGGGGGTGACTGTTTTGGGTTTCTTTTTGGGGGTCATGAAAAATTATTCTGTAATAACATAGTAGTTATGGTTGTATACCTTTGTGAATATATTGAAAACCACTGAATTGTACAGGGGCAAATTTTATGGTATGTGAATTTTAGCTCAATTTAAAAAAGAAAAAAAATGAAGGCCAGTGAATAGTTTGATAAATTTATTCTGTTTCCTCCCTTACAATCTTTTCTTTCTTTCCTTTTTTTTTTAAAATATATTTTTATTTATTTTATTTTATTTATTCATTTTAGAGAAGAGAGAGAGAGGAGAGAGAGACAGGGGGGAGGAGCTGGAAGCATCAACTCCCATATGTGCCTTGACCAGGCAAGCCCAGGGTTTTGAACCGGCGACCTCAGCATTTCCAGGTCGACGCTTTATCCACTGCGCCACCACAGGTCAGGCCTTTCTTTCCTTTTTTTAAAATGGCCTTACTAAAGATTGAATATCATTCACTGCATCTGCAAATGAGGCATCTTTATATTCTCATTTGTTCTGGTCTCCCAAGACTTTCTTGTAAAATTATCGTTAGAGATAATTTCACCTTATGAGTGAGTTTGCATTTGTTCTCCTATCAGATACTTAGTGTAACATTTAAAATCTAATATAGTGACTAATGCATATTAAATGCTTTCTTATGCCTAAATTATTCTAGAACTTTTAAAATTTCAGAGCTATTTATTTATTTATAACAGCTTTAGTGAGGTAAAGTTGACATAACTTTTGACATATGTATGTAATGAAGGGACATTGTCAAAAGTAGTGACCACATCCATTACCCTCAAAAGTTGCCAGGTGCCCTTTGAAATCTCTCCCTTCCATCCCTCCCACCTCTACTCCCAGTGCTACCATTGATAAGCTCTTTATTATAAATTTGTTTGCATTTTCTAGAATTTTATGTAAGTGAACTCATATAGTAAGTTACTTTTCGTCTGACTTCTTTTACTCGGCATACTTATTTTAAGACTTATCCATAATTATTTTGATACTCATGCATAGTCTATCCCTATTTACTGCTAAGTATTGTTCATTATAAGAATAAGTCATGCCCTGGCCGGTTGGCTCAAGCGGTAGAGCGTCGGCCTAGTGTGCGGAGGACCCGGGTTCGATTCCCGGCCAGGGCACACAGGAGAAGCGCCCATTTGCTTCTCCACCCCTCTGCCGCGCCTTCCTCTCTGTCTCTCTCTTCCCCTCCCGCAGCCAAGGCTCCATTGGAGCAAAGATGGCCCGGGCGCTGGGGATGGCTCTGTGGCCTCTGCCCCAGGCGCTAGAGTGGCTCTGGTCGCAACATGGCGACGCCCAGGATGGGCAGAGCATCGCCCCCTGGTGGGCAGAGCGTTGCCCCATGGTGGGCGTGCCGGGTAGATCCCGGTCGGGCGCATGCGGGAGTCTGTCTGACTGTCTCTCCCTGTTTCCAGCTTCAGAAAAATGCAAAAAAAAAAAAGAATAAGTCACAATTTGTTTATCCATTTACCTGCTGATAAACATTTGAGTTGTTTACAGTTTTGGCTACTAGAATAGAGCTGTTATGGAAATTTGTGTGCAAGTATTTGGATATATATTATATTTCCTTTTCTCTTGAGTGAATACCTAGGACTAGAATGACCTAGGTCATATGGTAGGTATGTATTTAATTTAAATAAACTTTCAAAACTATTTTCCATAATGATTTTGTCATGTTACATTCCCACCAACAGTGTATGAGAATCCCTCCTCCAAATAGAAACATCTTTAACTGAAAAGGAAGATGCAGCAGAGAATTAAATAATCCATCCAGAGAAGTGCCTAAGGGCCAGGCATGAGTGCTTTGAAAGACAATGAGAAGCCTGATGACCAGGTGGTGGGGCAGTGGCTAGAGCATGGACTGCGAAGAAGAGGACCCAAATTCAAAACCCTGAGATCGCTGGCTTGAGTGTGGCATGCTGGCTTGAAGTCCAAGGTCACTGGGTTAGCAAGGGGTCACTAGCTCTGCTGTAGACTTCCTGGTCAAGGCACATACAAAAAAGCAATCAATGAACAACTAAGGTGCCATAAGGAAGATTTGATGCTTCTCATCTCTCTCCCTTCCTGTCTGTCTGTCCTTCTCTCTGATTCTCTGTCTCTATCAAAAAAAAAGTAAAGAAAAAAAGACCCTAGTGTGCGGAGGACCCGGGTTTGATTCTCGGCCAGGGCACACAGGAGAAGCGCCCATTTGCTTCTCCACCCCTCCGCCGCGCTTTCATCTCTGTCTCTCTCTTCCCCTCCCGCAGCCAAGGCTCCATTGGAGCAAAGATGGCCTGGGCGCTGGGGATGGCTCTGTGGCCTCTGCCTCAGGCGCTAGAGTGGCTCTGGTCGCAACATGGCGACGCCCCGGAGGGGCAGAGCATCGCCCCCTGGTGGGCGTGCCGGGTGGATCCCGGTCGGGCGCATGCGGGAGTCTGTCTGACTGTCTCTCCCCGTTTCCAGCTTCAGAAAAATGAAAAAAAAAAAAAAAAGAAAAAAAAAAAAAAAGAAAAGAAAAAAAGACAATGAGAAAAGAAATTTGATGTTGCTAAAATGTGTATGTTTTTAAGCATCTAATTTCGAAATGGTAAACATGAAGCCAGTTTTATGCCTTCCTTTTCTCTGCCTCACCCAATTTTATTACAAACACTGGGAAACAACACAGCAGGAATAATACAACTGCTTCTGAAAAGACATAGTGAGGAGCTAATTATAACGTCTTTCCATTTCTGGAGTATAAAAACTTCAGATGTGGAGCAGTTGGCAGGTTGCACACTTGATTCCAATTAGTTGCCGCCTGGACTTTTTGCTTACATGGTACACTGTGAACTGTTCAAGTTTACTCCCAACTGAGTGGGGCCGGAGGAAAACTGTGCTTAGGCAAAAGAGTGCATTTCCTACAGAAGAGCTAAACTAGGCAGGACCAGTCTGACAATGGGCCAGTCTCCTAATTATATAGAGACTCATCTGCAAAAATATTTAATCAGGAACCTTTTTAAAAAGTGTCTGTCCTGGCCAATTGGCTCAGTGGTAGAGCATCACCTGGCATGTAGATGTCCCAGGTTCGATTCCCAGTTAGTGCACACAGGAGAAGCGACCATCTGCTTCTCCATCCCTCCTCCTCCCCTTCTCTTTCTCTCTCTTTCCTCCTGCTGAAGCCATGGCTCAACTGATTCAAGCAAGTTGGTCCCCAGCACTAAGGATGGCTCCTTCACCTCCACCTCAGGTGCTAAAATAGCTCAGTTGCTGAGCAACAAAGCAACACCCCTAATGGGCAGAGCATCATCTCAAAGGGGGCTTGCCAGGTGGATCCTGGTCGGGGCACATGTGGGAGTCTGTCTCTCACCTCCCTGCTCTCACTTAATTAGAAAGAAAGAAAGAAAGAAAGAAAGAAAGAAAGAAAGAAAGAAAGAGAGAGAGAGAGAGAGAGAGAGAGAGAGAGGAAGGAAGGAAGGAAGGAAGGAAGGAAGGAAGGAAGGAAGGAAGGAAGGAAGGAAGGAAGGAAGGAGGGAGGGAAGGGAAGGGAGAGAGGGGGGGAGGGAGAGAGAGAGAGAGAGAGAGAGAGAGAGAGAGAGAGAGAGAGAAAGGGAAAGAAAGAAGAAGGAAAAAGAAAAAGAAAGAAAGCCAGCCTGTATTGGAAGGGAAGCAGAATGATTTAAATACAGGTAATGTCAAAGGTGCTATAAAGCCTCTCCATCAACACAGCAGGTGATTTTCTACATGTTTTAGAACAGGGACAGTAAACACAGTGACAGAAACACCGTGCTAAATGGTAACCATATGCTTGGCCGGAGCTTAGGTGACAATAGGGAGTGGTCAGGAGTATGGTGAACTAAAAAGACTACATACTTTTTTAAAGGGAAGTTATTTTCCAATTATTATCTTGAAATAAATACAGGCCCCGTGTTGTTAGATCTTATTTTTCAAGACAAGATGAAAATATGAAATTTTAGGTGACATCAGATTTTTAAATGTTAGCAATAAATATTTAAAGTTTCTTAAAGACACAGTGTGGATAAAAAAGAAAAAATACGTGCAGACCAAACAGGGTTTGTAGCCTGCCAGTTTATAACTTCTGGTGGGAGTTTCCAGATCACTTCCTCTATGGACATGTCTTTGTCAATGTTATTCTTATAATATGGGGCTTGGAACCATGGTTTGGAAGAATAGGACATGGTATTAGCTCTCTTGACCTGAACACTGGATGGCTATTGATTAACCTAAGATGACATTGGCTTTTGTTTTGTTTTTGTTGGAAGCAAACTTGTTGGATATCAAGATAGCTATGATTCTCCTTGTTTTTTCTTCCTCCCCATATTAACTCAGTCAGGTTTCCCTAAACCTGCTTGTATGTGAGACTGGCTATTTGAACCGAAGTTCCACATTTTATATTTGCCCTATTAAGTTTCACCCAGTCACTTGCAGCCCAAATATCTGTGTTGGCTATCCGTTTTGTTGTCCACCCTGTGCATGGTCTCTTGGTCAGTCTCGGAGCACAGTTTGCAGTTAGAACCATGGCTGTTGTTGAGTTACTGGTGGAAGACAGCTGAGATCATTGTCTTGGGGGAATGCACTTGTCAGCATGACTGCCTTGAGCAGACAGGCCTGGGTGGGGCTCCACAGCAGGGGCTACTCTGGGGGCCACGGGAGAGAAGTTATTCACAGAGAGTGAGCAGAGGGGGCTGAGGGAAAAGGTTTTTGATGAAAGCAAATTCTAACTTTTTTCCCCACATATCTGTCTAGGTCTTAGTTTCCCCGTTATACTTAGATATATGAACAATCAGTTATTTCCTTATTTACTTTCTCTTCTAGCACATGAGTTAAATAATCATTTTGCACGTACTCTGAACTGTCAGTGTTCTCTCCAGTTTTTTTTTATTTTTATTTTTAGTAGAGAAACATACAGGCATGTTTTTCTCATATAGGTATAATATTATCAACATTATGATTCTCACGTTGACTTCTAGTCCTCATTAAAATGATATATTGACACCTTATTTTGTAAAAACAGCTGATGTTTTTCAAAGCCCTTTCATGTAAATGCCTGAGTCCTGGCAGCAGCCAGAAGAAAATCTGAGCGGGCATGCGCCGTCCACCTGACACAAGTTCATTGTCATGGACAATAAAATAAGTTCCAGGCCTGCATGAAAGCCACCCTTACTTCAGAGAATGGCCAGCAATAGACCTTGAAAGAAATCCACGGAAGTACTTTTGGTGTAAGGGTTTCTTTTAGAAATTTCATTTTCTTCTTGGTAAAGTTGTTCTCTAATTAGCATGTGTTAGCCATTATAATTTTAATTCAAGAGAAATGGGAGCTTGGCTCTTCAAAACCTATGGCTAGCTTCCAATACAAGACACAGTTGTCTTGTATTAATTTTTTCTTTATAAGAAATAAATAGAATTGGATAGTTTACTCTGACACAGAAAATGATTGTCAATAAAATATGTCATATTGCACAAAAGCCAGAGATTAAAAAAAAAAAAAAAATTGAAGTAAGGTTCGTTGAATTGGATTTGCCAGAGATTTGTCTATTTTACTGATGCTAGCTAGCTACCTAAGGAACAGCTCTTGGGAAATTTATCATTTGAATTGCTCTAACTTGTTTAAATTTATTAATTCATTTTAATATTTTTTCTTGTATTTCTTTACCTTTTAAAAATATCTATTACTTATTTATTTTTCTTTTCCATTTGATAAGAAATATATTAAAATCAATGAATTTGCTAGGGCCAGTTCTTGTGGACCCTGATATTTCTGTGCCGTACTCATTTTATATGTGTGATCTTTTTATTGTTTTGAATATCCCCATGATTTCAGTTTACTGATATTTGATTCGAGAATTATTTAGGAAGATACTTTTCTATTGTCCAATTCAAAATTTTGTTTTTATTTTGTCCTTGTTCTTTCTGTCCTTGGCTATTAATTTCTAATTTTTCTTCATTTTAATTAGACAAGTTCAAAGGTATGACAGCTTCTTCAGTAAAAGAAATGAATAAAGGTCACATAGGCAAAAATCAGTGTATTGTTCGTTGAAGGAATGAATATATGAATCTAGACATTTAGTCAACATTTACTGACTACCTATAAAGTGACACGTACTTTATTATCTGTTTTCAAGAACCCTACAGGAGGGGACTTGACTATGTTAATAAATTAATAGAAGTGTATTTATTAGTTTTTTTTTTACTTTATTTATATATTTTTGTTTTACACTTTTTAAAATTTTTAATTTATTGTGTTGACGTGGTTTCAAGTATCCCACTGTTTTTTGACTCTGATTCACTACAATGTCAGAACACATTCAGTAGGAGAGAGCTGAACTGTAAGTCAGTGTTTTCCTCATGAATAGGAGGGATAATTGTACAATTAAGAAACTCCCCTGTTTTCCAATTATCTTTAAATGAAAGAACTATAAAAATTGTGGAAGGGGGTTTACTGTGAAGCTAATAAACCCTGGTTGAGGTTCCTCACTGTACAGACAGACCCCTTCCAAGGCTCTGAAACTGGGTTCCTGTGGTCACATGCTTTTGTCAGTATGCAAAGGTAATAGTTTTCAATTCCTATTCTTAAAGAGGTGCTGTTGGATCTGTCCTTGTGGCAACCGCAGCTGTCTCTGCCACCTGTCTTACCAGGTAGCAATTTATTTAAAAGTCAGTAGATAATCTTTGTTGATTGCTTCTCTTTGAGAGAGTTACCTGTATCTCTGAGTAGTCACCATGTACTGTTACCAACTTTATATGTTTACATATATACTTAATGTTTTGTTGTTGGCAAAAATTATTCAGCGCCTCTAGTCCCTTGAGTCTTTCAGCTATTCTAAAACATAGCCACCAAACTGGGCTGAAATCTTTAAGGAATTGCTTCATCTATACCAATAAAATGTCATAAAGACTCACAATGCACACTGTTTGAAAAAGCCCGCAAGTTCTTCTTCAGTGCTTATAGGAGTGTATAATATCTTTTCTGTGATAAATTAGTAACTGGTCCTTAGTATTTGGGGAGTCCGGGAAGGTGATATTAATCAGGCTCAACCTCCCGGGGCGCTGGCACTCATGGAGAGTTTGTCCTTTGTACCTCCAGCGTCCAGGACAAGGCCTGGCCTTCAGTAGGTGCTTAACAATGCTTTTAAATATGTAAGAATGATAGGAACCTCATCAGGAATTATGCAAAAAGAGCCAGCAAGGCTGAAGCTTTAAGCACTTTGTTACCATACAAACCATTAACAAGACCCCTGATTTAGATCAGTTAGAGAAAATATTGTGATTCAGAGAAGGCTGATTCTTTGTATAAGTAGACTTCCTGTATAAAAGACAAAATTATAATGGCCTGTCAATAGGACCATTTGAGTTGCTTACATTATTTTGTGAGGACTAGTAGATTGAGCAACAAATTAAGATCAATATATTATGAAGAGAGACCAGCACCCATTAAATAATTAAATACCTCAACATTGCAGGGTGGCCTACAGTCACAGTGATTATCTGGTCCCTGCAAAGCTTCCACGAGCATGAAGGGTTAGACTCCATTTCTACCCAGAGAAAGGTGTTGGTTATGATGTGCAGAATCCAGTATTTCTGTAATACTCTCACAGTTAATCCCATGAGAAAGAGTTTGGACAGACTTTTTCATACTTTCAAACAATTGACATGTTGCTTTGTTTTTTCATTCCCTAAAAGCAGTTCTTCTCTCTCCAACCCTCCCTTTCCTGCCTTGCTTCTGCTCTTTCCCACCAATAAATTCAACATGTGATTTGAGCTCAAAATATCATTTGTATGACAGCAGTGAGCACTTAATTTCAATTTACCTCCTGCACATATGGTGGATGGTTCTGCTGCTAGAATCTCGATGCAGGACTTCTTCAGAATCTAGAAGAAGATGAAATAAAAAAGTCAAACCACTGCTTATTTTGTTAAAACAGAGAAGTAAGGTTTGCTTGTAAGTTACCAAGATAAGAAGATCCAAGGGCATTATGTTGCTGTGGGTGGGTAGGTGGTAGGTGAGGAGTAAACTAGTATCCTTAGTGTCAGACATTCAATGAATCAACTTGTTAGATGAATGAATAAATAATTATTCATTCATTTGTTCTTTTGGTAGATATTTATTGAGTCTATGAGATGCCAGAGCTAGCTATGGAGAAGTTTGACCTCTCATTGGGGAAAGAGGGCTTACATTTAAAAAGATAAATAGCAATGGCTCATCATGTGTGGTAGGTGCCAGGGAGAAGGGGCAGACAGAAGGAGTCATGGAGTTCATGCAGGGAGATCACTGAGGCCGGGTACCTTGGGAAGGACTCTATGGAAGAGTCGAATGCTGAGGGCAGGGCTCGATCGAGTGGAGTTGAGTGTGTCAGGACGGGGAATGTTGGGGTCCAGGTAGGGGATGGCTTGAGCAAAGGTGAGAAAGTAGAAACACATACATCTCTTTAGCTGGAACAAACGGAGCTTGAAAAGGAGATTAAGAAAAGAGTGGTAATAGATAAAGCTAGAGAGTGGGATGGAGATGGCCAACGCTCAGGATCATTTTCAGATTACTGTACTCTGAGTTCCCCTTTTTTAGAAAAGTCTGGAAAGAAGTTGCAGGAGAGGGTTTTAATGGCTGCTTTGTTGTGCCCCACTCTTGAGGAGGACCCCTATGCCTTACTTAAGTGGGAATGTAGTCTTCCTCCCCCAATGAGAGTCTGATAAGTTGGGTGGAGTGTGCGGGGGAATCTTATGACTGCTTAGGGAGTCAGTAAAGGAGGCTTCTTCTGGCCAACGCAGGGCATCTGGCTGGTAGGGTGTAAGCTTCTGTTTGCTACTTCTAAATCCTGTCTTATTTAATATTAATTATAAAATTTCAACCAAGCCCTTTACACAAATACAGGACACTGAACTTGGAAATTGAGATGCTTCAGCGGGCTGAAGGAAACCATTTTTCTATTTACGAAAGGGCCATTTGTTTTGAGGAATTGATAATGAAATTATAAAATAGTGATTAAGAGGAAAAGCATCATTTTGCTTTGGGAAATGCTCATTTGTGTTTATGTATTTATTTATATATGCTACTTTGTTCCAGTTTAAGTGAAACATAACCACAAGTTACAGTCAAATAAAAGATACCATAAGTTAAGAAAGGGGAGGGAATGGATTAAAGGGAACATATGGGGAAGATAAAATAAGGGTGAGAACACAATAGGAAAAATATACTGTGAGTTTATTTCCTTGCTAAGAGTGGCTCCTGGATTTAGTTCTAAGCTTTCCAGTAGCAAATGGGGACAGACGGTATTTATGAGATTCTCAATCTGTAGGATAAAAACAAGCCAGTTTCTCAGAAGAGATAATATTTACCTATTTCAGAGAGAACTCTGGACATCCACATAAGGAAGCATTGTGAAAGGAAACGAACAACATATTTCAGAAACTCTCTCTGGTGTGCAGATGACAACACATTAAGATGCATTCACTGAAACAGCTTCCCTCACAACCATGTATTTTAGGTAACTCTGTATACTTGAAAGTCATAAAAAGCAGTATTTCTTTTTTGACAGTCCTAAAATACAGACTTCCAGCTACTTTTCCTGACATTCCATCCCACTCCTGTACAACTTAAAGGCATTTTCATACTTGGATTCTGCTATTGGTCCTCGGCTTCCCCTGATTTCACAGTGGGAAGCAATTTGTGTCTTTCTCAGTGTTTGCTGTCTTTCTTGGCCTCTGGCTTAGCCAGCCACCTCTGCCCCACCCCAAAGGCAGCAGCAGCCTCAGTCCCCACTAGTTCCCAAACCTGTTCCAACCATGGAAGGATTCATGTGCCCTCAAATCGCAGATCCAGTGCCCATCCGCGTGGGGGTCAGTGGTCTTCACATAGCTGCTCTGGGGACCTGGTAGCACCTCTACCTCATGAGTTCCCTTCACTGTCATTCTGACTTAGGATCAGGGACCCCAAGGATAGATCCTGGGCATCTGTATTTCCCTGCTGGCTTTTCCATTCTCCCCTTTCTTAGGGTTGGTCCAGTCCTTTAGGTCTCCTATGTGTGCAGCAATGTCCTAGGATTGGGGCTTACCAACATCTTGATGTACAATGCCTCATATCCCAGATACCAGCTATCTGACTTGAATCGTAATGATTGTTTGCCCTCTCCCCCCAGTTTGTTGAGACTGGGCTTTTCCTGCCTGAAGGGCCACCTCTGCCAGTGGTTGCAATGACTGACGGAAGTAGTCACCCCTTTCAACATGTCCTCAGGCAAAAGTCTTCAAATAGGCCACATTGGAAGAAACAGAATTCACCCTCGTGGAGGAACTTATTAAATAGTGGCATTAGAACAACCACAAAGTTATTGTTTGATGTTTTAAATAAAATTACTAAGGCATTTGGCATCTCTTAATAAATCATTTTATCATCCACAACAAAAGATTTCAAAAACAATTTAAGAGTAAAAATTGAGCCATCGGATCTATTCTGACCATCCCTGATTCCACCAAAACACATAAATGAAATATTTTCACCCATGTAAGTTCTTGACTTTGAACTAGTGGTTTTGAACCAACTCTGATACTTCATCAGGGGTCAGTAAAAGAAACACCCATGAATCTTTGCCCACGAAGACATACTAGCAGGGGATAAACACATGCTGTATTATTCTCCCAAAGTGTCTGCAATTAGCTGATAAATCTAAGGCGTGTATGAAGGGCCAAAAAATATCTGCCAAGCACTGTGATTCAATCCAGTAAAAACACAACTTTCCCAATCTTAACTTAAAACATCTGGAAGGGATGCATTGCAGCCAATAGAGTAAGATTTATCAGTGAGGGGGATGGGCAGGATTTGTCTGAGACTGTGGCTTCCATTAGTTTGAAATGTCTGGTTTCAAAAGGTAGGAAGTCACAATGGCGCTGGGTGAATTTGGAGGGAGTTCCCTTGGTTATTAACAGCCCAGACTGTAAGGTAATCAATCTGTCTGAACTACCCCCAACAGCAGATCTGCTTAGGGCCTGGAGACTAGATGGTGGTAGGGAGGTGAAGGATCTGTCCCCCACCAGAGCGGTGGTAGCCATGGAAGAGGTGGTGGACACAGCATTGGGGAATCACTGACGTGAAACCACTAGATGGGGTGGAAGCACTCACACCGAATCAGGGTGGTATCAGGGCTGAGAGTATAACTGGACTGTAATGGAGACTGGATAAAACCACCACAAGCCTCAAATATAATCCAAGGTGAAAAGTTAGGTCCTGGCCCTGGTCCTGTACTTACCTGACCTATGGTCCCTGACAAATCATTTAACTTTTCTGAATCTCAATTTTGGGGAATACTTTAACATTCTGAGAAACAGCTTGGAATCTGGAATCACATTGCTTGGGGCAGCTCATTCATGAGCACTGAGCAGTGTGACCTTGGGCAAGTTCCATAACCTCTCTGAGTCACCATTTCCTCAACTGTAGAAGTAGGATAAGAAGAGTACCTACTGCATAAGGCTGTTGACTTGGTAATATGACATAGATAAAGCACAGAGCCTGGAATCTATGAAGTAAGTCCTCAATTAATGGTAGCTATGACTATTAAGAACTTGGGCTCTGAATAGATTTATGATTAAATCCAAACTCTACCTCTCACTGGCATATGGACTTAGACAAGTTATTAAAGTTCTGAATCTCAGTTACCTCTTCTGTAAAATGGGGACAAAAGATAAACTGACCTGAAAGGGCTATATGATGGCAAAATGAATAACAGACATGAGTGCAGAGATATTTAGCTTGTAAAAGGGCTATATGATGGCAAATGAATAACAGATATGAGTGCAGAGATATTTAGCTTGTAAAATCAATTGGACTTAGGTTGCAAAATTCATATTGGATTGAAGGAAGAGAGTGAGATTCAAGGAAATCTGACAAGCTTTTGGTTTATGGACAGAGCAAATGGATGTGATTGGTTAATACATGGTTATTAACAACCGTTGGGCCACCAGCCAAAACGTGCCTTTCATGAAGAAAACTGACCAAAAACTGTGTTCAGAACAATCTGAGTAATAGAGCACTTAGGAAAATATCTGACATAAAGAAGTAAGTTTACAGTTGTGAGTACATGAAACACAGGGTTTATTCTTGTACAATTATTTATTAATTATTGTATTATTTTCCACTTGAACAACTGTGAACCTCCTTTTGCCCACCCCTGTATATTTGATCCTCAAACCACAGTAGCTCTTACTATTATTTTTGTCTTTGCCGCTACTATTGCAATTACTGTTTGGCCATGAGGGTAGTTCGTATATGGTTAGATCCCATCACCCACCACTGGACTTGTGCTTAATTTGCTGGAAAAAACCCCCACAAGGACAGCTAATAATATTTTTCTGTCATCTTTTGGAAAGATTTCAAAAAGAAGATCTATGGGAAAGCTGTTTGAAATCTGTAAAGAACTACATAAATGCAACGTGTTGCTACTGGTATAGTTACCCTTGCATATCTCATTAGATTGTTGGCAGAGAAAGAGAGACAGAAATAAAAGAACTTTGCCAAGTAATAAGAGCTGTTCAGTATATTTAAAGTGAAATCCATCGTGGGCCAGTTCAGGTTAAATACAAGAGTTTGTTTTTTTGGACTGTAAAAACCTAAGGTCCTTTTTCATAAAGTTCTCAGTTTATACAGAGATTTTGCAAGAATCCTTAAAGGATTATAAATATTTGTGTAGAGTTATTAGGAACACCTCTTTTGCCATAGGCACACCTAAACTCTCCCCCCCCCCAATTGCCCTGTCTGCTTCCCCAACAAACAACCACTCTTTATTTACTTGTCCATTTCCTGTTACAGGGTGTGTGTTGTGTGTGTGTGTGTGTGTGTGTGTGTGTGTGTATTAATAAAAGACCAGTCTCTTATATTCATTCATTGCTTCCACACATCTTTTTTTTTTTTTTTTTTTTTTGTATTTTTCTGAAGCTGGAAACAGGGAGAGACAGTCAGACAGACTCTCGCATGCGCACGACCGGGATCCACCCGGCACGCCCACCAGGGGGCGACGCTCTGCCCACCAGGGGGCGATGCTCTGCCCTTCAGGGGTGTCGCTCTGTTGCGACCAGAGCCACTCTAGCGCCTGGGGCAGAGGCCAAGGAACCATCCCCAGCGCCCGGGCCATCTTTGCTCCAATGGAGCCTCGGCTGCAGGAGGGGAAGAGAGAGACAGAGAGGAAGGAGAGGGGGAGGGGTGCAGAAGCAAATGGGCGCTTCTCCTGTGTACCCTGGCTGGGAATCGAACCCGGGACTTCTGCACACCAGGCTGACGCTCTACCACTGAGCCAACCGGCCAGGGCACTTCCACACATCTTTTAGGTCTTTCAGACCATTTACCTTGATGTCTTATTTGTCCTGAAGTGCATGCTCTGCTTTTAAGATGTCTGGGACTTAGAACAGTCTGGCCCACGGGTGGTTAACTATCTACTTGTATTGACCAATGCATCTGTGTAGTTCTCTAAGACAAAATGAAGCAGTTTTCTTTAACCTCCCTTTCTCTGGCAATGTAGGTTTTGCCACCTAAATCCTGAGGATTTTCCCCATGAAATATTTCTGTATCCACTCACATTTTAGTATAAATTACCATCCTTCAGAGGACTTGTCATGGCTGCTTATTATATATACTGCTCACAAAAATTAGGGGATATTTTATCGCTTCATATTCATTTTGAAATATCCCCTAACTTTTGTGAGCAGTATATTTATTTTTGGATTGTTTGATCATTGTGCATCTTCTTCCTTAGACTACAAACTCTGTGAGGGCAAGAATTAGATTTGTTTTTACCCATTGCTATACCCATAGTACCTAACCTGGCACACAGTAAGCACCAAGTAAATATTTATTGAAAACTAAATGAATAAATGGCACAATTTCTCCAAGGCTTTATAAACTGGTATTTTAGCATATTATGTACTGGTCTTCGTTCTTCCCTATAATTATAATATCAGGGTCTTCTGAATACACAGCCATATTTTGCATCTTCTAACACCTCCTCATTCTTATTACACACCACCATCTTTGGGGACCACCTTCTCAGGATGCCTAGTTCAACACCTTCATTTTAAAAAATGGCTTATCTTTGAAAACAATAATGCTGTGGGTATGTCATCTCCATGTCTAAGCTCTAGAGTGCCTTCTTTGTAAAAGGCCTCAATGCTTTTACTTGGCAAAACTGTAGAGGTCTTTGTGTGGGGGTGAGGCTTAGGCTCCCATAGAAAGGCCACAGATGCTATTGCAGCTGATGGATAAATGCACACTGAATGAGCATGGGGACCGTGGCTTTTAGTTTAAAAAACCAGGCAGCTTGGGACACATAATTGGCTCATCCATACCTTCAGAACTGCCAGTGTTTCCCCAGTGAGTTCTGAAACTAGAGCAGGTCCTCTAATAACATTTCATTCAACGTCATTTCATTATAATGTTTGAGATGCTGTAAAAACTCTTGTTTATGTCAATTAACCTATGGTAACACTGGCTTCAGTAGATGCAATTTTGCTGCAGTTCTGAGGACCTATTTATAACAAGTGAGACTCCCAGTTTTTGATCTCTAATGAAATGTAAAAAAAAAAAGTCACCTTTTCTAACTAAATTCCATTCCACACTTTAAACCAGGGGTCCCAAAACTATAGCCCTCGGGCCGCATACAGCCCCTTGAGGTCATTTATCTGGTCCCTGCCGCACTTCCGGAAGGGGCACCTCTTTCATTGGTGGTCAGTGAGAGGAGCACTGTATGTGACGGCCCTCCAATGGTCTGAGGGACAGTGAACTGGCCCCCTGTGTAAAAAGCTTGGGGACCCCTGCTCTAGATCCATATCTTTTCTACAGAATCTAAATTTAAAATAAAAGTTACTATTATGCACACATTCTTCTGGGATTCATATATGATTTTATATATATTCACACATTATACCAAATAACTACTCTAATATGCAAGAGATATTTTTAAGATTTTACTGAATTTTGGACAATAAAGTAAAAGTGTCTTCTAAGTGTCTATTTTTATTTTTCTTTTTTTAAGTGAGAGGAGGGGAGATAGACAGACTCCCACATGCGCCCTGACCAGGATCCACCCAGGATTCATCCATCTGGGGCCGATGCTTGAATCAACCAAGCTATCCTTAGCGCCTGGGGCCGATGCTCAAACTAATTGAGCTAATGGCTGGTGAGAGGGGAAGAGAGAGAAAAGAGGGAGTCGAAGGGGAAGATGGTTGCTTCTCATATGTGCCCTGATCAGGGATCAAACCCGGGATGTCTGCATGCCAGGCTGATGTTCTATCTACTGAGCAAACTGTCCAGGGCCACTGAGTGTCTTATATGCCTCTCTTTATTTGGTTAATTACACACTTGAGGAGAATCTGGTGTGAAGGAGTTCAAGACAAAGGAGGTTCTGAAACTGAAGAGATTCATTTTTTTCCATGAAACCACTTTCCTCTCCTGTTTTCAGAAGGAAAGCTCAGATAGCTGCGAACTTCAAAACGTGGTTTATTTAGTAAGATGAGCTTGCTGATCTGAATATTGGCGAAGTCAGTGGCCCTCCTTCGGAGCTGACCCCTGCAGTGAGCGTTTTCCCTGAGTTTTGTTCTAAATTCTGCTGTTGCTTTTACAATGGATCTTAACAGATTCCTCAGTATAGGGGGAGGAGCTCAGGGAGGCGGAGGGGCTGAAGATTAACTGAGCATGGCTTTCTGCGATTTTTGTAGCCTCTTCATGCTATGGGAATTTTTATTACACTTAGACTTTATAATAAGCCAACTAGAAATAATAGCTTTGTTGAAATGTCTGTCCCGGATGCCTGCAAAGTCTGTGTCTAATTAATGAGGTAAATAATTTTTAAAAAAAGATTTTTCTGTTTACTAGGGAAATGACAATGGATTCTATTTCTGTTTCCAGGCCTGCAAATGTTCACGGAGCCCAAAATGCCATCTTTTATAGATACAATCTTGGAAGAGAGGGTGGGGGAAGAACTGAGGGTATTTTATAAGACACAGGGCCACAAAAATCCCTTTGTCATGCAGTGTAGGTCATGAAGGGTTTGGACCACTCTGGGCTGCTTGACAATGAATAAATAGGCACAGCACGACATTGGACACTATGGTAAATATGACAAATGCGGCGGCAGTCTCTCTGATCACGCCATTTAGCAACTGACCCGGAGGAATGGCTCAGAGCATGAAAAAGATCTGCGAGCCAGGCAAGTGGTTCCAACAATTGGTGCTGCTGGAGTTCAAGGCAGGGAGGGTTTGTGGTGGAGTGACCAGGGCAGACTCTGTGGAGAACAGAAGACTGACACAGCATTCAGATGGGGCAAAAGAGGACAAGGGCTTCCTCCAATCAAATAAGCCCAGCTTACAAGAAGGGTGGCTGCGGTAGAAATGGTCCTTTCCCTCAGCGAGCTCTGAGAAGGGGATTCCTTCAGTAAAGACAGGAAGTCTCCAGGACTGTGGGAATGTGAAACAGACTCAGACTATAGGGAAGCCCTGAGCATTTCCTAGTAGGATCTTGGAAGGGTAGATGGGAGGAAAGGCCTCCAAGACAAGTTCCCCCTTTTGTCATAGCTTTGTTAAGACCTGGGCTACATTAGGGACTGCATTTTTGTACCTTCCCATGAGCAGAAGGGAGTGGTCACCATAGAATCTGGTTTTCATAAATAAAAATAAATACCTATACACCATGGAATAGATTTACTCCTCAGTTTTGCTGATCCTACAGCTTCCTTGATAACAAGGATGTTCATGCCAAAACTTGCAAGAAATCCTTGCAACTATAGTTGTTGGCTCAATACTTGATGTTGATCAAACATGCAGAGAGCTCAGTGCGCTGACTCACCCTCCCATTAATAGGAAGCCTGATGCAAGCTCAAATATTTATTCTAGGGAAATGCTTCTAGACAGAGATGGTGTGGTGCCAGAAACTGGGCTTTTCTTCTCATAGACAGTGTGCCCGGTTCCAAGCACCACCCTCAACTGCACAGGGAGGGGGACAGCTGGGAGGAGGGGCTGGCATCTCTGGTCACCAGGCCAAGCCGGGGATTCAAAGCTGCAGACCCATTTCAGTGTTATCTGAACCCAGCCTTCAGGCAGACTCCCGTTTCACTGCCTGCAGCACTTCTGATAAAGCAAACAAAGGCCCGGAGCCTGGTTGGACCTTTGTTTCATAGTTTTACTTGAGGTCTGGCGCAAACTTTACCAGTTGTGGTCACTGGAAATTCCCTGAAGAAGCCACAATAACAGAAGGCAGAGGAATAGCTTCTTCCTTTCCAGTTTTACTGGCTTAAAGGGCTTCAGTCTTTCCATCAACCAAATTTTATCTTATAATTTTATTGACTGGATTATGCAAAACCAAGTCAGAATACCACCCTCATAGATAGAGACCTGATCAAGTGTGGAGGGAAACACATCCCTGTTAGCCTGTATCAAGCTGCCAGCTTTTCATGTGATAGAAAAGTGTACCCTGAGCAGAACATGGGATTCTCAGCGATGCTCCCCACCGGGTAGTGAAAGGCAAAGCGCTTTCCCACCCACCCAGGGTGCACTCAGGTCAGACCCGCGGGTTCTGGTCTCGCCTCAGCTGTAACTGGGTGAGCTGCGTAGAGCCATTTCATGATTTTGGTTGTCAGTGTCTCCTTCTCTGAAATGGAGCTGCGTTCTGGCCAGGCCACATTATTCAGTAGAACACTGTGGTTGTTCTCCTCATGGCCATTACAGACAGACTTGGATCTGTTCTGGATCCCAGCCCACAGATGTGTGCCCTTGGACAAGGGAGCTGATCTCTCTGTCCTTAGAGTATCTGCTTCAGTAGGAGTAAAACATCTACATTAAATTATGGTCATGAGAATTGGGTGTTTGTGTGAAATGACTCATACAGTGATTAGCACATGAGAACTTGCTAAATGGTGACATTTCTTATTTTTGCTTTCCTAAGGCAATGAGGCTAGAGGAGCCACTGGCACCTGAGTCATGAAACTGGGTTCTAACCCCGCTCTCCCTGTTTGAGCTGGGTGCTCTTCAGTAGGTTACCTAAGCTTCCGTTTCTCCACCTGTAAATGGGGATAAGAGTATCTCCGTCCTGAGGCTGTTATGATTTTTAAATGGGATAACATGAAATAGGATAAAAGAACAATGGTTGGCTCCCAGATCAGTTATCTACAGCTGCTGATTTCTTTTTGCTTTTTCCCTCTGTCCCACTGATGGGAGACTAAAATGGAAAATAGGTAAGAGCACTTTGAAAAACAACACATTTTACAAATCTGACACATGAAGACTTCTTCCTTAAAGTAGAGAAAGTTGAAGAACTATGAAAAGACCAAAATGCAGGAGTCAGAATGAGGAAGCGGAGAATCTGGGGACTTGATGAATCCTTGGGATTCAGTGGAGATTTTCCATCTCCTCAGACATTCACAGCTTATTGTGGTAAGAACAGACTCTATAGCCAGACCTGGGTTCAAATCCCCCACTCCACCATTCTGAGCAGGCTGACTGAGGGCAGTTAATCCAACCGTTCTGCACCTCAATTTTCTCTTCTGTTAAATGGGGCTAATGAATGCTTCTTCAGAGAGGGGTTTTGGAAGTGCTTAGCAGAGGAGCTGGTGCAGAGAAAATGCTCAATAAATCATAGTGATTTTTCTTCTTCGCAGGCCTAATTATTATTGATCCTCAGTGTTTATTTACCCATTTTTCTGAAAGGGATAAGGATAAAGTGTCACGATCTCTAGACTGCCGGAAAGTCTTATTTCAAGCATGAATGTTTTATTGTCAGACTTCACTCTTGGCTACAGTTTCCCACTGTCCCTCCAGTAAAAACCATGGTATCAAGGCTCCATGTGATTTAGCTTCCACTTGCTTCTTCACTTTATCTTCCACCCTTCTCCACCTTCTTCCTTCCTGCTGTGCAGCATCCCAGGGCTCGGCTCTGCTGGGCACATTCCGCCCACACTCTTCCAGTGAATAGCTCCATCTCATTCTCCAGAACGTCTCTTCAGAAGAGCCTGGGTTCTCTGTCAACCTCAGCACTGTAGTATACTATTTCTTTTATACCATATATCACAATTCCAATTATACATATTTGTCTACTTGTTTTTTATGTGTCCCTCTCACAGGTGATAAACTCGACCAGCACAGAATCTCTTTGTCTGCAACTGAATGGCCAGACTCCACCATAAAAGGTTAATGAATACTTGATGTGTAAATAAATACTAGCCCCTGCCTCTTAAAAATAGGCCATTATGGGCAGAGAGCTTTATAAACCAGTTGAGCTTACTGAAAGCTGCCCTGCACTTTTATTTTGTATAATTAAGCTCAGTTCTATTTTATTATGAGAAAGTAATCAGCCACAAAACAACATCCATGGAGGCAAGTTGCTTTAGAAGCTTCAGATGGAGGTAAAAATGAGAGCCTTCTTTTCAGTATCCAGGAGGAGAAATGAACCTATTTCTTAAAAACAGCCAACTTTTAGGCCATAATTATTCATGTCTGGCTTGAGAAAGATGAGCCCTGCTGTGCTGTGCCTGCTTCTCTGTCCAAGCAAACAAATTAACAACTACCGCAATACAGGCTTCAAGAATTGAAAGGATCAAAACCACTAGCATAACTCCCAGATATAAGCTCGTAAGAATGTTATCATTCAGCTAAAAGTTTGGAGTCTCAAATTATGCTTTTCCCCTTTTTTGGGAGACATTTTTGCTAAAATTTCTTTAAAAATCTTTGGAGTTGTTTCTATTTGGGGGTGAGGAGAGCCTTATATAAACTTCTGAGCTCAGGCTGAGCTTGGGTGAGTGGCTAAGGTTGAGATGTTTAAGGACAACAGCAATTTATGTTGTGGATAAAACAAGATTCAAAGTATTTGAGGAGGAATCAACTCTTAAAAGATGCAGGCACATGTCCCTGTTCGGAATCTAGCCATCTGAAGAGAGGACTTCTGAGGGAGCCTCATGATTGAGCTCCTGTCTCTGGGTTTATCTTCTATATACACACTGCCATTAGATTCTCTTCTTAAATATCACTTGCTCGACCTTCAAAATGAGTCATTGATTACACCCACTTTCTTGAAGTTAAAGCCTCTTCACGGTTTCTTGTCAATCTGCTTCCAACCCAATTTCTCAGCTTATTTCCCGTCATTGCCAACTCTTTTACTCAAACTTTCCCACAAATGGATAGATATTATTATTGTCCTTGGAATATGCTTTGCTCTGGGCTGAGGTCATATCATGTCTTGTCTGGTGCTTCCCATCACCCCTCCTTGGTGGCCCCACTTTCTCATAAAGGCTCCAGCCATGAATCGTCCATTTCTGAGCTTCCAAAGGATTCATGATCAGGCCCCAGTCCTGCTGTTACCCATGCCTTGCACCATTTGGGTATTGTTTTACATGGCTATTGCACTTCTTGTTGCTTATATTGTCAAGTATGCCACACTGACCCCAGAAACTACTTACAGCCAGGCCCCCTCACCTGGGGATCCATGAGTGGAACTGATACTCCTTTATCCTTTCAATTATTTCCACTTTAAGGGAGTTTGAGTCAGTTCCTGTTCCTTGCAAACAAATGCATTTTGAAGAAGATGACTGTCATCTGCACACATTTAAGATAAGAATCACCAACCTAAAGTGGGACTACTTTACACAAATTTGAAAACTAAAGGTTACTTTGATCAATGTTCTAAAAGTACACCTGGAGCATTTATATAAAGTGCACATTTAAAAGATGCAGGTTCCTGAGCTTTATCCCATACTGACTACAAAGGAAGCTGTTGAGAATAGGCCCTGGGAAGGAGAATTATAAACAAGATTCCCAGGTGATTTTTATGTATATCAAGAAAATGTAGAGGATTGGAGTAATCTGACATTAGTGTTTCTCAGATGACAGTGAAAAGACATGGAAGAGGAAATAATGCATATGCCTTGAGCATTGATTGTGTGCCTGGAAGAATATTAAGTATTTTCACCAATGTTATCTTTTGCAATCTTTAAACAAATCTATTATATGTCTTATCATCAATCCTTATACAAATAAGAAAATACGTGAAATAACTCATCTAAGAATCTCTAAATGGTAACTTGCCGGGCCAGCATTTAAACTCTGGATTGACCAGCTCCAAAATTCTTACTTCTCACTCTGCTGGGAAACCCTGGAGGGAGGGAGGGGGAACATGAAGGCGCATCCATGTTGGAGGTTTCCAGGGTCAGCCTGGGGGAGCCGGGCTGGTCCTGAGCCCCTGGCTGATAATGGCTGTGTCCCTTGACATCTTAAGAAGCCAGCGATCCTATGAGCTCTGAATTTGCATCCTAAATCCCAAGTCTGGAGTCTGGCTAAGCTCCAACTGGAGAAACCACTGGCTGCCTGGTCCCAAAACTTAAAGGCAGAGGCTGCAATGTCTCTGGGCTTCATTGCAGGTGCAGCACCCACACTGACCTTCTGGGGGAGGCTTTAAAGACCAGCGTCATCCAACGTGCCAGGTAGACCAAGGGCATGGCCTGTGTATGGAAGGTGGAAAAGAGAGGCCCTGGAAGCCAGTGTCCCATCCACTGATGGTAAAGGGATGATAAAAAAAACAAACAGGTTGAGATAGAAAGGTGGGTCAGTGATTGTGCCAACCCTGGAGAACATTGAAGCCTTAATATTTGAGGATTAGAAGTCTAAAGCAGTGATTCCATTAAAATCACCTGGGAAGATCTTGGAAAAGCCCCGCTGTGGGGTATTTTAATTGGCCACCAAGGTAGAGAAGCACCAGTTGAAAGTGCCTCCAAAGGCCATGGGATGCTGGTTGAACCTGCAGATTCTCTGAAGGCAGCTTGCATTCAGTCATGGCTGGGAAAGCCGAGGTTTGCCAAGTGCACACTGCCAGGCAGTCTCTCCAGTCTGAGAACTGGGGGCTCCCTGAAGTTTGGCTAGCTGCCAGAGCAGGGTTCCCTTCAATTTTTAACTTTCCATTGTAGAGTAGAATTGGCAGAGGAGAAGGAAAGAAGAAATATGTGCGAAAGGCAGGAGGCAGAAGCGGGGTTGACAGAAATGAAGATATACAAAAGAATGTTCTTTCAAGTAGGAAAACACTGGTTTCAGAAGGATGGAATTGAGGTGTTTACAGCGGATTAGGGCCAGAAAATGCCCGGATGTCCAGTCTCAAAGGAGAAGTGCTACTCACTGAATGGATGATGCCTTGCAGAGCTTGAAAGCCATCATTTACAGGAAATACGTGATCCTTACTGTCCGCAATCCGGGCCAGCTGAGGACAAACACCAACACATGGAAAGGTGTCAAGCTTGGACTTGGAGAACTGAGGAAAGCCACCGGGGGTCAGGGGACTCCATCTCCTTTTAGAACCCTGAGGAACTTGAGGCTTTATCTGGGCTCAGGGGCCTCACTGAAAAACCCTCAAAATAATGAGTTTACCAGCGGCCTCCCTGGAGCAAGCCTGGAGGGTTGACTCCAGCTTTTACATTTGTTTTAATACTTTTTTCCTTGGGAGCAGAGGTAGATGTGCCCAGCTAGATGAACATTTGGCCTGAGTTGATATATTTATGGATTTGGGGGCAGGCCATTGGCTCATTTTTCTCCCATTCACCCAAATTTCTGTTGGCAACTGTATTCGAACCAAACAAACTCAAGTTTCCTTTCAGTGTAACTTTAAAAAAAGAAATTCAAGCTTTCGTATTGGGTAAGGGCAATGAATGAGGACCCTTATCTTCACCCAAGCTGCTCACTGAGCAAAGGGCCCTGGCAGTGGGTTCAGCCGCTCCTGCTTTGGGGATTAAAGGGCTGGAGAAAGGAGCAGCTGCTCTGGGGCCCTTCCACCCCCACATCTCTGTGCATTTCTGTGATTGCCACAGTCACGGGAAGGGCCACGATTTTCACGAATTGCAAAGGTAACTCCTAGTCATTAGGAAATTTCAGAAAACCCAGGTTGTTAAAATAAGTTGTAAAAAGGTTATGCATAATCCGTCCATTCATTCATCCATCACATTTCTGTATTTATTGGATATGTATCTATATATAGTCTTTCACAGATTTTCTATTCAATATACACATATTTATTTAAAAAGTAGACTCATACTATTCCTAACATTCTGTAATATTATTTTATTCACTTAACAACATCATGAGCACTGTCCCACATTATTAAAACAAACAAATTACAAGCTACACTGAGTAATATTCATTTAGGTTGTTAGCAAATTTTCACAGTTTGTATACTTGTACATATTTTTTTTTTTGCTCACTTGCCAATTATTTTCTTTTGATCTTTTTTTTTGTATTTAAAATGCACATTTAATGGGGAAAAAGGGATGTTTGCCATTAAAATTTTAAAAAATCAGATTTATCACATTAAGTTAAAATAAAACAACCACCAATAAGTCAGATCTTTTTTGGCACCTAAGCAGTTTAGCATCTACTAAGAAAGATGCTGCCTGGGTGATCTGTGCTAATATCCCAAGTGCATTAAAAAATGGCTTCACATTCTTTACTCATCCAATAATTCCCTTCCTGCTTCGCATTCCTGAAAAAATATTCTAAGGGGTATTTATGTTGCTGATGTACCCTCTGTACTGAGTCACTCGCAGCTTGGTAGGTTCCCAAACTGGAGGAAATCCATGGTCATACCTGTGTTTCATTGAAATCCTTCACACCAACACAGTAAACAATTGCACCAAGGTCTCGGGATCTGTTAGCCTGGGGTGATGAAAGGAAAGACATTAGAAAGAGACACGGTGGCAAACATACTTTTTTTGAACAGCCAGACTAACTGCAATAATCAGGTATTTATTGAACACATACTGTGTGCCAGGTACCAAAATGGTGTATGAAATCCCTGTCCCCAAAGAGCTGATACTCCAGTGAACATTCCGTTCTAATGCAATGCATGATGGACACAAGGGGAGTGATTAGGCTAATCAGAAGTGTTGAGAAAGAGCCACAACAATAGTCTTTGAAAAATGAAGGGAGGAAAGAGAAACTGTAGGCTTAGGTAAGTCATATTAAATATTCTGGGGAAATGATTATCTTTTCTATTTCTCTGATGAATTTTTTTTTTAAGATTTTATTTATTTATTTTAGACAGAGGGGGAGGAGAGAGAGAGAAGTGGGGAGGAGCAGGAAGCATCAACTTCCATATGTGCCTTGACCAGGTAAGCCCAGGGTATCAAACCAGCAACCTCAGTGTTCCAGGTTGATGCTTTATCCACTGCGCCACCACAGGTCAGGCTCTGATGAATTTTTATTGGCACACTTTTTCCCCCTTCTGTTATGACAGTATGGTATAATGTAAAGGATGTGGCCTTTGGAAACTGATATACCTGGTTTTGACATTTGGCCTTGATCTGTAAAGTGTTAGGGAGATTAAATGAGATAATACATGTAGAGCTCCTCACACAAGGTCAAGGATGATGCAGATGCTCAGGAATGTCAATAGCCTTTGTGAATAAAGCCATTTTCATTGCCATGGAATACTCTGGTTTAATGGTATGAAAATTATGGTCCATATTTGAGAAGATGATGCCATGACCTTTTCTACAATTATGTATTCAGAAGGCAGCATAAAAAAAATCTAGGTTTTGACTTAATTTTATGAAATATTTGATTTATGAAAGGCTCTGATAACTGATTTCCAGGTTCTATGTGTTTCAGAATAGGAAACAATAATTGGAAATCTTTGGTATATACAGTAGGTGCTTAATAAATAATTGATAGTAAACATACCATAGACCAGGGGTCGGGAATCTTTTTGGCTGAGAGAGCTATAAACGCCTCATATTTTAAAATGTAATTCCATGAGAGCCATACAACGACCTGTGTACGTTATGCATTATCCAATAAAAATTTGGTGTTGTCCCAGAGGACAGCTGTGATTGGCTCCAGCCACCCGCAAGCATGAACATGAGCGGTAGGAAATGAATGGATTGTAATACATGAGAATGTTTTATATTTTTAATGTTATTATTATTTTATTAAAGATTTGTCTGCGAGCCAGATGCAGCCATCAAAAGAGTCACATCTGGCTCGCGAGCCATAGGTTCCCAACCCCTGCCATAGACGATTAGTTTGTGCATATTGATTTGAATTGTGTTCTTTCTCCCTTCTCTGTTAGCACTCAAACCCACTTGTGACTAATGTTGAATTTTAAAAGGGACAGAAATATATATCTTTTTTCTTATATGTTAGAAATATTTCTTGAGGCTTTAAGATAAAGCAAACTTTTAGACACAGTCTAGTCCCAGCCTTATCTGCAACAATTCCTGTGACACTTTTTCCCCAGTTGGGCTTTATATAGAATTATCAAAAATGGAAAGGTTCATTTTCTTTATACATCTAGAGTTTTATCTTTCTTTTTCAGAA
This sequence comes from Saccopteryx leptura, assembly GCF_036850995.1. NCBI lineage: Eukaryota > Metazoa > Chordata > Mammalia > Chiroptera > Emballonuridae > Saccopteryx > Saccopteryx leptura. Next base: position 248,274,612 of record NC_089505.1, read on the forward strand.
CCCCTCTCTCTATTGGCATTGGCACTCCAGTTATTTTTCCAAGTTTCTATGTGCCATACCTAAAATTCTTCTCTTCTAACCCCTATTTTAAGCGTCTGACAGCTATCGTTTATTTTATTTTCAGTTATTTCCTTATTAGGGCTTTTACTTTGACAGTTTGGCACCCAGATAAGCCGCTTTGCATTCCCATTACATAGTTTCAACTTTAGAGTATAGAAATTCTATTATTTCCCAAATGTTCAGGGATTGCCTGTCACATTTACTTGTGTGGTTCCCATTGTGAATTATCCTTGGCACTAATTAGTGGTTGTGGGGACTGATGTACTCACCTACATAATTTGCTCATGCTCTTTGTCAGCAGAGGCTTCAAAAGAGGCTGAATATTATTACCTGGTAAGGCCCATGAGGGCAGCAGCTATGTCTTACCTCTGTGTCCCTAGTGTCCAACAAAATGCCTGGCATACACCAAGCTTTCTGGTGACACTGAGTGAATGAATGAATAAATGAATATACTTCTTGCTTGCTGAAGAAGCTAAATTTAACTTAAATGGTAGTCAAGAGCTTGAGGTAAGAGAGGCCAGAATCTCCCTCCCTCACTGGCTGTCTTCCTTACTGCGTTTCTTTCTAGTTTGGCCTGAATAAGCCTTTGTCACTAATGAGGCTTTAATACACCCCCATGGTTAACTGGTTTCCTTGGGCCATTTATACATATAGCTTTCACATCTAAAACTTGAAAGGAAAGGATTTCCTAAATATAAATACTACTTTTTAAATTTTTGAATAAACTTCTTTTTCTGAATCTCTTTATACAAACTGCAAATTTCATTTAGGGAGAATTCTTTCACTTGCTTTGAGGAGTATTTTATGAGAACACACACACACACACACACACACACACACACAGAAGTATCAAAGGAGAGATTACAATTTACTTTGCCACCAATTAACATTCAATCTTGGTTCTTAGAGTGAGGAAGTTCAATGATTAATAGATTTTGCCAAGATCGGCTCTTACCTATTTCAAGTAATTCTTTAAAATGATGTATAGTATTTCACAACTGCTAGAGCAATATAACACTTTCAATAAAGACATGGTAGATATCCCCCCAACATAGAATAATATAGAGATATTTTGAAAGGGGAAAAATATCTACCATATATAAGACATGAGGAAGATTCACCCTAAAAATAAATTATTATTATTTTTTACATATAAGACACTACTTTATCCAGGGGTCTTTACTAAGAACAACTATCATGTTGGCCAAGTAGAAAGACGGCAGCCCATTTCAGAAGGAAGAAGCCCTTTTCCATATCTGTTCAGACAGACACAGGCCAGATCATCGCTTACCTCCCTCTCTGAATAGAAAAAGAGGTCTTCATGGAGTTCTCCATCAGTCAGAGCAATGATGACACTGGCTGTCCTGTATCCTGCTCAACACAACACAGAGCCACTCAGTTCATCCTGCCACACCAAAGAAACCCCCTCTCAGCCCTGAGAGTCTATCTCTTACAAGCTCTACCACCCAAGGTCAATATTGTGAAAATCAGCAACTTTTCTTTTGGATTGGAAGCAATTCCAGCATGAAGAAAAATTTGGAGACAGACTCTGGTGGGGAAGTAGGTTTGGTTTCTGAGTTTCTCTGTCTTATTTCAAAAAATGGCCAAACCTGGTGAAATGGTTTCCAGACTGATAGCTAAGAGTAGCTCCAGTGAATCAAATTTCTCTTATTTCTAGGAATAATCCATGTGGCTTTTACCAGGGCCGGTGAACAAACTCTACCACCTGGGCTGTTCAGGGGTAATTCTCAAATGCTGTAGTTCAGTGGTCCCCAACCTCCGGGCCGCGGACCAATAGCAGTCCGCAGAGAAAGAAGAAATAACTTACATTATTTCCGTTTTATTTATATTTAAGTCTGAACGATGTTTTATTTTAAAAAAAATGACCAGATTCCCTCTGTTACATCCGTCTAAGACTCACTCTTGACGCTTGTCTCGGTCACGTGATACATTTATCCGTCCCACCCTAAAGGCCGGTCCGTGAAAATATTTTCTGATATTAAACCGGTCCGTGGCTCAAAAAAGGTTGGGAACCACTGCTGTAGTTGACCACATGCACTACCCCTTGAAGAGTTGGGCGAAGAGTAATAGTGATCTTGGTTTACAAGCTGACTGAATTACAGCAGTTGGCAAAACCTGCTAGAATTCTTCCTGTGGTTTTTAGGCTTCTAGTAACATTGCTGATGCTTAATCTACGTTAGCAATTGTTAGTGTCGATACTGGATCTGGTTTTTTTGTTTATTGTGAAACCAGAAGTGGATATCTCCACAGGTCTGGGAGAAAAATCCCCACTGCAATATTCAGTTTTTAAAAAAAGATTTGCCTCAGATACATAAATGTTGTCCATGAAAAACACTCTAGTAATAGCAACAATAGCTAAAATACTAATAAATATTAGTTCTACATGCTAAGCATTATATTAAGTACTTTTTCTTGCATTTTAAAAATTTAAATGAAGAAAATTTCAAACCAAACTGGCATCTTAATATTAATATCATATCCAATCACAATAATAAATGGGCTTGGAACCCAGAGAAGGACAAGAAAGTTAAATTTGACATAAAAATCCAAGACTTTACTAATCCATCCAAGTATTTACTAATTTAATGAATTCAACATGCAAAACTGTTCACAGGCATTGAAAACTGAAGCCCATAATGGGATCAAATTACTTTTATATCACTTTTCTTGATGTCAACAAGATAGTAGAATCAGACCTGGTTCGTGTTATCTTTCTATGCCTCCTTGTGATGAAGTGTGTGTCCAAGGGCTATAGGTAATATCAAATATGTCTTTTGAAACAAGAAATTATTGAGGTACTTTTTCTTTTAGAGGCACACACTAAACAAAGTTAAATAATTCATAATGGTAATTCATAATATAGTCTTACCTTGACTGTTTTCGTAATAAATCTGCTCGCTGGCCTGGAAAACACATGAAAGAGCCATTAGTCATATGCCACTGTTTGTATACTACTCCCAGTGCCCCACTGGGCAGTGGGCTCTGGTGCTGGCTGTGCAGCCAGGGCTCAGTCTTGGTTCTTCATGTCATCCACCCAGGACTCACGCACACCTCAATGGGTGACATTCATCTCAAGTCACCCTGGCATTTAACTAACATACTTGTGAACATGGGTCAGAGTCTTAATTTTCATAGACGGGGACTTATTTTAACATTAAAGTCATCGAAATTCTGTCTCAATCACTGAAGCAACATGTAGAAAAGGTGACGCCGGCAAGGGAGAGGACTTGCATGTGCATGACTCCTGAGTATCAGCCAATCATTAGCTAAGAAACCTTTCATCAGTGTCAGGAAAGAAGCAAGGAAATTTCTTCAGTCCATTTGGATAGCGTCATCAGTGTACAAGTTTATGGGAAAATTTTTTTACTCTCTTGTCACTGGGTGTTATTCAGCTCCCTTAATACATGCGTCTTATCTCATTAGCCATCTTTATGTTGATGTTTCCATGTCACACTTGATATTTGGAATTGAAATTGTTTTAAAATTACCCTTTCAAATCCTTCATGCATGTAAGTGTCTCCTCCTGGAAGGACCTTCTGGAGTTCCTCAAGGCCTTGACGGATCTGTTCTCTGAAATCCAAAGACACCCTGTTAGTCACATTAAAGCATTTTTTTTTTTACTGTGCTGTTCACAGTCATATGCATTAATCTTTTTTTTTTTATCTCCATGAATAATGTATATTGCCCCAATGGTCATCCAACAGCCTCTCCGAGGGAAAATCTTTATAGTACATTACCCATTTGGGGTCAGCTATAGCACAGGATGAGTAAGACTGGGGGATAAGACCCCTCTTTAAGGATCTTCATTTGCTCCCAAAATTCTTCCATTTTTTTAACAGGACAAAATCTTCATTCTATATTAGAAATAGGCTTTAAAATGCAAGTGCTCCTGAGGGAACACACAGCAACGTAAGCACCTTTATATCAAGATGCAAATGGCTCTTGTGAGGCTAAAAGAGGCGAGTACCAGGAAGCCAGGGCAAGGCCCCCACAGGACCGCAGGTGGGAGGGGCAGGCGTCCGGAGTGAACTCTGCCACCCGCACAGTTGTGCCAAAGGAAACCGTGTAGTCAGCTCTGAAAACAAAGTCTAGGCAATCTATGCTTTCCAGGACAACTGAGAGTGTTTTCTGTGGGCTGGTGCCTGAGTTTTCTTACTCTGGTTGCTCAAGGTGGCTTTGGGGCAGGAAGAGGAAGTGGGTTATGGCATTAGGGAAGGGTCTGACTGAAAGTGGGAAACATCAATGGTCTGGGGATCAAATGGAATCTTTGTGGGCCATTCTCTCTGGGATGCAAGATGTGTTCCTGTCTTTTAAATAGTTCCATACTGTGCCGAGAGGGCAAGAAGCATCATATCTGAAAAAAAAACCAGCCTCATTCATCAACTGTAAGCCTATGAAAAGTTTGAAATTACCTTCCTCTCCCTGGGATCTCTTTCATGGCAGAGGGGTGGAGGTGCACTATTTAAATTGGGAAGAAAGTTTCTTTTGAGTAGGTAAAAACCTAACATTTACTAGGCATCCACTGTGTACAAGGCCCTGCTCAAAGATCCACTTTCATCCTCTCTGTAACCACTCAAGGCAGCTAATATTGCCCACATTTCAAAGGTGAGACAACTTGAATTCCAATCTGTCTAACTCAAAAAGGCTTCCTACTCTGCCAAGCAGCCTCCTAGCATACAACAGTGTCGGAGAAATGGGAAGTTTTCAGTAACACTTGAATTAGTGATGAGCAATTGCAATTTCTAACACCATCTGAGTACTTAAAAGTGTGCCATGCTCTGTTAAAAAACACCACACAATTCATTTATGCCTTATAACAGTTCTTTTTAATAAACAACACTGTTATTTTCATTTCACAGAGAAGGAAACTGAGTTATAGGGAAGCTAAGGAACTTACCCCTTAATTATTCAGTGACAGAGACAGGATGTGAACCTAGAGGCCCTGCTCTCAATCACCATGATAAACCGTTTCTTTTTTGAATGAATGAATGAATACATGAATGAATGAATACATAAATAAATGGATACATGAATGAATGAATGAATAAAATTTATTACTGGTCTATTCTGACAATTGCTTGGGGTGGGTGAGGCTGAACCATCAAGCTGTTGGAGAGTTTAAAAGACAAACTGAAAAGGGGTTAACCTGAGCTTGTCCCTGGCCTGGGCTACTGATGCTTTTCAGGGGGAATAGTGAAAGCAAGGTAATTCAGACTTTAGGAAATGTTCTGACTATTGTTTGATTGTCTTATCAATGCCCAGATATCAGACCACATGCCCAGGTGCTCAAGTCAAAAAGAAGCCTTCCTCGACCCTCTACCTTGGCTCTCCATTCTTCTTATGCTCCCCTACATAATCTATCATCAAATTTCATTAGATTCAAATTTCATTGAATCATATCCTGAAACTTCTCTATTGCTTCTGCCAATGCCATGATCTGAGCCAACATCACCTCTTGCTTGGACCACTGAAAAGTTACTGGCTATCTTTTTGGGAGAGAGAGAGAAAGAGAGGAAGAGAGAAAGAGAAGCGTCCATTCATTGTTTCACTTAGTTGATCCATTTAGTTGTGCACTCATTGTGCTTCTCTTCTGTGCCCTGCCTGGGGATTGAACCAGTGACCGTGGTGCATGCACCAAGATGGTGCTTTATCTACTGAGCCACCCAGCAAGAGCCTTTTGATTGCCTTCTTGCCCCTCTTCCATTCATTTTCCATATGGCTGTCAGAATGTTCTTAAAATATTGCTCAAAATGTGTCATTCACTCCCCTGTTCAAAACCATTCAATAACATCAATTACACTTGGGATCAAACCCCAAATCCTTGCCCTGGCCTTCCAGTGCTTACATGGGGTGGCTTGTCTCCCTCCCTGACAGCCTCATCTGGCAACACTCTGTCCCCACTCTCCTCACTTGACTCTCTGGTTTTCCTAAGCTCCTTCTCCAATAGACCCTTCCCATCTGCAATCACTACTGCTTGGGGACTGAGGCGGCTTCTTGCCTAGCTCTTTACGGGGCTAATTTTTACCCAGTCTTCAGTCCCAGCTTAAATGTCAATGGCTCAAAGTAGCCTTATTTGAATTTCCTAATTCAAATTAGCTCCCTCAATTAGAAGAAACCCCACATAACACTTGGGACATTTTATAACTAATAACATTTGACTATGTAATTAATTGTTTAGGATTTGTTTTCCTAGTTCCAGACTTTAAACTCCATGAGAGCTGGGTGATGTCTGTTCTGATCATTACTGTATCTTCTGTGTCTACTACAGTACTTGGAACATCTAGACATTCAACAAGTACTCACTGCAGAGGTGAGAGGAGGGAACAGACGTCTCTACAGTCAATCATTCTTTGAAGAGGTCAACCCTGTGGTCGGGGATTAGCTTCACTTGGCCATGTGGAGGGAAGCCAAGCAGGAACTGGCCTCATAATTGACCTTAGGTCTGCGCCCATGTGCTGGTTATAAACCATTCTCTAGGTTATATTTTTTTATATTACCCTAATATTTCAATAAATCCCATCAAAAGGCATAGTTTAATTTCAACTCTGTTGTTAGGTAACAAAAAAGGCATATATCTGTGCATTAGAAGGAAGGGCAAAGATGATAACAGTGTCTTTCACCAAGGCCACCACTGAGGGGAGGGCAGAGGGTGGCACCAGCAGTCATCTGGCCACAGGCAGCCTTGTCCTGCAGGTTGGCAATTTCATGAGGACAATGGCAGTGACCAGTGGCATGGGGGTGAAGATGGGGTAAGGAGGTGAGCCTAGGAAACAAAAGCCAGAGTTTGCTCTTGAGCACATACAAGTGGTACCACGGAACCTTCAGACTAACTGTGGACACTATGGGGGAGGGAGCGAGTTTCTAACAATTAGAGGGAATGAGGTTGAACATTAAAAGTAAATGTGAAAATAAATGTGGTCTTACTTTTTGGTCATGGACAAGTGAAATCTGGAACATATTGGTAACACTAAAATTAGAATGTTGTGTTAAGACTGAAGCTTAAAAAAGAGGGTTAAAAGAGGAATATTAGGGGAATGGAAAAGGTTCCTTGGCTTCACTGTATTCTTTCTCTGCCAAATAAAGTCTGGGAACTGGGGTGTTTTCACTAAGCCTATTTCCTTTTCTTTACAAGTATTTTCTTGAGCTTTCTATTTTTTTGGTACCAGAACAAGCAAAGGCTGTTTTATCCTTGAAGCTTTGTGTCTGGCAAGATGTAAACTCACTAGTCCCGAGCAGTGATCACAACGTCCCAGATACCACCTTTACTTCTCCAAAGGTCAAACGGCTTAAGTCCACACCTCCCTTCTCCCTGCCCCTTCTCTACATACTCACAATATCGAAACAAACAAAATAGATGGTTTCATGGGAATGGCGGGTCTGTTTTACTTCTGGGACAATAAAACTATTATTAAGGGCCTATTTTTTTTCATGCTGTCTTAGAAATGGAAGAAAATTGGGAGAGAGATCTATTAAAGGGGGTGATAAGAACCTCTCTGAGGACTTGGTTATTATCACATGAAATGTTATCTTCTTGGGAAATGAGAGAGGCTGGAATCCTACGAAGACAGGCTACTGTTAAAGAGTCTCCTGTTTTCCTCGGAGGTTTCACATGTCTGCTAGCATTTTTACTGAGAAGTAAAGGGTCTCATGCCACATGTCTTGTGTTCCTTCTGCAACCCCTGCAGCACTTAATTACAGGCCTAGAGTATGCGATATGCTGTTGAATGAATGATCCCAGTTTGCGCACATTCATCAGTCAGTCATTCATTTCCATAACTATTTGTTTAGGGGGCATGCATCATGCACCCAACACTACTCTGATTTGTAAGGGTGGGAGTAGGGAGAAGGGGGACAGTGTTTGCTGGACTTTTTGTTGTCCAGGAATTTTTCTACGCTTCATGAAAATTACTTTTTGGGATTCCAGCTGTGTTGTGAAATTTTGATATTTGCTGATGAAAACACGAAAGGACAAACACACCTAAGCATGTCAAGAAACAATTCAGTAAGTGTTTATCCCGAGTATCCTACTGATGCTCCTACTGCAAAATCCCCGTCGGGCTTATGCAACATCTACCACATTTTCAGTGAACAGAAACAGCCTCCACTTCCCCCAACCTCGAATAACCCAACATCAGCTTGGCATTGTTGACTTCTCGCCTCCAATAAAAGAGCTTCTGTGGAATTGGACTTTATTCAAATGCCTTGCAGTAGTTGCCTTTACAGCCTCAACTTATACAGTAAACGCACATCACTATTTACTACCGCTAAGGCTGCATTCACATTTCCAGATGGCCTGCTGACTATAGTGTTACTACGAAAAACATGGGTTGAACAAAACAGAAAGACCTAGATTAATTGAAGACACTTTGTTGCTACTTTTGGAGTCATGAAATTCCACAACCAACTGTAATCATTTCTTTATAATCTATATAACACCTAGTGATCTTGGGCTTTTACCTAAAAGCAGACCAACATAATTAATGACATGAAGATATTTATTAAACCAATAATTATTTTCTATATATTTTCCAGTGAGGTACAATTTATATATAATAACATGCAAACATCATTTCCTTTGTAACTATTGAATTTATTTCTATAAAATTATTCATAATATCCCTTTATTATCTTTTAACATCTGTAGGATCTATAATAATATCCTATCTTTGGTTCTATTTTAGCAGTTCCTTTATAGATTATAATATTCACTCTTATTTTATCATAGGCTACTGTAAGTTAATATTAGAATGCTTCTCATATAATGAAAGAAAGCTTTACTATTATATATACTTCCCATAATGCCTCTGTGCTATGACTGTCATATTATTTTACTTCTATGTGTGAAATAAACTCCAAAACAGGGTTATTATTTGTCTTTTTATGAAATTAAGAAAATATTTATCATTTCTGTTACTCCTTCCTTTTTTGTAGATCTAGTTTATACTTGGTATCATTTTCCTTCAGGCTGAAGGATTCCTTCAGCATTTATTTTTTTGTAGTGCAAAATTTTTGGTGATAATTCTCTTAAGTTTTTTTTCCCTTCTAAATATGTCTTAGTCTTGCTTTCAGTTTTAAAGTATAAAAAGCTCTGGATGTAAAGTTCTAAATTGACTTTATTTCCTAAAGATATTAATCTTTTGTCTTCAGACTGCATTTTCTTTTTTGTTTGATGAAAAATAAGTGATTCATTTTTGTTCTTCTGTTTGCAAAATCTCTTTTCTCCTTCTCTTCTGACAAAGTTTAAGATTATCTCTTTATTCTGATTTTCATAAATTTGACTATGATGTACTTAGGTGGTACTTTCATTGTATTTGTCCTGCTTGGGATTCTTTAAGCTTCTTGGATGTGTGTGTGGAATACTATGTTTGATATTCCAATTATACATCATTTGACCAGATGATATTATCTCACAAATTATAGACCTGTTTCATCCCCCCCACCTCCCAATCTTTTCCTTTTGTCTCTTTCAGTTTAGATAACTTATATTAACTTGTTTTTAAGTTTATTAATCCCTTTTCTGCAGATATTATCTTATTCAGTTTCATAGTTTTCACTTGGTTCTTTGAGATTTTTTTTTCTGATTTCCCATATCTTTCTACGTTATATTCACCTTTTTCTGTACATTCTTTAAAATGTTTATAATAGTTGCTCTAAAGTCACTGTCTGCTACCTCCAATAATTGAGTCATCTGTGGTTTGCTTCCATTGCCATGTTTTTACATGATTATGGGTCACATTTTTCGGCCTTTTTCCATGTCTTATAATCTCTTAATTTGTATTTTAGACATTATGTAGGAAAAAAGCAGTGGTGACTTAGGTATAATGTTGATTTGTTTACTTAATGCAGAGTGTAAGCTTTTTATCATGAGGGACTGATTATTTAGAGCCTCCTACAGTTAGGTTGAGCTTGGGCTAGGCCACAGCTTTAATTAGTGTGTGTTCCCTGTTATTAACCCAGCTCCCAGCCATTTGCCCTGTTCTGCTTTGTGGTCTTTTCAGTATTTGAGCTGGGAGGCAGTTACATGCAGCTTCATGTATTTTTGCTTGACCTTTAGATTTAACTCTGATAGGACTCCAGAATCCAAGCAACACAAAAATCCATGAGATTATGCAATTTCTCTTTACTTTTCAGCAACTACTTCAATGTTACTTTCTTGAAACAATGCCAAAAAGAGGTGTCGGCGAGGCTGTAGAATTGCCAGGCTGATAGATTGCTTTTATCGGGGCTTTTACTGATAATCCATACCTTTGGCACACATCTTTGCTTTAGGTTCAGATGGCTTTTCCTCATCCCTGTAGTCTCTGTCCATGGCTGACCTACTTTTTCAGCTGCCCATACCCACACCAGCACTCACCCTCAAGGATGAAGCTTCTGCAGATCCTTGCTCAGCTGTAAAGGGCTTGTTTCTCCCTAATTCAGTTAATCAGTGCTTCCTGTGTGCCTGCTAGCCCCAAAGGAACATATGAATTCTATTTTGTCTGGACCTTTCTAGTGCACCATGAAAATGAAGGTTTTTCCCATCCTAACTAGAAGCAGGCATATTGTAAAGTCTTTTTTTTTTTTTTTTAATTTTTATTTTTTTACAGAGACAAAGAGAGGGATAGACAGAGACGAAGAGAGATGAGAAGCATCAATCATTCGCCTTTCATTGCGCGTTGCAACACCTTAGTTGTTCATTGATTGTTTTCCCATATGTGCCTTGACCGCGGGCCTTCAGCAGACCGAGTAACCCCTTGCTGGAGCCAGCAACCTTGGGTTCAAGCTGGTGGGATTTTGCTCAAACCAGATGAGCCCGTGCTCAAGCTGGTGACCTCAGGGTCTCGAACCTGGGTCCTCAGCATCCCAGTCTGATGCTCTATCCACTGCGCCACTGCCTGGTCAGGCTGTAAAGTCTTTTTTTAAATGTTTGTGACTACATATTTGTCTCAAATCAGGAAGATAAATACTACTGGCTGATTCCCGGCATATTAATATACTCAGTATCTCTCATCTTAAAAAAATGAATCCTCTGTGAACCCACATCTCCCTCCAGCTATTGACTAATTTATTTGCATTTCTCTTCACAACACAACATTTTTTTTTTTTTTGAGAGAGAGAGCGAGAGAGGCATCAACACATAGTTGCTTCACTTTGGTTGTGCACTGATTGCTTCTCCTACATGCCTTGACTTTGACTGGGATCAGACTGGAGACCTCAGGCCCAAGTCAAGCCAGCGACCTCTTGCTCAAGCCTGCTCAAGCAGGTCAAATTTCAAACTGCCGACCTCAGCATTCAGGGTTGACGCTCTATCCACTGTGCCACCACTGATCAGGCAATACAACTTCTTGAAATAGTACTCACTTCCTCACTCCCTCACTCCCCTGTTTTTTCTGGTGGAGACTTTCTTCAAATGTGGAGTGATTTTTGGTATGTTTTATAGTGAATGAGCATGACTACAGGATTTGTTGGAAGACCTGTGCATGGTGGGGCACATCAGTTGGTGGGTGACCAGCTTTTGTCAACCGATTTTTGTTGTTGCTATTGAGGACCCTCAAATATGAGCACATGTAATTTTCCCCCCCTCTCTGAGATACTTATTTCTACAGAGAAGTAGTTTTCAAACTCTTTCCTTGGGTGTTAGGTCTAGAATTGACAAGGGGAGAGCTGCAAGTAGCAACATTTGTTATGTAGATGTCTCCATAATCTCCCATGCCTCGTGTCTGCCTGTGAAACCATTCTTGTTCTATCTTGCCAGAGAATATACTTCTCCCTGGTGGAGCTACCGAGAGAATACAATAATCTTCAGAATGTAGTGGAGGTGCACGTCTCTGAAGGAATAGCTTCCTTAGATAAACTTATAAACAATATTTCAGTTTTCACTGTGTAGCCTTCCCTTGACTTTTACTGTATCTGGCAGTTCCAGGTTTTGAGCTTTCCAGGTTCTACAAGGCTTCAAGGCTTGTTCCTCTTTAGTATCTTCTTCTGCAAGAGTATATTTGACTTTTCGCCAGACGGCCTACATCTTTTGCCACTCCTCTGTCTTCTTTCTGTCCTCATGTACAGTGTTTTTACAGTTTAGCTAGTTCTTAGTTTCCTCAACAATGAGCTTTATGAATTTGTTTCACATTCTTCCAGTTTGGGGTGCTTTTGATGAGACAAAGGGCCAAAAATGTCTCTACCCCTCATTTTAAAATTGAAATTCTTCACCTTTTTACCCATTCTGTTCTGCCTTTTGTCTTCATATCTCTGCTAGAACTGTTTTTGTCAGTGTCCCCAGCTGTCTCCCCATTGCCATCCTGGTCACTTCTTTGGCTTTGTCTTATTCAATATTTTACAGCAACAGAGTTAACCTTTCCCTCTATGTAAAATGCTTTCTTTCGATTTCCATGACCAAATATTCTCTCCAATTCTCTCTTCAGTTGTTCTTTCTCATATGCCTGTGTAGGCTTTCCTCTCTCTTCCAGAACTCTATCAGAGCTCAGTCAGATCCCCATCCTTACACCCACAGTCTCAGGTAACTCACTCTTCCCAAGACTTCGGTGCCATTTAAAGGTGTACGGACTTTGGAAGAAGACAGATTTGGAATTTAATCCTAGTTTTGTCACTTCCTAGGCATTTCGTTAGGTCTGGGTCCAGAGCCCCTTGCCAAAAGCCTCAACTAACCAGGTTGAACTTTAGGCGACATGGTGCCAGGGCAGTCTCATGACTCTCCATTTGATCAATCCTGATCAATATCTTACCCCTGCCCCACCCTTGGACACCTACCAGTTAGTCACCTCCCCATCACTTATCTGAACATTCTGTTGCTTAGCACCACCCTCCCTCTCCCACAGGTACAGAAGCTCCCCCCCGCCCCTGCAACGGGAAATGCTGCCAAACCCCGTCCTGTATGGGCTGAGGCTTCTCTTCCTCTCGCTGCTGAAGTCACTAGGGTCTCAGCCCATCTGCTCCCAGATGCATAAATACATTTCTTATAAAACTCATCAGGCTTTGTGCATCCCTCCTTTGGTGACCTAACACATTTCAACTTTAGATTTCTCAAATGTAAAACACAGGTGTGGAGCTGTTAAGATCTACCAGCTCCTGTCTGGCTCAGGATAGTGCATCAGATTTTATATGGGGACCCAAGAGTGAGTAGAAACAGAACCTGGGCGTCAGCTGGGCAGTAGAGAGGCCTCACTTAGCAGACAGGAGTTCACAATGTGACATGAGGTCAAGTGCAGACCAGAAACTGAAGTTCACTAATAAGAACCCATCAAGTAATTTCTAAAGTTTGTAGCCTAAGCTGGCATAAAGGACTGGAGTGACAGTTTAATCACAAGGCAGTATATGAATTTGTGCCAATTCTTCTTTATACAACTCTATTTTAGTTGGTTATTCATTCATGCAGTGGTTTTCACAATGCATTTCCTAGGGACCACTTGGCTTCTGAAACAAATCCTTGTAACACATTCCCCATCACTAATCATTTTTCCCAGATGAACCATATTTTGCAGGAGATGGGGGTGGTAGAAAGTGGGCTCTGTATTCACGGTTGCCCATAGACATAGGTTCCTACCATGCAAACCTTCAGTTTTATGCTCCTTTAGTTCAACAGAGTCTAGGTTTCTCCTAGTCCTGATGACATCTAAAATGTTCAGGTTGATTTAGTTGAGCTCAGTACTATTGACCATAATGAGTGTCTGGAGGGGCCTAGGACAGAGTAGCACTTTGCCAAGTCCGGTGCAACAGAGATTGTGGAGGAAAGCTGAAGGGGACAGTCCTAAGGTGGATGACCTCTTTTAGTTAGATCACACCTTATTAATATAGACTGGCGGAGGTTGCAGTTTTCTCCAAAGGACTTCCTTATCACCCTCTGGAGCAACAGTGGGCTGTAGGTGGGAGTAGGTAAGAGTACATTCAGTCCATACCAGTGAATCTAACCCACAAGTCATATGTGGACCCAGTCTGTTTGAGAAGAGGAGTTGGGAGATCATACAAAACACTGAGAGAATGTGGGACAATCATAACCCTTATAAATTACTAGTGGGAATGTAAATTGGTGCGGCCCCTTTGGAGAACAATTAAATTATGCCCAGTGAAGTCTCATATTCACATATTATAAGACCTAGCAGTTCAATCCTTAGTTGTATATCATAAGGAAATTCTTGCTTTTGGACTCCCCCACCCCCCAGGAGACAGAACAGAATGTTCACTGTAACATCCATTAAAAGGATAAACCCCAAATTCAGAATAGTGATGATCTCTGAAGAAAAAAGAAATGGGAGTATACTCAGGGCACACCAATACCTGTAATATTTCATCTCATAAGCATTGTGGTAGATAATGACTGCTCATTAGCCTTTGTACATTTTTGTTACACTCAAATACATAATAATTAAAAAAAATTGTTGTGGGTGAGTAGCAAAGGCTGAATCTGCAGTTCTTGAAAAAGCAGCGCTAAATCTAAGGTTCAAATTCGCACCCTGGGGCTGTTAGGTGATAGGCAGACAACGCTGTCTGATGCTGACCAATAGTGAGCTAGAGGTCTCTCTAGAACCATCAGACAAAGGAAACACTAACTTTTATGTGGCCTCACGTTCTACTTCTATGCCTCTATAGAAAGACAGAACAGCCAAATGCTAAACACCTCAGAGAAAGAGGTAGGCCAGGAAGGGCTGGGAATTTGCTGTAATGATTTGAGTGGGTTATGTCCAGGAGAATTTGGGGTAATTCATTAGCTGTTTGTCAAAACCCCAACAACAACCACAATAATAACAAGGACATGTTTGGCATTGTTAATTCTTCCAACAGTTCTATGAGGTAGGGACTATCATTATATTCATTTTTAAAAATATTTTCTAATTGATTGATTTTAGAGAGACAAAGAGAGGAAGGGAGAGAGTGTGGGAGGGAGATAGATAGAGAAACAGTCATTTGTTTTTCTACTTAGATGTGCATTGTTGGTTACTTCCTATACGTGTTCTGACTAGGGATTTGAACCTGCAACCTTGTTATTTCTAGATGACTCTCTAAGTCTACCCGATTGAGCTAACTGGCCAGGGCGTATCATTATATTCATTTTACAGATGAAAAAAAGAAATGTAGAGAGGTAAGGAACATTCTCATGAACTCAGACTCCATGGTATTATCTCTCATTCAAGAGGACAAGAGAATAAACTCTCTGCTCTATTTACCTTAATTTTGTCATCAAATCTTCTCATACCTAAACGAACAGTATCTCAAAAAAAAAAAGAAGAAGAAATCCAGGTTCTTTCAAGTGTCTGAAGATTTTTTTTCCTCTCAGTTTTAAATTTAGAAAAGGCTTTTAGAACTGTCTCTTGGTAATGACAACCTATAATCATTCTGCCCCAGGAATCAAGCGGTGTGTTCAGAATATGTCATTTTCCCCTGTGACACTAATGGCAAAACCACACTCCCAACCAAACCAAAAGATGACTGAGAGGGATAGAGAAGTGTGGTCTTTTGGTTTCCACTCAGCAGTTTGAGCCAAGCGTTCTTGGCTTTCACTCCAACTTCTTAAGCAATAAGCAACACACTTAACCTCTTAACCCCATCTGCGAAATGCTGATACTCCTCTTTACCTCTTTGTGAGGAGTATTTCCAAGCTGAAGTTGTTAAAGGGCCATGAAAATAAAATGTAAAGAGGGCATATGCTCTCAGGTAACTTTTCTAGAAGAAGCCAGAGGGTTTGGGGTGGTGAATTGTGAACTGAATTTGTTTTTAACTTAAAACTATATATAATAGTAGAATTGAGGGAAACCCTATAGTATAGTGATTGAGGGGGTGGACATTGGGGCCATGATGCCTGGGTTCCCACAAGTCTAGGTTCTTGTAGGTATCAGAGTGGCTGTCAGCTTCCTCTGACTCAGTATCCCCATCTATATAATACATATAATAAGTAATATAGTTCCCATAACAACCTTATAAGGTGGGTATTATAACTTTCTCTTATTATGTTGAGAAAAATATTCTAGGATATTGACCATTAAGAATAAGCCATTAACAAAAGAGTATAAATAAACTCATACAGCCTGACCTGTGGTAGCACAGTGGATAAAGCGTCGACCTGGAAATGCTAAGGTAGCCGGTTCAAAACCCTGGGCTTGCCTGGTCAAGGCACATATAGGAGTTGATGTTTCCAGCTCCTCCCCCCCTTCTCTCTCTCTGTCTCTCCCTCTCCTCTCTAAAATGAATAAAAAATAAATAAATAAATAAAAATTAAAAAAAAATTAAATAAACTCATACAAATTCATATGCATTTATGCATTTGCACATATATATTATGATCGCTTCCATTTAAGTATTCCATAGATAAGAAACAAAAAAGCAGCACACATACACATGCAAGGAATTGGGCAGGCTATTTCGTGTTGTAGAGGAGAAAAAAAATCACTGGATTTAAATAGTTTAATTTTGTAAATTTAAAATTCTACTGTCACTGACTACTTATGTGAATCTGGGCAAATATTTCAGTTTCTCTGAGAATGACTTTTCTCAGTGAACTGAGGCCAGTCAGTTGGATAAGGCATAATAATTCTTTGAGTTGTTTCATTGTGCTTTGTTTTATAATCTTGTAAAGTTAGAAGAAAAGTGAAATTTTCAGGTAAAGATAGTGATTTGGGTCTACATATTTTAACTCTCACTCTTCTGTCCAAAAACAATGTAGAAATAGCTAAACAGGCACAATAGTTGAAAATGTTTTTTACTACTGGAAAATAGGTAAAGATGTTATATACATGACAGATATTTGGGGAGTTCCTGCCAAACTGAAGCTGCTGAGATCATGGTGAGGGGAATCCAGGAATCCTGGAATCCGGGGCATGAGGGGAAAAGCCTGTGGTTGGTGGTGGGATAGGTTCTGAAAACAGTGATTTAACATCTACATCTGACCATCTTCCTTTCGCTCCAGTTTCTTCCTTACCTTAAATATACTACTGAGTCTTCAGCCTTTCCAAGAAAATAATTACACTATGAACATCTAAATTTTCCTGTCTTCTTTAGCCTGGGGTCTTTATATTTTCAACAAAGATTTACACGCTATCTGACAGAACTTACCCGCAAACCCAGTACTAAAATATTTAGCTGTTTCTCTTTTGAGTCACTATACTAAGGAAATATCTCAGAAGTTGGGAAGAAGAGACCACTTTTAGGAATTTGAGAACATTTCTCTTTGAAACAAACTCATGTAAGAAATATAAAACAATTTTAATTCATACTCATGATTATGATATTCCATCTCTAACACAATAGCAGGGTGACACACGAGGAAAAATTCAGAATCAGGAAAATATTCATTGCGTTGAAAGACGTTATTTGTCAGTTAAAAAAATGAAATGGCAATGAAAAATATAGAACAATGATGTAAAAAATTAAAGCCATAAATAAATGGAAATCCAGCCAGTGTTCATGAATTAGGAGACTTAATACTGTTAAGATGACAATACTACACAAATTGATCTATGGCTTCAGTACAATCCTCATCAAAATTGCAGAAATAGCCCTGGCCGGTTGGCTCAGCGGTAGAGCATCGGCCTAGCGTGCGGAGGACCCGGGTTCGATTCCCAGCCAGGGCACACAGGAGAAGCGCCCATTTGCTTCTCCACCCCTCCGCCGCGCTTTCCTCTCTGTCTCTCTCTTCCCCTCCCGCAGCCAAGGCTCCATTGGAGCAAAGATGGCCCAGGCGCTGGGGATGGCTCTGTGGCCTCTGCCTCAGGCGCTAGAGTGGCTCTGGTCGCAACATGGCGATGCCCAGGATGGGCAGAGCATCGCCCCCTGGTGGGCAGAGCGTCGCCCCTGGTGGGCGTGCCGGGTGGATCCCAGTCGGGCGCATGCGGGAGTCTGTCTGACTGTCTCTCCCTGTTTCCAGCTTCAGAAAAATGAAAAAAAAAAAAAATTGCAGAAATAGAAAAACTTATCCTAAAATTCATATGAACTTTAAAGGGACCCCAAATAGCCAAAACAATCTTCACAAAGAAAATAGTTGAAAGACTCACACTTCTTATTTCAAAACTTACTATAAAGCCATAGTAATCAGAACAGTGTGGTACCAGCATAAAGACAGACATATAGACCAATGGAGTTGAATAGAGAACCCAGTAATAAAACTTTGCATATCTATCTGCTCAGGTGATTTTTGACATGGGTATCAACCATCCAATTGGGAAAAAAAACAGTATTTTTAATAAATGGTGCTGGAAAAACTGGATATCCATTTACAATAGAATAAAGTTGGACTCTGGTTTTAAACCATATATAAACATTAACTCAAAATGGAATAAGAACCTAACTGTAAGAGATAAAACAATAACACTCTTAGAAAAAAACACAGGGAAAAGTTTTATGACATTGGATTTGCAATAATTTAATAAGACATGACCCCAAGTACAGGCAACAAAAGAAAAATTAGATAAATTGGACTTCATCAAAATGAAAAACTCTTGTGCATAAAAAGACACTATCAATAGAGTGAAAAGGTAACCCACAGAAAATATTTCCAAATAATATATTAGATAAGGGATTAATATCCAGAATATATTAAAAAATCTTATAACTCAATAACAACAATAAAAAAATCCCAATTTAAGAAAAATGAGCAAAAGACTTGAATATTTTCCAAAGAAGATATACAAATGTACCAATAAGCACATGAAAAGATACTCAACATCACTAATCATTAAGGAAATACAAATCAAAACCACAATGAAATACCATTTCACACCCACTCTGATGGCTGTTATAAAATAAATTGCAGAAAATAACAGGTATCAGAAAAGATGTGGAGATATTGAAATCCTTGTGAATTATTGGTAAAAATGTAAAATGGTGCAGCCACTGTGAAAAACAGTATGGTGATTACTCAAAAATATCAAACAGAATTACCATATAATTCATCAATTCCATTTCTAGGTATACACCCAGAAGAGTTGAAAACAGAAGCCTGAACAGGTATGTACATGCCAATGTTTATAGTAGAATTATTCATAACAGACAAAAGATGGAAACAAACCACATGCTCATTGACAGATGACTGAATAAACAAAATGTGGTATAATCATATAATGGAACATTATTCTGCCTTAAAAGGAATGACATTTTAAAATATAATACAATATAGATGAACCTTGAAAACATGCCAAGTGAAATAACCAGACACAAAAGGACAAATATTATATGACTCCACTTATATGAAGACTCTAGAATAGGCAATCCATAGACATAAAAAGTAGAATAGAAGTTGCCAGGGGCTGGGGGAGTTTCAGTTTGGGATGATAGGAAAGTTCTAGAGATGGATAATGGTGGTGGACGCACAACTTAATGCCATTGAATTGCATGCTTAAAAAGTTAAAATAATCAGTTTTATGATATGAGTATTTTATCACAATAAAAAATAATGCAGTGGCAGCCATGAATAGTAAGTCAAGTGCTGCAAAAACAAAATGAAGAATTTAAATTGGTGAATTGCAGAACCAGAGTAAAACATCCTCCAAGAATTCAAAGAAAAATGATAGAGATGAAAAATTCTAATAGAGTATAAAAGAATTGTTGGATAGATTCAAGAATATAATGAACAGACAAGAAAAAGTAATAAAAGGAATAATAGAAAAATTTCTTAAGTTGAAGAAGTTTAAGTTGTCAGATGGAATAGCTCAAGTCCTAAACAAAGTACAATATTACACAAAATTGATAAGAGAACTCACACCTAGGTACATTCTCTTGACTTTTATCCCAAAGATGAAGAAAAATAACTTTTGCAAGCATCCAGGAGGAGAAAGTCACTACAAACAAAGTAGTAATGTATTAAATTGGCAGCTCCCCATTTTTTATGAAATATATTTAAGTTTTTATATGCAAGAATATATAATATAGAATACATGCAAGTTGACGTTGTGTCACTGTTTCTAGTAAATTTAGAGGAAAAGATAGTCAGGATCCAAGAATTTTATATTTAATGAAATATTTACCTGGAGGTGAATGACAATAATTCTCAAGTAAGTTAGGACTCAGAAAGCTTAGAATTTACATATCCTCCAGGAAAATTTTATCTGAAAAAAGACTCAGCCAACTGAAAAATTAAAAAATAAAATAAAAACTGCAAATACTGAAATGTGTGTATGTACTTATGAAAGATAATGCAAATATGTCTTAAGAAATTCAACAAGGAGAATAGGCAGATACTACTTAATTCTTTCTTGACAGTATAAATCTACTAGAAACTGTTATTAGAATAAAAATATAATTATACCCTTTCAAATAACACTTTTCATATAATTGGTAGAAAATTACAATATCAAAGAAGAGTAAAAGATGAATGTGTGGACAAAAATAACAAAAAAATGCAAAATAAATAAGTTATATTAGTTTTGGACAAAAGACTTAAAAAGCACTAGACATGACAAATTATTTTATGTTAATTGGAAATATAGTCCATAATTAAAACACATATGAGCTAAATAATACGGTATAAATTATAAAGCAGTGTGTTAGAAATTCAAATAAAAGTCATAGTGGAACATTTTAAAATATTTCCATGTCTTCACTGACCATGTAAACAAAAATATTAAATATTTGATAGATTTAATACATTTTTATATAAAACATTTTATTCCTTAAAGTATGCATATTTTCTAACATTTGTAAATTATAAAATTTAATTATAAACTACCAACAAAATCAACACATTTTAAAAGTAGAGATTATATAAACCACATTTTCTGAAAAAAATGCAATGACTAGAAATTGAGAAAAATATTTTTAAAATTATGTGGAAATTGTGAAATACTTTGTAAATCAAATTAAATATAAAATTATAAATGTAAACTATTTAGAAGTTAACAATGATAACAGTACAGCCTGACCAGGCGGTGGTGCAGTGGATAGAGTGTTGGACTGGGATGCGAAAGGACCCAGGTTTGAGACCCCCGAGGTCGCCAGCTTGAGTGAGGGCTCATATAGTTTGAGCAAAAGCTCACCAGCTTGGACCCAAGGTTGCTGGCTCAAGCAAGGGGTTACTAGCTCTGCTGAAGGCCCACGGTCAAGGCACATATGAGAAAGCAATCAATGAACAACTAAGCTGTCGCAATGAAAAACTGATGATTGATGCTTCTCATCTCTCTCCATTTCTGTCTGTCTGTCCCTATCTATCCCTCTCTCTGACTGTCTCTATCTCTGTAAAAAAACCCCAAAAAACAATATTAACAGTACATGTCACAGTGTATGTAATTCAACAAGGATGAGATTTAGCGTATACTTTATATTCATAATAGCTTTTATTATTAAAGAATAAATAATCAAATATAATGAATAAACTTTCAATTCAAGGAACCAGAAAAAGAGATGAAATAAAAGATAAGAAGCACAAAATAGGAATTAATAGTGTTAAAAGAATAAAATAATCAATTATAAAATGAAACAAATATATAAATTGATAAATAAATTTAAAAGACAAACCACTAAGTACTCTGAATGAGGAAATAAGAGGAAAATAATTACCTTTACATGAATGTAGGAAAAGAGATATAAGCACAGATACATAAGAAATTTTAAAAACTAGAAAAAAATGTTATAAAATTAAAATATTAATATATTGGTAATTTCTATCACTTCTCAAGGTGGAAAATATGGTAACAATAAGTCATATAAAAATTTAAGATAACTGTCAAAGAACTTCTTTAACAATAACTTAGGCATAGATTGTTTTCCTCTGAGTAGTATCAAACCTTGAATAAACACATACTTTCTACATCAGTTAAGATATTCCACAGTGTATGAAAAGACTGCCAATTTATTTTTCTAAATTCACATAATCTCTTTACCCCTAAGCTGACATAGTATAAAATAAAACTCCTGAACACTCTTAACATTAAATACTGATAAGCAACATCTTTAGGATTATATTAAATAAAATCCAGAAATATAATGAAAGAAGAAACCATGATAAATAAAATTTATTCCATGAATGCAAGGTTAATTTTTTTATCAGGAAATCTTTTGTTTTAAATTTTCATATGGACAGGACAAATGAAATAAAAGAAGAAAGCTATAATTATCTTGATACAACCAAAAGTCATGTTCTAAAACATTTATTTTATATAAAATTTTTTTTAAAAATTGAAAGAATAATTTCTTAATATAGCAGATAAAATATCTCTATGAAGTCAGTATCCAACAAAGCACATAATTATGAAATTCAAATCAATACAAATTTTGAAAATTTTAGCCAATGTAATGATACACAAGAAAATATAATAACTATAAATATGAGAAAAGAGAACAGAAGTTATCATTAACTACCAATAGAACAGCTATTTCCTATAGAACCACTCCAAAATTAACTGAAAAAATATTAGAACTAATAAAATGTTTCATTAAAATGGTGGAACAAAAAATAAATTTACAAAACCAATAGATTTCCTCCAAACCAACTTTTCTTAGCAGTTTTGGGATCATATGAATCTTCTGATAAAAACTATAATCTCTCTAACTTGCAAATTAAAAAAAAAACATTTAATGGAGTTCAATAAAAGCCCATGGACTCCCAAATTATAGGTTAACTGCTGTAACATGAATAATAATTTCAAACATACAACAGAATAATAATTATTCACAGTAGAAGCAAAATCTTAAAGTGCAAGAAGTAAACTTAGGAAACTCTGCATGAGACTGATCTGAAGAAAACAAAAAAATCTTACTGAGGGGCAAAAGAGAAGTGATATATCCTTAAATAAGAAAGTAGACATAGTAAAAATGTAATGACATTTTGCTATGTTATTTTATATTTTTCATACAACCGCTAAAGACCAGGGAGATTTTCACCCAACATTAGAAGTAAGGACAGACTGGTCTTCCAGATGTTAAAATTAATTAAAATATGTAATTTGATTCTAGCATAGGAACAGACAGAAATGCAGTGTATTAGAGTAGAAAATCTATCAATGGTTTATGAAAAGATTTAATTTGTCACATTGGTAGTAAAAAATTATTCAGCCAATGGTGCTAGAAAAACAGGTTAAACACTTGGAGAAAAAAAGGACTCTTCGTGGCCTTATATTGTACATCAGAATAAATTCTGGAAATAATGATCTAAATGTAAAAAAAATTACAATAAATACTATAAGTAAAGCTAGTCATAAAAAAGACAGTAACAGCCCAATCACAACTATGAATTCTGGTGCTAAATTTCTGAATAAAATACAGAAACAAAATACTGCTTTACATTAAAATAATAATATATTAATCACAACCAAGTATAACAGTAAATGCAAGAATGATTCAATCTTAAAAAATATTTTAATGCATTTCACTATATTAGTAGGACAAAGAAAAAAATATGATCATCTCAATAGGTGCCAAAAATGCATTCTGATTAAATTTAATATCTATTCCTGATTTCTTTTAGAGTTGGACTTCCTTGACATGATCTCATTTCCAATGATGAAACATTTAAAGTATTTCCATTAAGATGCAGAAAAAACTCCCAGGAAGGCTTTAGGGAATTATCTGCAGTAATTAACACTAAAATAATTAATTATAATAGTACCTAAATTAACATTATATCCTTTATTATGTTAATGAAGAAACCTAAAATATCTGTTATGATTTTCCAATTGCTTTGCAAAATGAAGAACTAAGAAATCTTGGAAGAGCAACATGATGTGATGCAAAGCACATGAGTTGGACCAAATTCAGAGTCCAGATTCAGCATACTAGTTCTGCCCTTTTTATTATTTGACCTTAGCAAGTTATCTAAATTCTCTAAATTTCAGTGTCATTGCCTGTAAAATTAAAGTAACAGCAGGTAAGATGGAGTAAACTTGCCACTGGCTATCTCTCCAGCTAGTTATAACAAAACTCTGAACAAAATGATAAAGCAAACACACAAGGACTGAAAAGTACACAAAGCAGGTGGATTGAGGAAAAACAGTTAAAACCTGGAGAAACAACACACACACAAATGAATTCCAAATTTATTTCCTCTTTTCCCTCATGTCTTTAACCTGAGTTTGGGTCTCAGT
The DNA here is from genome assembly GCF_036850995.1 of Saccopteryx leptura. NCBI lineage: Eukaryota > Metazoa > Chordata > Mammalia > Chiroptera > Emballonuridae > Saccopteryx > Saccopteryx leptura. Next base: position 248,298,686 of record NC_089505.1, read on the forward strand.
ACATGGCAGTGGCCTAGAAGTATTGTCTAAAAGCCCCTATATTTCTGACCTCTGGTGAAAGAGGACCTTGTGGTTCAAAGAATGTGGAGGGAATCTCCATGTTTTAATTTCTCTTTTATGTACTCCCAGCTTTGCCCCAAGGGTGACCTTAGTAGAGAACTGCATGCAGCAATGTGATGGCCAAAACTCCAGTAGAAACCCCATTTCTCTTGCTAGAGGACTTAGAAAAAGGGGCCTCAGTGGGTTAGATAGTGCTAGGGAATCCTGGAGAGGAGAGAGCTGGAGAAGAGATCCCTCTAATTCTGTGTATGAAACTGTATAATCCCCAGGTTCATCTCTGAGCTGCATTATGTGGAAGGAAGGAACCCTACACAGCTTAGCAACACCTTTAAAAATGGAACCAAAGTAAAAACCACCACCCACAGAAGTGGTAGAATTTGTGGTCTGAACCTAGCAAGGATGATTTCTTACTAAAGCAAACTAAAGAAAAAAAAAGTCAACATTCTTCAGCAGATCTGAATAGGACTCAGAGTCTACACAACATAATATTATAAATTTCTATGATATAATCTAAAATTACTCAACATATAAAGTACCAAGAATATGTAGCCAATTCTTAAGGGAGAAGACAATTAAAATGGAAATTCTGAGCTGTTGGAATTTACAACAAAGAACTTAAATTGGTTTTAATAACCATGTTGCATGAGGTAAAGATAAACACACTTAAAATAAATAAAAAGATAAAAGTTCTCAGCAGAGAAATAAAATTTTACAAAGAAGTAAATGGGCATTTTAGGACAGAACAACACAGTATCTGCAGTAAAAGATTAAGTAGATGAGCTCTATGGCAGAATGGAGATGACTGAGGAGAGAGTCAGTGAACATGAAGATAGATCAATAGAAATAATGCAGTCTGAAAAACAGAAAAAAAGAAAGATTGGAGGACTGAATAGAAACATGTGGAATAATATCGACAGGTCTAATATTTGTCATTGGAGTTCCAAAAGGAGAGGAGAAAATGACTAGTTAGTTTGAAAGTAGGATTCAGATGAGTAATTTGAAGTAGCATAACCAAAGTGAGTTAAAAAACCTAGGTGTTCCATCAGTGTTTATAAATTTGTGACCCTCCCTCCACCCTGCCCAACTTCCCAGAGAAAGTGAGCAGTGGCACACAAACTATCCAGAAAGGATGTAATGTGTGAACTTGGTCTCTTGGCAGAATTCTTAAGCATGGAGTGAGTGGAGTCATCATCATGAGGCAGCACTAGACAGCCTCGGGCTGTAAGAAATGTGAAGAACAGCTTGAGAGGGAAGTTTCCCCTGAGTGAAAGACATCTCTGTATAAAGGATGCCATCATTCAAAGACTGAGAAAGATTAAGAGTCTTAAATATAATCACAGACTAGAGATACTTTCTCAGAGCACCTTATAACCCTTAGCCAATATTAAAAAAGGTCTCATAGGTTTCTTGGGCTTTATGATTCCCTTTATTAACATAGGCAACAAAATAGTGTGGGAAAATGTGAGACCTTTGTCTAGCATGAGCTCTGCTTGGTATCCTTAGAAACACGACATGGCCTCCGTTCTTCTGTTACAAAGAAATAAGAAACTCTCGTTTTTAAAATGGGATTTCTATGCATCTCAAATGACATGCATATAATAGATACTACTGAAGGAGAGACAAGATTTGAAAGCATCTATCAGGGGTCCCCAAACTTTTTACACAGAAGGCCAGTTCACTGTCCCTCAGACCATTGGAGGGCCGCCACATACAGTGCTCCTCTCACTGACCACCAATGAAAGAGGTGGCCCTTCCGGAAGTGCGGTGGGGGGCCGGATAAATGGCCTCAGGGGGCTGCATGCGGCCCGTGGGCCGTAGTTTGGGGACGCCTGATAGATGGTAGATGACTCTTTCTGTTACAGATAGGAAGCAAAGACTTGGAGAAAAATTTGGTCTAGCTCCAATTTTCTGTGTCGGTGCAAAATCTGGAACATCTTATTCCATCCTGTCAGTCCTATTTCAGTTTTAGAAGAAGAATGGTATAGACTAAAGTCTTCCTGTCCTCCCTTAATTTATCATCCCTTTTTCTAATACTGTATATCCATACATAACTCCCACACGTGCCTCCCCATGATGTTTCTCTCATAAGGACCATATCACTTTTTAAAAAGTAGATGAAGTGTCACTAACTCAAAACTGTCATCTCTGCTCTCAATGTACCATCCCAATTATGAAGAAGTGACAACGTCTTTGTTATTGCTAGATTTCATCTGCAGGTGGTAAAATCCTAAATAGTATTTTTGTTAAGCTAGATTTCAGTAATCTTTCTATGTCAACAACATTTTTCCATGCCTGATTCAAATTTCTTTTTATTCTGTGGTATCACAAACCCTCCCTTTCTATTCCCTGCCTTAGTAATTATGTATGACAATATTTCAAGTGCTTCTCTCACAGTGTGCTTATTAGATGTCTGAAACCTAACCCACAAAATAAATTTAATTTAAATGAAAGAAAATATAGTCCCCCAAGAATTTGGTTTGCTGACATTTTGCTCCAAGTTGGCAGACCGAGTCACCAATCAAATGTAAGGTTTACCTTAATGTGATTTAGTCATTTATAAAATTTCACCAACATCAGGAAATTCTATCAAAATCATCACAGAGTAAACTAGCAGATGGATCAATGTGCAAAGTTCAAGGCTTAAGGGAAAATAGAGAACTATTAGATTAAAATGACTGGCTGGTCAAGGTTGGCAGTAGGGCAGAAATATGAGAACTGCTCAAGAAAAGATGGGCATTATTATGACAGGGAGGGAGAGCATCCTTACCTGTCCTCTGTTAGCTTCATTAGGGTTGTTCCTCTAGTAGAAAAGACAATAAAGGACATCCTTAGCTGTGGGCTGAAAAGGAAAAGAAACTCTATTCAGGCAAGTAAGAAAACTGTGGAATGCCATTCTCTTCCAGGCTTCCTCCTTGCCCTCACTGCTGCCCCAACTGAAGACTACAACCAAGGGGCTTCCAAAGTTGGTGTTGCAGGTATTTATCCAGCAGCATACCTGAAGCTATGGACCAAAGAGAAAATCCACGTTGCCTGCCTGGAGGCTGCTTCTGATTTAATACCGCCATCAGTGAGTGCGAATTATGAGGAAGCAAGTGAGATTTCATCACTGCCTGTGCTATGTCTGAAGAAGTGTGTCCCTAGAAGACTGGTCTACATGGTGTCTATAAAAAGGGAATCCTGATAGACAAAATTTGATAGTATCTCCACAGTTGTCTGGTGTATCCTACGAGGAAGAGAGTGTCTCAGGATATTGTAGCTTTTTCTCATCAGCCATTAAGATCATACATGAACTCCTTCTGCTCTGAAAGTAGGATAATCATCAGCTTTTAATTTCTACTTGGCTTCCCAAGGAGGTCATCCTATAAGAAGTGAATGTGCTAATAGGCCATAAAATATCTATTACACTTGGTAGTTATATTTCTCATTATTAATGAATATATTGGCATGGTTTTTATACAGCAGTACGTAAGAGTTTTGTTGATGTGAAATTCACACTCTGGGAGTCAGAACCACTCTCAGCTAAGGACCAAATATGCGTCTCTGTCTAAAGGATGGACTGTCAGATGGCAGTGGATTCACCAATGGGATGCCATCCTATGGGGTTCTTTCTGGGTGGCCGACTAGTTCATCTATCATGCACCAACCTATTTTTTCACAATGCAGTAGTCTCCCAAACCTGATCTGGCCCCAACTCTTACAGTTCCCACTTAAACATTTCTCAAACCTGTCCCTCTTTTCCATCTCTTAGCTTAGGAACTTGCTGTCAATCATCTGACCATTGCAATTATCACCCAGGGCAGACCTTGCCTATCACCACTCTTTGTTCCACGGCTTCCAGAATTATTTCCCTAAAATAAAAATCAGATCTTGTCAATCATCTGCAATAAAACCTCTGATGGCTCCTACTGCTTCCAGGATAAAGTCTGCATTTATTACACATGTTTGAAGCATCTTTGGAAACCTTTAGCATGGTATTTAATGCGTGGTAGGTGCCCAAGCTATACCTGGTGTGTTGAACATTGGTTTCCTGAAACAGACTTGAGTTCTCTGTATATGACACCACGCTGACCCAGCAGGATACCATGTTCTAAATAACAATAGTAATGATCAGACTAATTATGGCCAAACTTACCAAGTGCTTACTATGTGTCAGGTACTATTGTAAATCTGTATTATCTCATTAGATTTAGAATGACATTATGAGATCAGTAGTATTATTATTCCTATTTTCCACAGAAGAAAACTGAGATCCTGGAAGATAAAGATCACACAGAGAGAGTGTGGTAGATCTGGGGCTTAAAACCAAACATTCCGATTCTAGAAGTTAGGCTTCTAGCCACTGTAGCACACTGCCTTTCTTATGCAGAGTTCAGCTCTGGAAAGAGTAAAATTTAAATGTGGGAAATGTAGGTCTCCAAGAGGCAGTTGATTATGATTCTGGGCTGGAGACACCATTTGGGAGTTCTCAGCAAAATGATGTGAGTAAAGCTGTTCAAAGAAAGTGTCAGCAGTGAGAAGGGATGTGAGCCAAATTTAAAGCCAACATCAGCATTTAAAGGCCTGGCTCTGGTCAGTGAGATGAAAGGAGAATCGGGAGCCAGATGAAGAGAGAATTGCAAGGGAAGACAGACCTCAATCCAACAGCACTCCTCTAGCAAGCAGAAGCCCTGCGAGGCGCTCCCTGGTTTTGTCCGCCAGTCTGCGGCATCACTTAGTGACTGGGTGAAAGCAAGCAGGCAGAGGGTGGAATAACAGCCAGATGGCACTGGGTTAAGGGATGAATAAGCACTAAGGATATATAGAGACAGCAAGTCTTTAAGGATATTTTAGTGAGAAACCAGTAAGGAAATAGGTTAATGTTTTCAGGAAAACATGGTCAAGAGATTTATTGTTTCTTTTTTTTAGACAAGGGGCAGGAGAGATTAGTTTATGTCTATAAATGTGGACATGGGGCCAGGGAAAGGTAGAGAAAAATACAAGGAATAGATCCTGGCCAGTTAGCTCTGTCAGTTAAGAGGGTTGTCCCGAAATGCCAAGGTTGCAGGTTTGATCCTGGGTCAGAGCACATACGGGAAGCAACTGGTGGATGAACAACTACTGGAACAAATGAACGTTTTTCTAGGATAGATGGGTTAGTAGGTTGTTCTTTTCAATTCTAAGCTACTATGATTCTCTTAAATAGTTTGCTTTTAACTCCACCCACATATCTGCTCCTTTCCTTTCTCTTTACTTTTCCCCCAACCTCCCCCCTCCTCTCAGCATCTGTTTTTCTCATTCATCTGGGATTAGATGCTTCCTGCTGCAGCTTCCAATTTTGGGTATCACAGAGAACACCCTCTCCAATCAAGCAGACAGGTACATGTTGAGACCAGTACTTAAATTTGGAGGAAACACATCTGTCATTACCCTGGTCTCAGAGGAGAACCTGTCTTCTAAGACAACTTTATTCTAGAAAATACATGGTTACTCATACTGGCTGGAAGCATACTGGCTACGAAGTCATCAGCAAGAGAGGAGCTACTTTAGAATTTACAGTTGGAAACAATTTTACCAAAGACCTTGGTAGCCTTTCATGGAGGTGCCTTCACGGACCTCCATGAAAGCTATCACAGTTGTTTATCCCTTGAAGGCTGCACCCAAGGAGGGTAAAATGACTTCCTTTCCTTTACTAGTGGGTTATTTTATTATTATCTTTTTTACAGAGACAGAGAGAGAGTCAGAGATAGGGACAGACAGACAGGAACAGAGAGAGATGAGAAGCATCAGTCATCAGTTTTTCGTTGCGACACCTTAGTTGTTCATTGATTGCTTTCTCATATGTGCCTTGACCGCAGGCCTTCAGCAGACTGAGTAACCCCTTGCTCGAGCCAGCGACCTTGGGTCCAAGCTGGTGAGCTCTGCTCTAACCAGATGAGCCCGTGCTCAAGCTGGCGACCTTGGGGTCTTGAACCTGGGTCCTTCTGCATCCCAGTCCGATGCTCTATCCACTGCGCCACCACTTGGTCAGGCTACTAGTGGGTTTCTATACTTACTGGAAAGTAGGACCTCCGAGGCTCCTGCCATGTTTATAGTGACAATGTTCAAAACTGCATTATCCTCTCTTGGGAAGTGGTATTGAGAAGCTCAGAGAATTCTACCTAATAGGACACATAGCTAGTTTGCACAGAACTGAGGGGAGTTCCCACGTTGTAAGACATTCAGGGCTGAAATGGGGAAAGTTTTGGCAAACTAGGATGAATTGGTCACTTTACATACACCCTATACTCCCTACACAGGAGTCTCCCTAGAATGAACCAATTGCTCCAGCTTAATCCACTGTGAAAGAAAATGTCAATTATCCTTCTAGAAGAATGTATTATTCTACAAAAGAGTGATAAAGTTAAAATTTTGGTCTTCCAAACTGGAGTCTTCTTGAAAACACAAAGTCAATAGTCATTCTAATTTTTTAAAATTTATTTTAGAGAGGGAAAGATAGGTAGAAAGATAGATAGATGATAGATAGATAGATAGATAGATAGATAGATTAATTTATTGTTCCAGTTATTTATGTATTCATTGGTTGATTCTTGCACGTGTCCTGACCAGGGATCAAACCTGCAACTTAGGCATATTGGGACAATGTTGTAATAAACTGAGCTACCCAGCCAGGGTACCAATAATCTTCCTAATCACTGGCTAAGATTGGACTCTCACCCAAGATCTGAGAGTCTACTTTTGTCAAAAAGCATCCCTAACATAGTTAGTAATTTGCAAAATAGCAAATACAAGTTGGTTTTGCTCGTGCAGAGAATTATGCATGTGTTTCTCACCTGATGAATTTATGAGCCAACTGTTCCACAAAGTAATAGATCTCATTCCAGTGGTGCAGCACACTTCCTGATCTGGGAAAACAAAAGCAGATGTTCCTTCATCAGGTGTTCATTTTGTCTTTAGCTCTTACCATTTCTTTTCATAGTCTATTCATTGACATTTGACTTATACATAAACTGGGCTCATTATCTGAAGCTTCTATAAATTTAGAAATTATTTGAAATAATGTTTAGAATTAATGTTAGAGTTCTTAAGATTTTTGTTAAAGAACTCCCTTCACTCTATTTCCCATTCGTTCCCACACCACATATTCATACACTAACAAACAAACAAACAAACAAACCTGGGCTCAACCAGACTTACAGGTTAGTTTCAAATCTTTAAAAGACTGTTATTTTTTTGTGCTATTTAAATCATTCCTTTGATAAAGGAAGAAAACCAACACTAATTTGTTTAAATAAAATTAGCACAAACTAGATGTCCAGACACATACCCGTAAGCAAATCTCCCTTTCCAAACAACAGTTCAATTTCATTTGTAAATATAAAGGCAAATTTTCTAAAAAAAAGTAGTAGCAAAATGAATCCAACTGGAAGCCAAGAGAATAATAATTAATTAATTGGCAAAGTTCATTTTACAAATGTATTTAAAGTTCAATATGTAAGAAAATAGAATATAACTAGTCATTCTAATAAATAAATAAATAAATAAATAAATAAATAAATCCTACACAGCTTTTTATTTATTAAAAAGGAAATTCCTTGCTCAATAAAGAGAGAAATATTTTCTAGGACATAGAGAATTGTAGAATTTTAGATCTAAAAAGGGCTTCTTTATTTCCCAAGGTGACTTCTGTTTTGCAAATACTATTTATAACGGCTTCAATTTAGCTTGTAGGTCTTTCCACAGTGCTCGTATTCAATCTGTTGCAGTGACTTTGTAGTAGGTTTTTCTATTCTAACCCACTCTTTTTTGTAGCTACCAGGCCTCTTTCCTTTCACTTAAGGATCTGTTTCAGCTGAGCTCTGTATTTCTGCCTGTCATTCTAATAATTGTTGAGGTTAGAAGAGTTTGCTCCTTTCAGTCTGACATTTTCTACTGCAAACATTTCCCACTAGTTTCAGATTACTTTTATTTTTTATACACTCATTTACCTTAATTTTAACTTCTAGATAGTTATTTGTGGCAATTTCTCTTTGAGTCAAACTGATTTATGTATGTTTAAGACAAACCCATGCAAAGTAGATTTTATGCCTTCTCCTTTATGGTACAATATCCTTAAAAATTCTCATTGAGGGTCATCCAGCCCTGTGAGGAGAATTTATTTTTCTCTGCCCCAGGTCTAGACAGTCCAATGTGACACAAATGATACAATGAAAGTCCCCATATCATAAAGATATTTCACTTTACCCAAGTTAATCTATAACTTCAATTTTAGAAAAAAATTATGATAGGATATTTTATGAAACTCAATATCTGACTTTAAAAATGAAATGGAGACTAAACATCTGAAAATCATCAGGCAATTATGAAAGAGAAGAGCAAAGCCAAAAGCTTGCCCTGTTAGCTATAATGACCCCATGTGCACAACGCGTGACATAACAGCAGAGCCAATGGGGTGACATAACATAACAGAGAGCCTAGACCTCAACGTATGGGGTCCTGCTATGTAGTAAAAGAAGTGATTCAAATTGAGGAATAAGAATAAACCCTTCGCCTGACCGGGCAGTGGCACAATGGATGGAGCATCGAACTGAGAAGCGGAGGACTCAAGTTCAAGACCCCGAGGTTGCCAGCTTGAGCGCGGGCTCATCTGGTTTGAGCAAGGGGTCACTCAGTCTGCTGTAGTCCCCCGGTCAGGGCACATATGAGAAAGCAATCACTGAACAACAACAACAAAAAAGAATAAACCCTTCAATAAATGATGCTGTGACAATGGATTTCTAATTGGAAAAAACTCATTAGATCACAATCTCATGCCAAATGTAACCCAAGGTGTAGTAAATCCTAATGGGAATGACAAAACTTTAAATTCATTGGGTGAATTATAGAAGACTTTTATGTCATCAGGTTAATGAAGGGTTTCTTCAACCAGATACAGAAAGTAGAAATTGTTTTGTTTTTAGAAAGAATAATTTTGACTACCTGAAGTATCTAAAATTCTGAATTACAAAATATACCATAAACAAGTTCAAAAACAAGAAAGAGTGAGAAGTTTGTCTGCAACAGATATAAAAGCAAAATATTCGTTTCTATATATATAAATAATTGGTACAAGTAAATATTAAAAAGGCAAACAACAGAAAAATAGACAATGGATCAGATCAAGCAGTTCCCTGAAGGATGGTAAATCAGTATTTGAAAAAAATTATGCAACTTTTCTGGTAAGTATAGAGATGCATATGGGTTGACAAAAGTAGGTCTACAGTTGTGAGTATGCAAAACACAAAGTTTATTCTTGTATTACTATTTATTAATTATTGTATTATTTGTATTACAACTGTAAATTTGTAATTTATACTACTTTGCCCACTGCTGTATTTAAACACTTGTTTGGGGAAGAGCAGGCTGTTTCATGTGGTGGCAGCATAAGGTCCACAGAGTAGGGAGGGAGGGGAAAATGGGGAAAGGGATCAGGGTGAAGAGGAGGGTGGAGGTGCCTCCTGGCAAAAATCAACCTTTCCAATAACCTTTTTCATTCCAGTCTCTCAACTTTTACACAAATCCCTTCTGCTTGTGACACTCAATGTCCACACTGGCAAACTCCAGCTCATTCTTCAGGACTCAACTCAGTCTCTGCCTGTTGCCCTTGACAACAAAGATAGGGCTCACTGTCCCTGCCTCATGCTCTCGGGGAACTGTGTTTGTCTCTCAGTCATCACCCTCTGATATGAGGTTGCAATCACTTTATTGTCAAGCTCCTCCTGTGAGGTTCTTAAGGATATCTTCCTCTCCAGCTCATGGAAGCTCCTGACCTTCTGCCAGCTGGACAGCACCTCTTCTTCCCTCATTTGGTTAAATACTCTGGGTTTGGGGTCAGATGGCTCCAGCCAATTCCTGTGACCCTATGTGAACCCGAGGAGCTTTCTCAGCTGAGTCAATGATTCTAGAGCACAGCTCCTTGGTGAATGGGCTTACATAATCATCAACGATAGATCTCTGAGCCTAACGGCAGCTGGAAGTCTCCCAAGAGCTTACCAGAACTGCATATAATACCCCTGGGCTTTTAATGCTTTGGACATCCTCATTCATTAGAATCCCAGCCACCATCCTGGCCAGGATTCCGTTGTCTACTTTAAATCTCGAAGACTGATCCCAGCTGTTCCTTCAGCAATGAGGTAGATGGTCTGGTCCTCGGAGTCCTGGTGAGGGTCTGGTGGATATGGCCCAATGTTTTGTCTCAGAGGAGGCACTACATGGTTGACTGACTAAGCCATAGTCCAATCCAGAATTTTATAACTCCTTTCCACTGGGATCAAGAGATTCCCCTGGACACTGGTCATCTGTGTCTACTTCTGAAACGCAATGCTATGCTTTGTTCCATGTGACTAGGACAAGTACTATCTGAAAGTTTGGTTACTGAGGGACACTGTAAGATGTCCCACACCTACCCCATCTGAGTTCTATTTCTTCATCAATAGAGAAGTCCTGCAGTGATGGAATTATATTGGGAGGAGAGGCAAAGTGTTGGTGAAATAGGGACTTAAACTAGGATTAAAGGACTATTCCTGGCCCTCTGCTTAAGGCGCAGGTGTTTGGAGTAAATCTTTTTTTGGTTTATTACTTCTTTGTTCTCAAGGGCTGGCTCTATTTCATAGCCATAGATAAATTTGCATTCCTTTGTGTGTTAAACAGGATCACCCAATGATAATTCATTTTCTTTTATCTTAAAACATTTCATTTTCACTCTACTTCTAACATGTAAGATTTATATAATTTTGGTATTTATCTGATTTATTGATGCTAGACATAAGGGAAAGATTCAAGCACTATCCTGGGGTGCTGAGAAAAGTTTAGATCTATTTGGAAAACTTATCAATGAGCAGGTGTTTAGTTTCTCAAGAAGAAAATAAAATAAGGACTCCAAGATAAGACTGGAGGTGAGGAGGTACTGACCGGCTTGCTCCTCCCATTCTAACTCTGATTAATAATTGCCCTATAAGTGTTGAGGTTTGTTGTTCCATATTTACACATGATTATTTTTTATACAATTATGTAAGCCACGACCATAATATACCCCCTTTGGGACACACTTGAGACATACATAGCCTGTTCCCTCAAACATCAGGGGTAAACATAATCTTCTAAGATTCTGGGAACCAAACTGGGTTTGTCTTCTCTGGGTTACCATGATATCCCAAGAGGCCTCAGCTATTAAAGGGGCAGAACATAGGGTTATCTAGATCTGTACCTTGGAATCCTTCTAGTCCTTATTACTGAGACTTCTTAACCTACACATGCATGCTCTGTCCTACCCCAAGATCAAATTGCCACATGAAAAAGGAAAGAGCTCCGGTGGGGGTGCTGCTTATGTGTAACTCAAATCCCCAGGACCAAGAGGCTGGCTCGCCTAGTGCCATTGTCCTCTCCTCTGCCTCATCACCACCCAGTAGCCAGAGCTGGACTTTCTAATCCTGAACTCTAAATCACTCACCCACTTGCCCTCTGGCACCTACCTAGGGACACCTCAATCAGAATCCTCCCCTTCTTTCACAAGGATAGATATGCTGGGCCTTTGACTCAGTTTGAACTTCCTGTTAAAACATGCATGCTTCACCTGCACTCTGACTTGTAAACTAGTTTCCTGGTTTGAAAGCTGCCCTAGTAGCTACACCCAGAACCATCGTCCCAGGGTGGTATGCCAGTGTTCAGACCCTTGCCTTCCTTTCAACCCCGCTGACCTAAGTGATCACAACCAGAAGTAAGGTGTTGACTGGGGAAGTGGCAGAGAGAGTGGATCCAATTCCAGCATCTCTCCACCCTACAAGGTGTAAAATATCTCATTTATCATGCCAGGCAGTTTGTTAATGATTTTAAAATCCCAGCCATGGAATCCCAATATTGTCTCAGGCAGTAAAGGCTCTCCCAGTCACTATGGCCAAAGCTCCAAGGTAAAAATAAAAACTCTTCTATAGCCCTAGTATAATTAGTACTGGGACGTGTTCCATTGGACTCTGTTGTGGATTCTGTGTGTGTGTGTGTGTGTGTGTGTGTGTGTGTCTTTTTAGAATTGTCTCTTAACACACAATTGCTGGAAAAACTATAGTCACAGAGTTGAAATGCTCATGTTTTAGAAATCAGTGGATGTGAAGGGTCCCTGATTTTTTACTTCATTAGATCCTAACTCAGATGCAATTCTATTCCCTGAAGACATCCAAGGGTCAGCTGGGTATCAGGACAGTGTGGAGGAGCTAGGCCCTTTCATAGCATTTTGTGCCTTGATTCCACAAAAATATATCTCAAAAATATTTGAAATTCAAGTAGCCTCCCAGAAATTCTGCTTGAACACCATGTACAGAGTTCTGTGCTGGAAGATTCATTCAATATACCTGGGTCTACTCAAAATCAGAGTCAGTACCTTCCCACACCACCTTCTGACCTGGCTTTGAGAAGGGCTCCCGAGACCACAGGGAGGCAAAGCCACCCGTCCGTAGTACTACTAGCCCCACAAGGTCACTGCTTGGGGAAGCTCCAGCATGTCTTACTTCTTTTTGTTTTCTATGCCCTCTCCAGGGTTTGGAATATGGTAAAAAGTTGACAAATTTTTATGACATTGCATTCACTGTGTGTTCTCAGCATAGGATTGTGCATTTCCATCAAATTACGGTTCAATTACTTCCAAAGATCTAATATGCAAAGAGTAGGACAGACAGAAGAACTCTGAGTCTCATTCTGATTTGTTTTCTGAAATAGATTCTTTTGTGTTTATGTGCGTTTCCAAACCTCCCTGTGGCTAAACTCTAGAAACACAGGCTCTTTCCACTAGCCACATACACAGTTAGAGTCAGAAGAATAAAGTGGGCCAAATTAAATTTAAATTATTTGCCCCCCTTTTTTGCACGCCGGTTAGAATAAAATGAAAGGGGAAAAAAGAAAGCTCATAGTTGGAATCCTCACCCAGGGAGTCTTAAATCTGGAAGAGCAGAGTTGCTCCAGGGATGGAAATTGTAAAACTGTCAGTCCTGCTTTTCCTTAGCCCCACCCGGCTGAAGTCACTGATGTCCTCAGCGCCCCACCCAGGTCCCCAGCTAGCTAGTCCTGAAGGGTATGGCAGACTCAGTCTCCACTAACAGGACCGCCAATTAGTTCTGCCATCAAAGGCCCTGAGGTTGTTTGCCCCTCCCTCCACTCCCCGGCTTCTTTCCAGGCCTCCTTCCTTCCTCCTAACCTCACACTGCACCCTAACTGGCTGGAGCCCTAAAGCCAGCCCCGGCTTTCAGCCCTGACCCTCCTATTACTGACTGGGGTCATGGCCAAGCCTCCCTCCCGCTCAGAAAGCTTGACCTCAACTCTTGCTTCCTCTCCACCTTCTTCAGATAGCAGTCCAGACCCAAACCAAGCCACTAAGCATCGGGCTTGGAGGCCACTCACCGGGCTCCTGTCTGTGTCACAGAGACCCCAGCTCAGGATGCCCAGCCCTGCCCTACTGACTTGTAAAGAATTTTCTTTTAGCTTATCCAACAGATGGCTAGGAAAACAATGATTTTTAAGCTATAGAATGCAACTTATAAGTGATTTGGGAAATCGGTGGGATGTTGCCAACATTTTGGAAAAAAAAAAAAAAGAAAGAGTAGAACTATCAGGATATATTGCACACAGAAAAGTAATGCTATGTTAAACTTTTGGCCAAGTATGTTTAAGTAATATATATGTATATATATTATGTCAAGATGTAAACTGTATTTTTTCTTGTGGATTAAGATCAAGAGGATGTTAGCAAAATACATTCTCCTTTCACCTCCACTAATTCCCTTTTCCAACAAATACACATATACGCACACACATACCCAAACCAGGAAAGTCTAAAAATATTTTCTGATATCAACTGTTGGTACTTTGGTGCAAGTTCAATACAAAATTGTTACTGTCGTTGTTAAGAAAAAAGAAAATTTGTTAGCTGTCCAAAGGTAATTCCCATAATTGCAATGCACACCAGAATGTGACAAATGAGACCCACGGGTCACCAGCCAAAGCCACCACTGTGATCTGTGGGTGACCACCAGGCAACCACGGCCAGACAAGGGAAGTCAGAGGCCCCTTTCCCGTGCATGCCACAGGGCACCATAAGCCTCCCTCAAACACACAGCCATAGAGTGAAAGAAGGGAATGGGAACCGAACTTAAAAAGACAACCTTTCGTTTAAATTCTTGCATTGGGCTAAGAGTTGCCATTTGGAATAAGTTGCCTTCCCTCCTCACCACACTTGCACTGACCAGGAGGTTCTTTTGAGGATAAGCAAATTTAAATTACATTCTATATATCTGAGTACCGTGAGAATAAGTTTTTCTACCCTGAGACACGTATGTTTGTGAGTACTGTATTTCTTTATATTGCATTTAAAAAATTCCCAAGAGTAGACTTTCTGGGTTAAAGTTTATACAAAATTCTGACTCTTGATAGCTATGACCAAACCCCCCCTAGAAGCATGTGACAATTTACTTGTGAGGTTGTTCGGACCAGCATTTATGAGCACTGAACTTGCTGGCTGACCTGAGTTCAAACTTCTATTCTTCTACTCTTAGTGTGATATTTGAACAGATGTTTCACTTTTGTAAACTTCAGCTTTCTTCTCTGTGCAATGGAAATAATAGCATCTATCTCCTAAAGATTGTTTTGAGGAAGCATCCGGCTCGGATCACAGTGACCTCAGTACAGGACATGGAGGCCGCTGTAACTCACTTCCCGCCCTCCTGATTATTAAGCCCTCAAGAGAAAGACATGAAAGGCTCATGTTCTTACCCATCAACCACAGTCAGGATTAGCTCCTTCCAAAATATCTGTAAGTTTTATAAATGAATATGGATTTCCATGATAGTTTTTATGTCAATACATTTTATTATAAGCCACAGATTTTTTATTCATATTTATTATTCATTTGATTTTCTTCATTTTAAAAACATCGAGTATCAATTAGGACCAGCTCCATGATTAGTGGAACCCAGTGCAAAATGAAAATGCTGGGCCCCTTGTATAAAAAGTATTAAGAATTTCAAGGTGGCAACAACAGAACACTAAACTCAGTGCAGGCCCCTGGGCAACTGAGGACCTTGGCATCAGTATTCTTTGCCCATTTTCTATTGGGATGCAAATGTTTTCTTAGTCCAGGAGTCAGCACACTCCTTTTGTAGAGGGCCTGGCCGTAAATACTTTAGGCTCTGAGGCCTACATGGTTGCCGTGGCAACTATTCAACTGCTGTTGTAGCACAAAAGCAGTCATTGATAGTAATAGAACAAAATGGGTGTGGTGGAGCTACAATAAAATCTTATTTACAAGAAAGTGTGCAGGCCAGAGTTGGCTATTCTCTGTCCCAGGGAAGATAATCTTCCTTATGACAAGATAATATAAAAATCTGATTTTTTTTCCCCTAGTAGCTGAGGTTTTAATGTACTCTTGCTTCTCATTTCCTGTTATTTATTGCTGAGAATGTGGACTGGGGAAACTGTGTCTTGGGTATATATGGAATCATTCTTTGTGACCTAATAAATATTTCATGGGTATTTGAAAGGAGAGTTTATTCTCTGTGGGATATAGGGTTCACAATATACTTATTAAATCAACCTCATTAATTATTATTCATATCCTCTATATCCTTTGAACATGTAAGTATTCAGAGAGATGTATTTTCCGATTCTGCGGAGGAAATCATTTGGTTTTCATCTTTGGTGTTCAAAATAAATATGAGTTATTGTAATACCTTTCCTAAATGCTGAAGCACTTGCATTCTTAGGATAAATTTTACTTGGCCTTGGTATATATTATTCCTTTACTACACTGTTAGTTTTGTTTTAATTATATTTGAACCATATTTAAGGTTTTTATTCAAATTTGGTCAGACATTTTGCATATGAATGTGTTATATTTGGTATTTATTGATATCAGATATATGCTAGCTTCCTAAAATGAATTGGGAAACGTCATCTTTTTCTATTTTCTGGAAGAGTTGAACTAATACTGAAATTTTCTGCTCCTTGAAGATGTGATACAATTTTCCATGAAACCAGCAGGTCTAAAACCAAAAGACCTCTTCAGAAGGGCCAATTACGCCTGCTCGTATGTCCAGATTTGATTGGAGGAGGGCAAAATCAGAATGAGCATTCACCTGAAAGGATTTTTAAAAAAATCACATCAGACTGTTATTATCACTTGGGCTCAAGATTTGTGGTGGAGTGGACTTGGGATGAAGCAGAAAAGTTTGGGAGCTAAAAGTAAACTAATCTCTTTTGGTATATGAGAATATAGTTGAGTAATTTTTTTCCTATCCTGTATTAAGAACTTGTATTTTTTCACTTTTTTGAAAATCTATTTTTTTTTAGTTTTATATTTTGCTGTATAAACTGACTGATAACATCCTTGTGACTTATTCACTTTTCATTACTTCCGTTTCTTTTATACCATGCCTTTTCCCCTATGCTTTATTTCCAATACATTTTCTATTTTAATATCAATATTTTCAAGTGAATTATTTTTTCAAAAAGGGTATGTGGATGGTATAACTTTTAATTTTGGTATGCATGAGGAAGCCTAGTTACAGAATTTAAATATCATATTTCATTCAAGTCTTTATAATTATCGAGGTGTTTTTGAGCATTTAATGTTGTAGACTAAAAAATAAAAACCAAATGGCAATCTGAGTCTTGCTTTTGTTATGTAAACGGATACCTATATGTTTCCCTTTTGGAAGTAGTATGTAGACATTTCTAATCTTCTATTTAATAGTTTATCTAAGATTGTGTAAATTGTAGATGCTTTTAAAAATTAAAATATTTGATAAGTCCTCTAGACCTGAAGACTTTACATTTTCTTCAGCTCTGGAAAATGATATTTTGTTATTGTTTTTATTAATACATCTCTTATAAATGTTCTCTCTTTCTAAACTGTCTTCTGATAAATTAAATTTACTTTCTGCCATATTCAAAGTGGTGGTCCTTGCTTCCAATGGATATTCAGAAATAACATACTTTTTCTCTAAAATTTATTTTTAGTGGCCTGACCTGTGGTGGTGCAGTGGATAAAGCATCAACCTGGAAACGCTGAGGTTGCCGGTTCAAAACCCTGGGCTTGCCTGGTCAAGGCACATATGGGAGTTGATGCTTTCTGCTCCTCCCCCCTTCTCTCTCTCTCTCTCTCTCTCTCCCCTCTATATAATGAATAAAAATAAATAAAAATCTAAAAAAAAAAAAAAAAAGTTTAAAAAAAATTATTTTTAGCTTGCTCTTTTCTTATGACAGAATTGTCTTGTTTGCTGATGCAATGTTATCTTAAAATTTACTGAAAATACTAATTAGACATTATATTTGCTTAAATGACTTCAATGGTTATTGCCACTTCTTTTATATAACAACCATTATGTTTTAAAGGTTTTAAAATTTGATACACTTTGTGGATAATTTCTTAAACAAAATTACTGTTTTTTATAAGAATCTATATCTGAAAATGGCTTTCTAATTTTTTTACATGTAGGTGACATTTTGGCTAGGTATAAAGGTATCCATCAAAGGTCTCCACCAGAGCTTTTGTAGGTAACCTATGCTTTTTACCAACTCATAGAATTCTTCTTTTGTCTTTGAAGTTAAAAATTTTCACTAGGATATATCTAATTATTAGTATCTTTTAATTATTTAATTAATTTTCATTGTTACTTGATAAGCCTACTCAATCTGCATTTTCTGGTTTTTCTTTTTTTTTTTTTTTGACTACAGTTATTATTGAAAAAAGTGCTAAGTTTAAAGAAAATGAAGATGTAATTTTTCCCATCTGAGTTTATAGATCTCCTGAATTCTAGCTCAGGACTTGTTGGGGATGCCAGACCCAGGTTAAGAACCCCTATTTATTGTAGAAAGCCATGGAGATTTGGGGGTCTGTGTGTTCCAACAGTAGATAGCATTAATTAACCTGGCACATTTGCCGATCTGATTTGGCCTGGGAAAGGGCACCTCCCTATATAAGGCCCTTGACCTTTATGCGATTGAACAGTGATAGGCTGAATAATGACCTCCTGCCCCAATGTCCACGTCCTAATGCTCAGAATCGTGATGGCAAAAGAGACTTTGCAGTTGTGATTAGATTAGGATTCTGAGATGGAGAGATTGTTCTTGGCTATCTGGGTGGGCCCAAAGCAATCACAGGGGAACTTATAAGAAGGAGGTAGAGGGGTCAGAGACACGGTAGTAAAAGCAAGAGGTAGGAATGAGTTGAGAAGGGACTGTGGGCCCAGGGATGCAGGTGGCTTCTAGAAGCTGACCAAAAAGGAAATGGAGTCTCCCTGGAAGCCTCCAGCAGGAACTCAGCTCTGCTGACACTAGGATGGTAAACCTCCAACCTCCTGTGAGCACCAACTTGTGTTGCCTTAAGCCACTAAGTTTGTGGTTATCTCGGTCCCGTAGCCTGGCTTCCATTTGCTGCTTCCGAATGGCCAATCAGTGGAATTGCACCGTCTGCTCATTTGTGTTCTGATTTCTTTCATTGCTCCATATTCAACTTCATCTTTTATCAATTTGCTAGGAAATTCTAGGCTCTAGAGTGACTGTGCCAGGCTGGGCCCAGGGCCACCAGTCCTCCCCTGCCGGCTCCCGTGTGGGGGGGTGTCGTTGTTTAAAATCAGAAAAGTTATCTTCCATTAAATCTTTAAATGTTTCTTGAGACTATTCTTTAGCAACCCAAATTATCTGTTATATTAGATATCTATTTCCGCCAATCATTATTTATTAAATTCTCTTTCATCAAACACAATTTCTATTTAAATTATGAGAATTTCTCAAACGTGCCTTACATTTATTTCATTTTCTGCATTGTTGGTTCTGCTTTTTTCTGCTTCTCAAGTGACTTCATATTTGTTTATATGATTTTGTATTTCCTAAACTGTCCTGGGTCCTTTTCTTCTCATTTCACATTTTATCTCCTGTTTCATAAATTTCTTATTGCATTTAATTTCACTGAAATCATAAAACATATGATGCTAAAACTGACCTCTTTTGCTATTGAAAATTCTTTCTATAAATATGGTTTCTTTCTACCTCAGGAATTTTTGTTTAATCACTTATTTTAAGTTGCTAAAATTTTGTAGGCCCTACTTTCATCTTTAAAACTGGGACTGGTATTTGCTCCCCAAATATTTTATTTACATATACATTTATATTTGTAACATATATTCAAGCTGTATATACTCTATTATAACATATGAACATATATATGAGATATGTTTTACTCTTGGGACTTTCTCTAAGAACTGCATTTGAGGGAAAGGAGTGGCTAAAGTTAGCTTTCTTTGATTGTTCCACCAATTGGGGGAGAGTAGGGAATGGAATAGCTCCTCATCATTTTCCGCAAAGGAACTCCACCCTTGCAAGGTTTGTGTTTGTTTTGGTTACATTAATTTCAGCTTGCCATATGTCAGGTGTTTTTGCCTGGTATCCACTCCAGGTCCAGACCTCATTTCCGATCCCTACTGCATCTACATAATCAGAGACAGAACTCTGTCATTTCCTTAGAGGCCCAGGATCGACGGGCGGGCAGACCCAGCAATGCTGGACAGAACCACTGTCACGAAGACGTCTGGTGTTCATGGGCTCTCTCCTGGATTAAGAGCCCCTTCAACTGTCCCGGGCAGCTGCCTCTGCATGATGCTGATGCACAGTGACAGCAGGATGCAAGAAATGGTTCTTGTCCCTCTTAGGTCCCATTTGTAACTTCAAACTCACTTCCAGATTTGGGATTATTCTTGGGCTTCCTCTAGAACCTTCCTCTACAGGCTTTTTTTCCTCTTGGCAGCAGAGTTGAAAGTAGACCGCGGCTGACCACCTTCAAATTCAACCCATCTGCTTTGTTTCTAGTGGAATTTCTCATAAGCATGGTGCAAGTCAATGTCTCTGTTCTTAGTCTTTAGACCTGATGCACGCTTCCCCCAGAGGCCTCCTTAGACTTTCTTTTTGAAGGGTGGGGAGCAGTTTTAGACGGCAGTGAAGGAGGCAGTAAAGGACAAGCTACCTGTTATGTTCAACTTCCTCTTCAGAGGTCAAAAACAAATTTTCTTTTTCATGTCCCAGAAAGCCCTTCAAATCATTAAATTTCAGTGTCTACATTTATGATGCCCTGAAATAGTCCTTCAAAAAGTCACCAATGCCTTAACTTTTGCTAAAGCATATGGCCCTTCTCAGTTCTTTCTTGTTGGATGTATTTATAATATACACAAATATAACAGAATATGTAATGGTTCAACAAACTGATTTTAGAATATTTGGTCTCTTAGAAGCTATAAAGACTAAATATTACAACATGAAATTTATTGAGTACTTACTAAGCATCAGGAATTGTGTTAGTATTCTACATTCATTTCCATTTAATAATAATTGCTAGCACTTAATGAGTTTTTCCTATATGCGCGTAGAACTCAGTTCTGAGCACAACAACCCTATATAATACTCTTCACTCTTTTTTTACAGATGAAGAAATTGAGTTCACAAAGAGATTAGGTAACTTGCTTAAGGACACACAACCAGGAAGTGGTAGGGTTGGGACTTGGTGATCTGGCCCTGATGTCCATGTTCTTAGTCCAAACACGAAGCTCATGCAGTCCTCTTTCTGGAGTTTACACCTGTGCTCCTAACACCTATGCAACACTGCCTCCCCATGGAGGGGCTGGGAAATGTACAGTTACATCCATAGTGTTAGGTGCTGAGATACTGAGAAATACTAGAGAATTCCACAAATTGTCATGGGGATTTGGGAGTGGGGATACCAGGAAAAGCTTAAAATTAAAGCACTTAAATGAAATAAGTGCTTATTTTAATGGAATAAGGTTTACAAGGGGGCTTCACCAGTTTGGCCTTTAAGCTTCTCACTTTTTGTTCATTTGATACTGTCTTTTATGACAATTAATAATCAGGATAACCATATAGTTTAAACTCTAAATGATAAACTTTTAAGAATACAATAGAAAGCAATTAATAATTATACTGAGACAAAAAGCATAGGCTAGGAATGTCCTGGGCCATACATTTGTTTATTAATGGTTAGATTATGGTTATCCAATGGCATTTTGTTTATTTGTTTTTATTTTTTTTATTTTTTTTATTTATTCATTTTAGAGAGGAGAGGGAGAGACAGAGAGAGAGAGAGAGAGAGAGGAGAGACAGAGAAAGAGAAGGGGGGAGGAGCTGGAAGCATCAACTCCCATATGTGCCTTGACCAGGCAAGCCCAGGGTTTCGAACCGGCGACCTCAGCATTTCCAGGTCGACGCTTTATCCACTGCGCCACCACAGGTCAGGCAATGGCATTTTGTAATCCCTTGACCTCATACTGTTTATTATGGTGACTGGTATATAGTTACAATTAGAATACTTCACTTGGATTTGGTATGTAATTTCCATAAACTTTATGTTTGTATTATCTTTTATGTAGGAAATTATGGCAGGATGACTATGATTGTGATCATAATCTTCCTGCCACTAAGATATTGAGAAAGCCCTGTTCCAGGTAGTTCCTACAGGTACTTATTAATTGAAACTATATATGGTTGAGCATGAATGAGTTGAGGAAAAGATGATACGGTCACTAAATACAACCCCAGGAACAACAACAACAACACTCAGGGCTATTCCTCTCCATCTCTTGATAAAGGACTCACAGCTCTCTGATCTGTGGGAATGAGGGATGCTAAAAACAGAAGGGATTGTGAATGATGTAATGTAGAGAGGTAATTACTCTTCTTTCTTTTTGTCACTGTAGAGAGCCCACAACTGGTGATGAAAGGGGACCAGGCATTGGTAATCATCTTAAAGGGTAAGAGGGCATCACCTCTGTAGATGCAGTAGTGTTAATGTGGGGTTTTACAGCTAAAGGCGAGAGAGGGCATGGGTGATTTGTGCAATAAGGCTCTTGAGTACCTTTCTAAGGAATTTACCTTTTATCCCATAAGAGTGTTGGAAGTGTTTCAAGGTTAAAGAGTTAGGGAAGATGATGGCAAGATTAGGTTTGTGTTCTCAAAAGGTCCATTTGGCACTAGTTTCGAGTTTATAGGGTGGGGGGAACACTAAGAAAGGACATAAAGAGATCAATTTAGAGAATGTTTTGGTGAACTGGATAAGAAATGGCCCAAGCTAAGAACTAAGGCAATGATAAGGCAGAAATGGGGTTGATACAGGAGAAATGTGAGAGCAGAAAGAGGATTTCTCCCAGATCTTAGACTTAAGGGGCTAGATTTATGTTGACATCATTACTGGTTTAGCATAGCATATTTATTTCCAAGGAATTATTACTAAATTTTTCTACCAGCCTAATTATCATTAAAACCTTCCTCCTTCTTTCTCTAGATGAATGCTCCTCCAGCTCAGAGGTGGTCCTGGGATGCTGGAAACCAGCATCATTGGCTTGTCTTGTTCTACCCCACAGTCTTCCAGTTAGGGGATCTCAATTAGGGTGGTGTATCTCACAGGATGGCACTTACATACAAACGCAGGGGCATTATTTATTAGGTATCACATTGACCACCAAGGCTAATGACATTTACAAAGTAGGGATCAGAAAGGTTAACACCCTACAGTCTCTCACAGCGAGAGATGACTGCACCGAAAATGCCAACAGCACCCCCATTGAGAAACACATGTAGCTGGAGCCAGACACTCTTGATTCAGACTCTGGGTCAGCCTCTGCTCAGTTCAAACATCCTCTTGTCTCAGCTCCTTCTGCTCCCATGGCTGCTCTCCCTTCCCAGCCCTTCAGATTCCCTCATATTCTACAAACTATGGGCAAACAGATTCTTAACTTTCCAATACATTCGTGTAACACATAGGGAAGCATGTGTGATCTGCATTTCCACCTTCCATTTAATCTAATTAAGCCTTTGCCCACTGCATGAATGTATGATGTGCAGGAGGAAGGAGGAATAAGGAAAAGAACATCATGGCCTCATGGGAGGATTTGAACTGTTATGTCTGACAGTAATCCCACATTGACAAACCCATCTAAGACTTATAGCTCCAAACTGACTCTTTTCCAGAAAAGCCTCATTTCTTCACTCTCTCTCATGACTATTCCCCCTTACTTACTCAAGCCAAAGCAGTATATAATTATATGCTTGCAGTAGAGGCTTTCACTGCCAACCCATGTCTGGCTTTCCTCTCCATTTAGATACATGGGAGGATGACATTTTTTTCACCTTCTTTCTATGTGACTAATTCTGACCAATGGGCTGAGAGGATGCATGTCACTTCCTGCAGGAGCACTTCATTTCCAGCCAGAGACCCACCGCATTTCCTTCCCTTGCAGCTGAGATGGTGGAAACAGGCATTAAGAAGGAGTCTCTATCCGCGTGGCTCCCATAACAACGAATGAACAGACCCCTGCTGAACCTCATCACATGTAGCTAGGCAGAGATTATAAACAAAGGTTGATACCTTTGTAGTTTTGTGTCATTGAGATTTTGAGGGTTATTTGTTACCATAGTATCACCTAACCTACTGTGGTTGATTCAATGCTCTTTTGCATGTTAAGATTCTTTTTATCTTTGTGCCTAGATCATGAGTCAGAGAAGCTTGGGTTTGAGGTTGAGTTTCATCATTAAGTGTGGCTTTGGCTAACCTTTCTAAGCATCAGTGTCTTCGTGTGTCAAATGGTGATCATGACTGTAGTAACCTTACATGGTTGTAAAGATGAAATGGAATCATATAGGCACAGCACTTACCACAGTGCTTGGAAGGTAATAAGGGCTCAGTAAATATCACTTATTATTTCTTCTTGGTATTGATCTAATTGGTATCAAAGAACAATTGGTACTGTTCTTTGCCTGTCCCCTGCCCCAAATCCTCATTGTAGCCTTTAGCCTTGGCTGCCTGGAGTCCTTCTGCCTAAAAACCAAGAAGTCTGACACTGCTTCCTGCTTTTTAAAAAAAATTTTAAAGATTTTATTTATTCATTTTAGAGAAAATAGAGAAAGACAGAAAGAGTGAGAGAGAGAGAAGGCAGGGGTGGGGGTGGAGCAGGAAGCATCAACTCTCATATGTGCCTTGACCAGGCAAGCCCAAGGTTTCAAACCGATGACCTCAACATTCCAGATCCACACTTTATCCACTGTGCCACCACAGGTCAGGCCCACTTCCTGCTTTTTTACATCCCTTGCAGCTCCCAGAACAAGACATTGCTTGAAATAGGCATCGTGTTATCCATGCCATTAATGGATTGCACATTTGTTATTGGAATTGAGAAGATATTTATGCCAAATGAATAAAAGAAATCAGCTCAGCCAAACTGAAGAAATCTAATCACTTGTTTCAGTACAACCTGGCATGTCTGAGAACCATGTCAGAAATGTTCAAATACCCACTTGGTCTTTTGTTGCAGAGTAATGGCTAGGAGAGGTGAAGTCTAGTCACTTGGCCACACACCAGAAAGACACACATTCTCAATTAGCATAAAGCAAATCCCATTTGCATTTATGTGACAGCCAAGTCTCACTAAGGGGTGCCAGAGTTTTTCTTGGAGCCTTCCAGCATTTGGAGATAATTACAGGTTATCTTAGAATGGGTGCCTTCCTCCAACACTCCTGGATTCTATTCTCAGCATGACACTATGTTACCAGATCTTAGCAGCTAAGGAAACTGGAGGTAATTACTCAGCTGACCCAGACAGAAACATGAAACAAAACAAAAACACTTTCGCCTTATTTATTTTTATTTTTGACCCATACACCAAACCTTCCAATTTGTAGGCAGTTCTACCAACTATTACCTGGCCTGATAAGTTCTCCCTAAACCTGGAAACTATTTGGAGGAAGATTTAAAACCAACCATAGATTACATCTCAATAACACTCACAAGCACATGCACATACACACACAAACCCATGCACAACATTCTTAGCCCTAGAAAAACTTTTCTTTTTTTCCTGATGCCTCTCAGAATTATTATTGTAGCATTTTTAAGGTACCTTCTAAGGAACTCTGTTGCCATTATTTAGAGTCAGTGTTGCATTTTCACTACTCAAAGCTCTCTTCCAATGCATATCAGAAAATAAGCTACATCTGTGGGTTTTAACACATCTACAGAGTTGAATTTCTCTTCTCCAGTAATTTATGAAGAAATTACTAATTTATTTGACCTTTAAGTGCATCCTAGTCAGATGCCCTTAGAGTCATATCCATTTCTCCAGATCTTAAAAGCATCTTTGTGGGTTGTGGGGGGTTGGAATCCCTAAAACTTTCAATCAAAGATAGCTGATTTAAGAACAGAGAGAGTTCTTCAATTACGTATCTTAACTGCCTTATGTACCATCATTTACTGAAACTCTGATGCAGGGATTTTTAATTCCTGGAATCCATCCAGTTCCTCTACTTGTATTGACATGTGCTTTTCATTATGACCCAACTGCACAAGGGCAATGATAAGTGGAAAGAGCTGGGCTGGCAGTCAGGAGCAGACATCGTCCCAGATCTGTCATGATCTAATTCTAGGTCCTTGAGTACGTCACTTCATCCAGTGGGCTGACAAAGGTTGAGCAGTTTCTCATCTGTAAGTCTGGGGCGAACATGCTTGCCCGAGCTACCAAGCAAGGTTGTCTTTGGTGCACCTGTGAGATGGCATAAGTTTTGGAAGACTTTAGTTTTGACTCTGAAGATTTCTTTTGTAAGTTAGTAGTTGGGAATCCAGAAGATAATATCCAGAAAAACAATACTATAGCTGGTACTGAGGTTCCAGGGCAATGCTATAAAAATCTGTTTAATGACCACGTCCCTGAAGTATAACATACAGTAACGATCGTTCCGATCATTCCCACCACAGGATCATCCAATTGTGGGACGTAGGGTTGGAACTCTTAGTGGCAAGACAAGGACCCCATGTATGGGTTAAGGCAAAGCGAAAGTTGGTACTGGACAAAAGAGAAGTGGCAGAAGGAAGGGTATGGAGGCTTTAAGGGGGAAGGAGCACACAGTATGCCTGTGGGGGAGATTTTCAAATGTAGGGATTTATTGGGTGACAGGCTGTGGCTTTGGCGAGTCCCATAAATAAAGCTATTCAGTGCTTACTGTCATCCTCCAGCTCACCATCTTCTCCTTCCCTTCTGCTCTCTATGCCATCATTCTATTTTTGAAGTCTTTAGGGCACTCATGAATATAGCCAGCACTTCTCTGAGACTCAAGATGAAGAATCCCCTTTTTCCATTTAAATGACTAATAGCTCTCTATAAAATAGACAAATATATGAAACATAAATGTACAGTATAGTAGCAGCAGAGCCCTGGGTGAGAGAGGGAAGGTACAGTCATGTCTGTGGGTTGTTCAACTGAGTGCATTAATGTTAGAGGACCCACTGGAAGACTTGTTTTTCTCTGGATACAGGCCTTTGAAATCGGACTTTTCAAATCCCTGATTGAATTTCCAGCCATCTACTTTTCCTGACTGTAACCAGAAAAGCATGTTTAAATGAACATGAAATTCCATCAGTATAAAGTCTTGTGAAGCTCTGTCCACCAACCCCATCGCCAAAGCCGCTAATAATGCCCTATTGTGTTACTGTGGTAGTCTAACTTGTCATTATGAAGTCTTCTGCTCCTGGTTGAAAAAACATGATGTTCCATTAAATGTATAATCTGGGTTCCCTCCAGGCCAGAGATGCATCCTGTTTAAAGCTGAACTGAGCTGAGATTCAATGTCATGAAGAAGAGAACCATCCACTGAGAAAAAAGGAGAAGAATGGTGAATTCAGTGCCCCGTGATTCACTGGTTTCAGCCTGTAGACAGTGTCATGCTGCCCAAAGGACCTTAGAAGCCCAAGGAAAAAACAAGTCAGCATTCTTTCTCTTTCCACTCTGCTGCGGTTGGGTGCTGGACAGCACTAGTTGAGAAAGTTCTTCTATGACAGAAGAACATGTCTTCAGGGCCCACCCAGGGGCCTGTTAGCCATCACTACCTTTTGGCCCATCCCCCAGCTCTGGGCTCCACAATCACATAAATTAGCCTGGATCGAGATGGCAAGCTAGAGTTATGCAAACTGTCCTGGCAAGTTCTAGCAAGTTCATCATTCAGCACAAAAGTAGCTCTCTCTTCAAGCAATAGGACAACTAAAGGAAGTCAGAGGAATCCAACTAAATGTAAAGTAAATGACTGTAAAAGTCTCCCCATCATTTGTTTCCCAAAGTGTTTTGGGGCCCATGATGTACTGCAAAGGGTCTTATGGTGCATTAAAAAATTTGCTCTAGGATTAAATATAAAAGAAGCAGCATCCTCTATAATGGTGAGAGGCTCAGAGCTCAGCACACTAGTTAGAGATCCTCTTGAAATGATTTTTAAAAATTCAAAGTAACTTGTTTTTGTTGAATATAAAAGTAACATGTTCATTGTAGAAAGTCTTAAAAATTGAGAAAAGCAAGAAACAGAATTCAAAAATCTTCTAGAGAGAACTACTATTGCATATTGGGTACATATACCCAATACATAAATTTGTTTAGCTTTTTTTCAAAGACAGACTCATAATATATATAATGTTTAGTAACTATTGTATATTTTCACCTAAGAGTATATTGTGAGCATTAAATATTTTTCCTAAAATATTTCACAAACATACACAGTATGCATATTAAATACTAGGCATCTATTATGCCTTACTTAATACACCCCATTGTTGGACATTTAGTTAATTTTCAGCTTTATGTATGAGTAGCACAGCCATGAGCACACATATAGGCAATTCTATGGGACTATCTTGGATTTTTTTCTTTAGGACACAAAACTGCGGGATGGAGAAGTAGAAACCCATTTTTAAAAAGCATTTGATACATGTTGCTCAAGTATCCTCTTGTCTTCAATATTCAACATGGTAACCATGGGTGGCTATTTAAGTGTAAGTTAATTAAACTTAAATAAAATAAAAAGTTCACTTCCTGAGTCACACTAATCACATTCCAAGTGCTCAACAGCCATATTGGTTAGTAGCTACCATATTGGACCGCACAGACAGAACATTTCCAGCATCACAGAAAGTCCTATATTATAGCACAAGTTCTGAAAAGCTGTACAAATGCATATTCTCCTCAGTGTGACATGACAGTGCTACCTCTTAAAAGTTGGCCAATACTAAATATTGTTATTCCTTAAAAATCTTTGCCAACTTAATGCAAATTATATCTTGATTTTTTTTTTTACTTCTTTGATTACTAGTAAAGTCAAACTTTTACATTTATTTATTGGTTTTGATACATGTTTTTTGGTGAATTATTTCTATAATAAGCCTATTTTCTAGTGGGATCTTTTATAAATTGCTTTATATATATATTTAAAGAGAAAATTGCACTGCAAAAGTTTTGGTAACCTGTTATTATCTTTTATTTATGGCATTTTTTTCACTTATAGAAGTTAAAAATTTTAAGAAAGTTAAATCTTTTTATTGTTTTCTCTATTGTTTCTGCCCTGTTTTAAAAGCTCTAAAACTAAGGTGAAAATAATATTCATCTAAAATTTCTTCTAGTTCTTTCATCACTTCATTTTAAACATTTAAATTTTCAATCCTGGAAAATCATTTTGATGTATAATGTAAAGTATAAATATATCCTTTTCTTTTCCCATGTTATCAACCATTTGTCCAAGAATCATTTCAAAACAACAACAAATTAATTCCCTACTGATCTGAGCTTCTACTAAATGCTTACATATCCTTGGCTTTATTTCCAGATTTCCTACTCTGTCCACCTATACTTTGGCTTTACCATCTTGTTTCTATTAATCTGCTTTATAATGCATTTTAATATTTGGAAGTATAAGTATTTCTTCATTATTCTTTTCCAAAAATGTTTTAGCTCTTTTTGTCCTTTTTTTCCTTTAAGATACACCTAGAATCTTTTTGTTAAATTCCCCTCACCACCAAAACAAATTTTTTAAGAACTTTGATTGAAAAGTTGAATTCAATTTATAAATTGATTTGGGGAGAATTAATTATCTCCACAGCATGGAGTGGAGTCATTCAGTTCAGGGATATGATGATTCTGTCCATTTTTTCAAGGTTTTCTCTATGTCCTTCTGAACTGGCTTTAAAAATATATTTTTTTAAAGCACAATGATGGACATCTTTGACTGTTTTCAGACACAGTCTCTGAATCTGTGAGCCAGTGCTCCCAGCCACTAGACACAGTCTCTGAATCTGTGAGCCGGTGCTCCCAGCCACTAGACACAGTCTCTGAATCTGTGAACCAGTGCTCCCAGCCACTAGACACAGTCTCTGAATCTGTGAGCCGGTGCTCCCAGCCACTAGAAGTAACAAAAGAAATTCCATTTCTTAGCTTTGGAGTATATTTTCAGTATCCACCTTCTCATAAATCTGCAAGAAAGATCCCACTTTTCATCCAAAGAATCTGGAGTTCAAAACAGCCTTTACGGAAAAATCAAACTCTAGGGGCAACTGCAAAGCACATTTGGTTTCTAGCTGGCCGGTTTATTTTGCAGGACTCTTTTTTCCAATTCCCAAATACTTTCCAGTCTGTGAAATTCATCTCGCCACCACTGTAGCAGCAAGCGCCTCTCTTCTGGCGCCGGGGTGCTCACACAGTTTTAAGGAGCATGGATCTTCTCTGAGGGGCTTTTTATTGTCGAAGCTGTTTTTTTGGTAAATAGCGTGGAGATTCCTTGAATGGCTGTGGCTTGGCAAATCTAAGGGGATTTGGGAAGTGTTTATAATCCGTCAGAGTTCAGCCCTCCTTTGAGCACAATCTCGAAGCCTAACCACTATCCATTCCAGGAAAACCAGGGCTCCTGCACTTCCCTGGTAGCCCACCAGTCAAATCGCCAAACACTTGAATTCGCCAGCATGGGTGGTGGTGGGGGGATGTGGGGGAGAAGGTCCTCAAGCCCCAGGGCTGTTTTCTTACCCTCAGGGGACTTTTGGCAGAGTCTAGAGATATTTTTCGTTGTCCCCACTTTGGATCTGGGAGCGGAGGGAGAGAGGGAGGCAGAGGAGGACAGAAGAGGGGTGGTCCTGGCATCCCCACTTGGCGGTAGTGGGTAGAGACCAGGGATGCTGCTAAACACCCTACAATGCACCGGACGGCCCCACAACAAAGAATTCCCCAGCCTAAAACTCCATACTGCGGAGATTGAGAAATCCACCTATACAGCCAATGACTTCCCAGTCAGCATGCATTATATTATTAGGAACAAAAGTAATGCATTAAGTGGAAGAGCGTTTTTAAAAAAGAAGCCGATAGTCTTGAAACAGCGCACGCCTCTTACTTTAGTTCTGCCTCTCCTAAGCAAGTTTGTCTCACTAAGGTTTCTACAGTAAATGAGGAAGAGTCGCAGAAACGCGGTAGGTCAGCAGCATCCTCACACTCCCTACCACGCTCCTCAGTCACAGAAAACGAGACATCTGTCTCCGGAACAGGGAGGGACGCCTGCCCGGAGGACTCCGGCAGCGGAGGATGGAGGCGCGCTCCCCTGACAAAGGCGCCGCGCTGGGGCTGCGGCCACCTCCCGCGGTCCCTCTAGGTTCCCGGACAGGCGTGCCTGTCTCAAAGCCACCCTGCCAACAAGCCCAGCCCGGGAAGAAAGCATCATCAGCTCAGCCTAGTGTGGAACAACTTACGGCACTTACTTGTCCAAAATGAAGTACAGGTCAAATCCTCCGTAGCAGGCTGGACCCCCTTCCTCCCTGCGTCCCCCATGACCGGCACAGATGAGCACAAAAGTGGCAAAAGAGAGACACTTGAAGCCAATGCCCAGGGCTTTCGGCTCCACGGTGGCCATGACCCGCAGCCCAGGGAGAGGGTAGGGTCCTCTCCTTCCCACGCTCCTCGAACTCGCCAGGACCCTCAGGGACGCGCCATCCGAGGGACCCTCCTCTAGGGCCCTTTATTCCCCCTCGCTCTCCTGAAACTCCCCGGAAGCAATTGTCTGGAGGAGTTCAAGGTTTTCCTTCTGGTTTCCGCTACGATTCTGTTTCTAGGTTTCAGGTTTCAAGAATCCCAATACTGTACTCCGCTTTTTTAAAGGGGCTGCTTCTAACTCGGGCCCTCCGGCCGCTCCCGAGGCTGCGCTGAGGTTTTGCAATTGAAGCAGTTCCGTCCAGACGGTTCTTTGTCCCAGATTTTAAATATTATGGGGTGGGTTTTCAAATTGTTCTTGGTTGAGGGAGTGCTTTGCCTTGACTCCCTCCTCTCCATCCCGTTTCTTATTTTAATAGGGGAAGAAAGTCTAAAGGGTGCCACCTTGTGGTCCAAAGTAATGAAAGCGCTCCTCGGCGTCCGCGGGAGTTGGGCGGTGCAGGTCTTCCTTTTTCTCACGCACCTTCTTCTTTTCCCCCATTACTTCTTCCCCATTTTTAATTCTCTCTTATTTCCCAGACTTTTTATGCCTGTCCGTTCCTCTCTTATTCTACGTCTGCCAATTAGTTCACTGAAAACATTTGATGACAATTTATTTCTTCCAACCATGGTGGCTCCCACCCCGGACTTGGACCTTTGCAAACAAGTCACTGTGCAAATTAAGCCGAGAAGAACGGGACCTTTGTGATCTGAATTATCCAAGTGACTTTTTTATACTCAGCACAGATTTAAAAAGAGACTGTTGGGGTCCCCTCATGTGGCTGAGAACAGCAGGAACAGTCCCACAGAGCAGCCTGCTCCCTCCTAGCCTAGAAAGACTGAGCATTCTTGATAATCTCCATCAACAGATTTTAGAGATTCTGTGATAGTTCTTTTCAGCCTGTGAACTTTGACTTTTTCCATCCTATCTTTGATATAGGACAGAGGAAATAAACAATTTACAAGAGTATGGACTTTTCAAACAGTTTGGTACTGGCAGCCTTTCCTAAGTGAGGAATCCTCTTTTGAGTGACCCTTGAACCCCATTTCCAAGAGGGAATTCAGTTTTAGTTTCATAGTCTTTCAGCCTGGGAGTCCTCAATGCATACACATGCTCCTTCTTCCAGGGTTATTTCTCCAGACACACATCTGCTCCTCCATTTGTGACCCTCTAAGACCCTCACTCCTCAGTGAGACTAACCATGGTGGGCTTCTTCCACCTTACATATTCATGGAATTCTACTGTCTTGGAATAATCTATTAAACAATCATTTTGTTGTCCAATAAGTTTTGGAGATTTGTAATGCATTGCATTAACCTTTCTCCAAAATGATCTTCAGTGTTTCTTTTTTTTTTTTTTTTTTTCCTGAAGCTGGAAACGGGGAGAGACAGTCAGACAGACTCCCGCATGCGCCCGACTGGGATCCACCCGGCACACCCACCAGGGGGCGACGCTCTGCACACCAGGGGGCGATGCTCTGCCCCTCCGGGGCGTCGCTCTGTTGCAACCAGAGCCACTCTAGCGCCTGGGGCAGAGGCCAAGGAGCCATCCCCAGCGCCCAGGCCATCTTTGCTCCAATGGAGCCTCGGCTGCGGGAGGGGAAGGGAGAGACAGAGAGGAAGGAGAGGGGGAGGGGTGGAGAAGCAGATGGGCGCTTCTCCTGTGTGCCCTGGACGGGAATCGAACCTGGGACCTCCGCACGCCAGGCTGATGCTCTACCACTGAGCCAACCGGCCAGGGCCTCAGTGTTTCTTATTGCCTGGTATTCACACCCTCTCCCCAACCACAATGAATAAGAGTGATCTGTGTGCAATTTATAATACATGAGAGAAATGAAGATGTGTGACTTCTGAGGTTAGGTCATAACAGATATTATAGCTTTCCCTTTGCTCTCTTAGGTCACTTGCTCCACAGGGTCCACTTCGAAGTCATGAGGTCACCCAAGCAGCCTTATGGAGAAAGTCCATGTGGCAAGAAACTGAGTTCCCCTGCTAACACCAGCATCAATTTGCCATCCACGTGAGTGATTCATCTTAGAAGTAGCTTGTCCAGCCCCAGTCAAGCCTTCAGATGATGGCAGCCCTGATCAACACTTGATGGCAACCTCATGAGAAACCCCAAGCCAGATCCACTCAGATAAGCCATTCCCAGCTTCCTGATCCACAGAAATTATGAGATAATGAATGTTCATTAGTGTTTTAAGCCTCTAATTTGGGGGATAGTCTATTATGTAATAATATATAACAAGTAAAAGCCTATCATTATGTTAAAGCTTTGAGAATTTTTCCAGGGAAAAAATTGTCTAGCTGTATTTCTCAGACTTACATGACCATAAAACTGTTCTTTTCAAATAATACCCATTGAAATTCATACTTTGGAAATTACTGCTCTCAAAAAAAACACAAAAAAAACAAAACAAAAAAAAAACCAGCCACAAAAAACATAGCTTCACCAGATGTGACACGTTGGATAGAGCATCAGACTGGGGTGCTGAGGACCCAGGTTTGAAACCTTGAGGTCGCCAGCTTAAGCATGGGCTCATCCGGCTTCAGCACGGGCTCACCAACTTGAGCGCAGGGTTGCTAGCTTGAGTGTGAGATCATAGACATGACTCCATGGTTGCTGGCTTGAGCAAGGGGTCACTTGCTCTGCTGTAGCTCCCCACCCAAGGGACATATGAGAAAGCAATCAATGAACAACTAAGGTGCCACAACGAAGAATTGATGCTTCTCATCTCTCTCCCTTCCTGTCTGTCTGTTCCTATCTGTCTCTCTCTCTGTCTCTGCCCACAAAAAAAAAAAAAAAAAGAAAAAAAGAAAGAAAAAAATTGAAGAGAGACCTAGCCTGTCCAAGTCTTTCTTCTTCATTCCTTCCTCCCCTCCCAAAGGATTAAAAACCCATCCTGATTCCATTGCAGCTCTGTGCTGAGAAGGAAGGTGGGAAGACCTATAGAATTTCAATGGCTAAGTGAAAGCAGGAGAACCAGAATTGAATAGAAAAGGAGAGGAATATGAGGTAGGAAAACATAGCATAGAGAACACTTATGAGTGACAGGATTGGCAAGAAATACAAAAGGGCTTCAATGCAGAAAGGGATTAGGGAGACAGGAGGAGTCATGGTCCTTTAGGGCAGTGGTCCCCAACCCCCGGGCCACGGACCAGTAGCGTTCCGTGGGCCATTTGGTACCGGTCCGCAGAGAAAGAATAAATAACTTACATTATTTCCATTTTATTTATATTTAAATCTGAACGATGTTTTATTTGACCAGATTCCCTCTGTTATATCCTTCTAAGACTCACTCTTGACGCTTGTCTTGGTCACCTGACACATTTATCCGTCCCACCCTAAAGGCTGGTCCGTGAAAATATTTTCTGACATTAAACCGGTCCGTGGCCCAAAAAAGGTTGGAGACCACTGCTTTTCTGGGTTATAGAGAAATGGGTCAGAGCTTTGCAGGTGAAATTGTTTAGAAAGTTAGTGTGGAAGGGAATCAGAAGTGTTCTGATAGAGCTTTTCTAACTTAGAGACACTGTTGTGTTTTTTTTTCAATTATAGTTACCATTCAATATTATTTTATTATATTAGACAAGTATATAATTTACAAAGTGATCCCCCAGATAAAATTTAAGTACCTGGCATCATACATAGGTATTACAATATTATTGACTATATATCCTATGCTGAACTTTACATCCCCATAGAGACAATATTATTAAACAGAAGTCAGAACATAGCTCCCAGAGGGGGGAGAAAATTCAATGTGAAACAAAGTTATTGGGAAGGAGAGAGTGTGGAAGAGTCTCCCCTGGGACAAAGATGGTGTTTTAGAGACAGAGGGGTAATTAGAGGGATTCAGTCACTTTTATGTACCTGCTGCCTCTATCTTCTTCCAATAGTCTGACCATTCTGTAGATTTTAAATTGGATCTACCTTTCTCTCCATTTAGTGCAGAGAAATCCATTCCAGGCACTTCTAACTAGAAGATTTTGTGCTAGTCTCACTCACTATAGGAAGGTATCCTTCAAATATGCCCATGAAGTGAACTTGACATTGAGCTACAAAGATATGGTTATTCTGAGGGAAGATTGAAGTAAAACAAAGATACCCAGATTTCATAACAGGGGTAAATGAAGCCCCTGGAAAGATCTTTACATGGTGGCTCAACCGGTCTGCATATTATCAGGTTCTTTGACAGGAAACATTGCTCTTTGGTTGTTAGCATGTAGCAGACTTATTATTATTTTTATATCTTATGTATTCATTCATTCTTCTATTCATTTATTTACAGATGGAAAAGTGTGCGGTTTTTTTTTAATCATAGACAACTCCTAAGAAGTATTATTCCTTTTTAAAAACTTTTTAATTTATTGTGTTAGCATGGTTTCAAATGTCCCACAGAATATAACACCCTCAACCCTTGCACCGTGCCTCCCCGCCCCATGCAAACCTCTTTTCATTCCCATTTCCCCCCACATCTGTGTCTATGTGTTATGTGTATATAGTTTGGTTTATCCCTTCACCTCTTTGACCTCATCCCCTTAGGCCTCTTCCCTCTGACAGCTGTCTTTCTGCTCCTCGTGCCCCTGACCCTGCCCCTGTTTCTATTCTGTTCCTCAGTTTAGTGTGTTCATGAGATTCCACATGTAAGTGAGTTCATAGGATATTTGTCTTTCTCTGCCTGGCTTATTTCACTTAGCATAGTAATCCCCAGGTACATCCATGCCATTGCAAAAAATAAGATTTCTTTCTTTTTCACAGCCGCAGAGTATTCCATTGTGTATATGTATGACAGTTTTTTTATCCACTCATCCCCTGACAGACACTTGGGCTGTTTCCAGATCTTGGCTATTGTAAACAATGCAGCCTTATAATTATTTAGTGCATGTCAGGAAAAGTGAAGACAGTGATAAAGAAATGAGGGAGGGCCCTGACCAGTTGGCTCAGCGGTAGAGCGTCGGCCTGGCGTGCGGGGAACCTGGGTTCAATTCCCGGCCAGGGCACATAGGAGAAGCGCCCATATGCTTCTCCACAAGCCCCCCCCCCCTCCTTCCTCTCTGTCTCTCTCTTCCCCTCCCGCAGCCGAGGCTCCTTTGGAGCAAAGATGGCCCGGGCGCTGGGGATGGCTCCTTGGCCTCTGCCCCAGGCGCTAGAGTGGCTCTGGTCGCGGCAGAGCGACGCCCCGGAGGGGCAGAGCATCGCCCCCTGGTGGGCAGAGCGTTGCCCCTGGTGGGCGTGCCGGGTGGATCCCGGTCGGGCGCATGCGGGAGTCTGTCTGACTGTCTCTCCCCGTTTCCAGCTTCAGAAAGATACAAAAAAAAAAAAAGAAATGAGGGAGTAAGAAAAGATGGAGTCCAGGGAAACATCAGCATTTTTATACAGTTTGACAGAGAAAGAGAAACTAAGAAGGGGAATAAGACATTTTAAGAAGGAATAGTCATAAGCATCAATTGGTGTGGAGAGGATATGAAGAAAAGAACTGAAAACTATTCATCAGATTTAGCAACTGGAAGTTCTTTGGTGACCTTCATGAAAGGAGCTTAACGAAAATAATGCTAGAGAAAAAGGAGCACTCACGGAAAAGAAAGCTCTTTTAGTAATTAAAGAACATGTATTGGGATGGGAGTGGAGAGAGGAAGCGATTAAGATGTATAAACTCTGTTATAAAAACAATCCCAGGGATGTAAGCACAGGGAATATCCTATGGTGTCAGATGGGTACTAGACTTATCAGCATGATCACTTAATAAATTTTATAAATGTGTAATCACTATGTTATACACCTGAAATTGTATAATATTGTATATCAATTATAATTGAAAAAAATTTTAATTTAGAAATAACTGTTTTAAAAAATGAACAGTAGTAAAATTGAAAGTTCACAGAATAATGAAAAAGAAGATTGAAAACATTATTTCAAAGAGGAAAAAAGGCCTGACCTGTGGTGGTGCAGTGGATGAAGTGTTGACCTGGAACACTGAGGTCACTGGTTCAAAACCCTGGGCTTGTCTGGTCAAGGCACATATGGACGTTGGTGCTTCCTGCTCCTCCCCCCTTTCTCTCTCTCTCTCTCTCTCTCTCTCTCTCTCTCTCTCCTCTCTGAAATGAATAAATAAAAAAGTTTTTTTAATTAAAAAAAATTAAGACAAGAAAGCTGAGGAGAAAATTGTATGCTAAATAATGGACGAGTTCAGGAGGTCCAGTATCTGAATAACATAATTATAGAATGTCAGAACAGAGACCATAGGGAGAAGAAATCACAAAGAAAATTTCTTAGAATGAAGGACAAGAATTTCTCTCTGATTGTCCCAAACAAGGACTAAAAATAGATCTCCCCCAAGCCCACTATTAAGTGTCAGAACACTTGGGACACCCAGATTTCATGAGACTCTGCAGGGGTAGATGCGGTCACACACAGAGAAACCGAATGGCCTGGCACTCCTCAACAGCAATATTTGAATCCAGTAGGTAATGGAGCCTTTGAACTTAACAAGAAAACAATTTACAACCCAGAATGCTATATACACAGCCAAAGTATCAATGAAATGCCAGGATAGAAAAAGACAAGTTCAGACATGTGTGGTCTCAAGAAATTTACCTGCCATGAATATTTTCTCAAGAAAATATAGTGGAGGAGCTCCACTAAAATGAGGAAGTAAACAAACAAATAAAACAAAACAAACAAACAAACAAAAAGACATAATACCAAAGAAAAAAGGAACCCAGTTGTGATGGTTGGTTTTATGTATCAACCTGGCAGGCTTTAGTGGTTCATTGTTTTGTCAAACATCAGTCTAGACATTATTACAAAGATATTTCTTAAATGTGATCAGCATTTAGATAAGTAGACTTTGAGTAAAGCATCTTACCTTTCATATGTGTGTAGGCCTCATCCAAATAGTTAAAGGTCTTAAAAGAAAAGATTGAGGTGCCCATAAAAAAAGTTCTGTCTCCAGACCACCTTGGGACCCATGATTGCCAATATCAACTCTTCCCCGAGTCTCCAGCCTACTGTCCTGTTCTGTGGATTTTGAACTTACGGAGCTCTACAATTGTATGAGCCAATCCCTTAAAATAAATCTCTTGGCCCTGGCCGGTTGGCTCAGTGGTAGAGCGTCGGCCTGGCGTGCAGGAGTCCCGGGTTCCGTTCCTGGCCAGGGCACACAGGAGAAGCGCCTGTTTCTCCACCCCTCCCCCTCTCCTTCCTCTCTGTCTCTCTCTTTCCCTCCCGCAGCCAAGGCTCCATTGGAGCAAAGTTGGCCCAGGTGCTGAGGATGGCTCTGTGGCCTCTGCCTCAGGCGCTAGAATGGCTCTGGTTGCAATAGAGTGATGCCCCAGATGGGCAGAGCATCACCCCCTGGTGGGCGTGACGGGTGGATCCCGGTCGGGCGCATGCGGGAGTCTGTCTGACTGCCTCCCCGTTTCCAACTTCAGAAAAAAAAATCTCTCTGCTCTCTCTTTCTATACTTCCTAATGTTTCTATTTCTTTGCATAACTCTGACTAATGCATCAGCTCAGGATAGAGGCAAAGAGAATTCTTAGTATGACATCAAAGTGAGGTTCTGAGATAATAGGCCTACAGATGGCCTAGATAGAAGGAGAAAGAAGGTCTCCTAAAAGGATTCTGCTATGGGGGGGTGGGGGGTGGGGAGAAATGGTAGCTACCTCAATGTGATTAACACAGGAAAGCTTTAATACAAAAGGCCAATGAATGTCTGAGACTGAGGAACCAAAATATATCAATGTGCATATCATTTAAAAACAGGGCAGTATGTAAATGCCAGAAGAATTAGCTAAAATGATTCAAAGGAATTGGAATTGGGAGCTGTGGAGAATGGTGGGGCTGGAAATAAAAACACTTTGTTATAAGATTTTTAGACAGTTTACCTTTTGAACTATGTGCTTTTATGATTTTGAGTATAAATTTACAATATTTTAAAAAATATTTGCTAAAAATTCTTTTAAGGAATTCTGCAAAGTTTGTGTCATTATATGGGGCTATTAGCACAAAGAAATGCCACATTGTCCTTAAAAGTAACAATCAGATGGACTAGATATCAGTGTATGGCGATATTTATAAAATAAAGCTGAAAAAATAGAAAAGGTTGACAAATAAACAGAGCAAAAAATAACTTATAAATATTGAAAGAAACTTCAAAAATCATATATATACATATCATATGTATACATAATGTATTAAGTACGTATATGATTTTTAATGTTGTCTTCAATATTTATAAGTTACTCTGTACTCTGTTTATGCACACACATACACAAACAATACATGCAGTAATAATTAAAATAAATAATGCCTAACATTAGGAAGATGATTTAAAACTTTTGGATCATTAACAAGATGGTATATTACATGGCCCTTAAAAATGGAACACATGAGGCCCTGACCTGTGGTGGTACAATGGCATCGACCTGGAATGCTGATGTCACCGGTTTGAAATGCCAGTCAAGGCACATACAAAAAACAACTATTATGAGTGGATGCTTCCCACTCCTCACTCCCCTTTCACTCTCTCTCCACCCCCCAAAGTCAATAAGAATTTTAAAATCTTATAAAAAAAAAAGGAACACATAAAGACTGTAGTACATGAGTAATGTTTCCTTTAATTACATGAAAAAGTTATAATGTATGTTGGTTAAGATGGCAACTGTAAAAATTATTCATGTGGATAAGAGCTCAAAAGTAAATTTTACAAATCAAATCATGTTAGAAACAAAAAAAAGTAGATTAAAGGATACAGTGGATGCAGTGGACACAGTGTAACAAGTTAACTGTGGAGTTGTGAGGAGGGCTCCATCCGGGATAAGGGAGTGTCAGGTGAGAAAGAAACAGGCAAGGTTGAATTGAAGGAGGGTTTTGTGTTTGTTTGTTCCTGGGGTTATTTTTTTTTTTAAGTTGGGAGATGAGAACTAGAAGGAGAGAAGCAGAGAGGTGACATTGTTGGCACCAGGAGGCCAGAAGTCTGGATTTCAAGCCTAGCGGGAAAGATCAGCTTGGACAGAGAAACTGAACTGTAAGAATGCTACCGGGCTCATGGGTGCTGGATTTCACTTAATACTCCCAGCACCTTTGATTTTGATATCATGTTCCTCATTTCATGAATGAAAGCCTGAGGCTCAGAGAGGCCAAGTAACTTCCTTAAAAAAAATCACTGTGCCTGAGAGCAACAGAGCTGGAATGCAGGCCTGTGCTTACCAGTATTTGCCTCTGCTCTTTCCACATGTGACCATTTGAGACAGTGGGAAAGATGTTGACAAGTCTGTAGGTGGGAAGATGAGGAGTTGAAGGAGTTTGGAAAGACTAAGTTTAAACATAACCCTTTTTGTGCAGTTTTTGTCCACTACAAGAGTTCCTGGGGACTGCGTTTCCCGGATTCCGTGCATAACACAGTGCTTGGCATAACAAAGCACTTAGCGTGGACATTTCTTTCTTCTACTGCCAGCACACTGGTTTCTCTATCATCAATCTGCAAACTAAGTAAGTGTTTTAAATAATGACTGTATTCTGTTTGGACAAGTGAACGATGAGACTTCTTCCTTTGACTTATGTGAGGGCTAAAGATCTTTGAATGCAAACATAAGAGTGCTGTTTTCTTTACTGTAAAATTACTTTTGCAGAGCAGACCTACAAAGCCAGCGAACAGGGAAGAGTCACTTAAATAAAAGGTTTGCAATTGCACTTTGTTTCCAGGAATTTTGGTGGGTTCCTGTGGACACCCCACCCCACACTCTGAAAGGGGAAGGCTCGGGGGAAAGGGAAGCCGAGTTGCTGCCAGCCCCACCAGGTCCTCCGTTCAGCTGCATGGGCCTACCCACTGGCCTGTGTTCCTCGGAGTCTGTGAAGTAGCGGAGGTCAATGCAGAGTTCTGGGCAATCAAAGTCTCAGAGTGCCTCTTGAATACGGCATTATAAGTATGCTTGGCGTCCAAGGCAAAGATTGTCCACTAGTCGGAAGCCTAAGGGTCAATTCAGTTCATCTGAGGCTGAGTCTTCCCGAAGGGAGGAGGCGGGGAAATGTACCTGCCTGCAGAACTCAGAACAAGCATTCCCTTTCAGCCCCTGGGAGAACTTCAGCCCCTGTGTGGCCACTTCTCCCCAGGTCGCTGCCAAATTAATCCTGTTTATTTCTCACACCGTGGGCACCTGCTCCATCTTTGAAGTAAAATGATTTGGAGAAAGAACTAAACAGATGCTAAAACCTTTGTCAAAGGGCTTTGACAGTGCTGGAAAGGGGAGGCAGGACCATCACTAAGACTGAGCTAGGATGAGTTTGGGGGTGACAGGGACAATTGTGGAGTGGCAGAGTCTCTGTCCACCAGGGTCCTGAATGGCTTCAGTGGCCAGTGGAGATATTAGTTAGCATTGGTTAGTATTCTGGTCATTTACAACTATAAAACAAACCACCCTAAAATGTAATGAATTGAAACAATAACTTACTATTATAGCCCATGGTTCTGTGGCGTGACAGGAGCCCAGCTGGGCATTTCTCATTTGGGGTCTCCTACATGGCTGCAGCAAGATATCAGCTGGACTGCAGTCATCTGAAGGATCAATTGGGTTAGATATTCAAGACGGCCCACTCACTTGGCTGGCGGTTGATGCTGACTGCCAGCTGGGAGTTTGGGTGGAGCTCTTGATCATAATATGTATGTGTGTCCTCCCGTGTAGCTAGGGCTTCTTATAGCTTGGAGAATTAGTTTCCAAAAAGAGTGGTGATCAAAGATTGAGCATTTCAAGGGACTCAGGCAGAGGGGGCCTGTCTTCTTATATCAGACCCTTGGAAGTCTCCGAATGTCACTTCTGTTTCTCTCTGTTGGTCAAGGGGAGTCACTGAGGCCAGCT
Source organism: Saccopteryx leptura (assembly GCF_036850995.1). NCBI lineage: Eukaryota > Metazoa > Chordata > Mammalia > Chiroptera > Emballonuridae > Saccopteryx > Saccopteryx leptura. The sequence continues at coordinate 248,340,406 of NC_089505.1, forward strand.
CAGATCTGAAAGGAGAGAATTAGACTTTACTTCTTGATGCCAGCAAAGGCATGCCGAAATAGTGAGTAAGGAACAAATGGAGGCCATATTTCAAGAGTCTACCACAGCCTGAATAGATATCAGCCAGAGCATAACAGTGGTGGGCCTGGAATGTATGTAATGGAAAGGAACAAATGGTTATTACTGCTTATTGTGCATAAACACTTTTGCATACATTATTATATTTAATCTTTTCAACAACCTATAAAGTAGTGTGGCAGATTGAATTTTTGGCTCCCATTCTTCACTCTTCCCTGGGTCCATGTTTTTGCACATAACTGTTCAGTGCCTCTCACATGAGAAGTACATAGGGGATTACTTTCCTGTATGTTGACTTTTGGCTTGGCCACACAACTTCCTTTGCTCCATGAGACAATAGTAGATATGATGCAAACAGGGTTTGCAGTGTACTTGTTTGGTTGGCTGTGTTCTATGGCATTTTTGCCCTTGCCATGAGAAGTCTCTTCCAGGTTGTGTCTTCCACCTGGAATCCAGAATGAGACACATGGAACAGACCAGAGCCAGCGGATTTTTAACTTAGGACAGAGATGGTAAGCCAAGTCCAGCCTAGGTCAGCCAATTCCCAGCTAGCTAACCACAGATGGTGAAAAAGAAATGCTTATTATTGAATGCTATTGAGATTTTGTGGTTGTTTGTAATAGCTGACTAGTGCAGTAGGCATTACGTTTATGTTCTTTTCCTGGGGCCCTCAGCCATTAATTAACTTACCTAAGGACCAGTTTTTGATTTGAGCTCTGCTTAGTCCAGGACCCTACACTGTCCTCTGCTACACTGGTGTACCAAGCTCCTATACCACCTTAATGGACATGGGGTAAAGAGTTGGAGAAGACTAGTTTCTAGGGCCCTACATGGGAAGGCTCCTGCTTATATTGCTTCCCTTGGAAATTCTTAGAGATTGCTGATGACTTTGATCTTGGGTTGTGTGTGGATTGGGAGGGGGACTGCTGTTTCTTGAGCAATTTCCATTGAAGGGATAATTAACTGTGAAGGCAGGCCCCAGTTATAGAGCTCAAGCATGAAAGGCAGAATTGTTATTGTGACTGCCTGTGTGATTAGCTAAGACTCAAAAGGCCCTGAGAGTGCTTTGGTCTCATATAGAATATCTCTGTGCATTTGTGTGTGTGCGCTCGTGTGTGTGCATGTGTGACGACGGGAGATTGGAACTCTGTACCCTAAAGCTCTAACATTTGATACTCTTCACAGTGAGAACAAACAGATGACATTCATGTAAGATTTAGCTTTTAATATTCATGCATATTAAAGCTCTCTTTTATATTCCATGCTTGCTCTCGTAGTGAAGGATATTATGTGAATAAATAAATGTGCAAGAGAAAAAGCATTAGACTCATGTTTATTTTGAAATAATTTTAGATTTAGAGAGAAGTTGTGAAGATAGTGCAGAAAGTTCCTACATACCCTTCACCTAGCTTTCCCTAGTCCAATATGAAAGAATATCATCCATAACCATGGCACCATGATCAAAACTGTGAAATTAATGTCCAGACAATATTAAGAAGACAGTATTAAATAATATTAAAAAACAAACACTGTCACAGTATTATAAACTAGTGTACGGACTTTATTTGGATATTACCATTTTTTTTTCCTGCTCCAGAATCCAGCCCAGGAGACTACATTGCGTTTAGTCATCGTATCGCCTTAGTCTCCACCAATCTCTGACAGTTTCTCAGTCTCCTCATAGAAGGATGAACGGGGTCTGCAAAAAGATATATCCAAGCCCTAACCCCTTTTCCCCAAGACCTTATTTTGGAAAAAAGGATATTTGCAGATGTCAATAAGTTAAGGGTCTCAGGATAAGGTCATCCTGGATTTAGGGTGGGTCCTAAATCCAATGACTGGTATCCTGTTAAGAGACAAGAGAGGAAGATTTAAGACACAGAGGCATATAAGGAAGATAGTTACTTGAAGATGGAGGCAGAGAATGGACTTACACTGCCACAAACAGAGGAACACCAAGAGCCACCAGATGGTGGAAGGAGCAGGCAAACATCCTTCCCTCAGCCTTTGGAGGGAACTAGACCCAGCTGGCACTTTAAGTTTGCACTTCTGGCTTCCAGAGTAGTGACAAAATAAATATTTACTATATTAAGCCACTGAGTTTGTGGCAATTTGTTGTAGCAGCCCTCAGAAACTAATACAAGGCCCCTGACACATTTGATGAGAGCTATTAGATATGTTGTAAAATTTCCTTTAGTTTGAATTTATCTGATATTTTCTCATGATTTTACTGAGGAGGAGTATCAGAGAAATGAAGGGCATATCATGTCAGTAGGTACATGATATCAACATGACTTGAATACTGATGATGTTCACCTTGGTCATTTGGTTAAGATGGTATCAGACAAGTTTCTTCATTGTAAAGTTACCATTTTTCCTTTTCCATACTCTGTTTATGAGAAGCAAGTCACTGAGTCAATCCACACTCAAAATCAAAGAGTTAAGTCCCACCTCTGTAACTTTACATTTTACTTTGAATCTTTAAGCTGACACACAATCATTTTAAATATCCCTAGAATTTTATTTATTTATTTATTTATTTATTTATTTATTTATTTATTTATTTAGTGACAGAGACAGAGAAAGAGAAAGAGAAAGAGAGAGGGACAGATAGGGACAGACAGACAGGAAGGGAGAGAGATGAGAAGCATCAATTCTTCATTGTGGCACCTTAGTTGTTCTTGATTGCTTTCTCATATGTGCCTTGACCAGGGTGCTACAGCAGACTGAATGACCCCTTGTTCAAGCCAGCAACCTTAGGCTCAAGCCAGCATCCTTGTCCTTCAAGCCTTTGGGCTCAAGCCAGCAACCCTTTGCCCAAGCTGGTGAGCCCATGCTCAAGCGAATGAGCCAGCGCTCAAGCCGGAGACCTCGGGGTTTCAAACATGGGTCCTCTGCATTCTAGTCCTATGCTCTATCCACTGTACTATTGCCTGGTCAGGTGTCCCTAGAATGTTTTTTAAAAATTGATGTTATCATAGGGAATCAAATTTGTAGACATTATATTATTATTGTTATTATTATTATTAATCTCCATAAGACGGCTTTTACTTCAGATACTGGTTGCAAATCCATGAGTTTCCAGGCCACTTCCCTTCTGACCAGCTTGCTACAAATTCAGGAGTTCACTCAGGTTGGATAATTCACTGGAATGACTCGGACCTCAGGAAAGCACTGTACATATGATTATGGTTTTATTATAGAATGGGATACAAATTAGAACCAGCCAAAGATATATGCAGAGAACAAGTTCTGGTAGGGTCTCAGTCATTATTTATTTTTATTTTTAAAATTTAATTAATTTATTTTTATTAAGTTTATTGGAGTGACATTGGTTAATAGGATCATGTAAGTCTTCATGTGTACATTTGTATGATACATGATCTGTACACTGTATGTGTGTCTACCACCTAAAGTCAAATCATCTTTTGTCACCATGTATTTGGTCCCCTTTACCTTTTACTACTCCTAACTCTCTTCCGTCTGGTAACCACCATACTGTTGACTGTGATTTTGAGTTTCATTTTATATCCCGCATATTAGTGAAATCATATAGTCCTTAACTTTTTTTTGACTGATTCATTTCACTTAGCATAATATTCTCAACTCCATCCATGTTGTTGCAAATGGTAGTTTTCATCTTTTCTTTATGGCTGAGTAGTATACATGTACCACATCTTTTTTTTTTTTTTTTTTTTTTTTTGGTATTTTTCTGCAGTGAGAAGCAGGGAGGTAGACAGATTCCTGCATGCGCCCAACCTGGATCCACCCAGCAAGCCCACTAGGGGGCAATGCTCTGCCTATCTGGGGTGTTGCTCCATTGCAACCGGAGCCATTCTAGCACCTGAGGCAAAGGCCATGGAGCCATCCTCAGCACTGGGGCCAACTTTGCTCCATTGGAGCATTGGCTGTGAGAAGGGAAGAAAGATAGAAAGAAAGGAGAGGGGAAAGGATGGAGAGGCAGGTGGGCACTTCTCCTGTGTGCCCTGGCTGGGAATTAAACCTGGGACTTCCACACACCAGGCTGATGCTCTCCCACTGAGCCAACCGGCCAAGGCCTGTACCACATCTTCTTTATTCAATCCTCTATAAAGGACACTTTGATTGTCTCCATGTCTTGGCCACTGTGATTAATGCTGCAATAAACATAAGAGTGTATATATCTTTGTAAATAAGTTTTTTCTAGTTTTTCGAGTAGGTACTCAGAAAAGAGATTGCAGGGTCATATGGTAACTATTTTTAATTTTTGAAGAACCCCCATACTGTTTTTCACAGTGGCTGTACCAGTTTACATTTTCACTAGCAGTGAATGAGGGTTCTTTTTTCTCCACAGCCTTTCCAACACTTATTATTACCTATCTTGTTGATAACAGCCATTCTAACAGGTATGAGGTGGTATTTTGTTGTAGTTCTTTTTTATTATTATTTAAGATTTTAAGTATTAATTTTAGAAAGAGGAGAAAGAAAGAGAGAGAGTGAGAAAAAGAGAGAAAGGGGGAGAGAAACCAGAAACATCAACCAATAGTAGTTGCTTCTTAGCTGCTTCTCGTATTGATGTTCTCAGCATTCCAGAGTGATGCTCTATCCACTGCACCACCACAGGTCAGGCTCAGTGTAGTTTGGATTTGCACTTCCCTACTAGCTAGCGAAGTTAAATATCTTTTCATATATCTGTCGGTTGTTTGTATGTTTTTTTGAAAGAGGTGTCTATTTAAGTCCTCTGCTGAATTTTTTAATTACATTATTTGTTTAGTGTTGAGTTGTATGAGATCTTTAGATATTTTGGATATTAACCCCTTGTTGTAGCTGTTCTTTGCAAATATCTTCTCCCATTCAGTTGGTTGCCTTTTTGATTTGATGAAGTTTCCTTTGCCTTCTCTCTGTAGAGACAGAGTTGTGACCTTGCTTGTACATTTGATGTGGAGTATTGCCAACTAGGGAAACTCACCCAAGCTTCAGTGTCCCTAGTTTTTATTTGGGTTTTATTATATAGGCATGATTGAGTGAATCATTGGTCATGTGACTAAATCTTCAGCCTCCTCTCCATCCCTGAGGTTAGGCTGATATCATGTGGCTCAAAGCCTAAACCCTCTAATCATATGGGTGGTCTTTCTGTCATGCTCAGCTCCAATCTTGAGTCATCTTCTTCACATAAACTATCTAAGGGCCCACCATGAGTCATCGTATTAGCATTAATTATCAGGTGTGGCCTGAGGGGATGACTATGAATAACAAAAGAGCTCCTGTCACTTGGGAAATTACAAAGGCTTAGAGATTCCCTGAAACCTGGGACAGAGGCCAGCAAGATTCTTTATTATACACTTTCCTGCTTAATATAAAATACAACCCTCTTCCACCTCATAGTTCTCCTTCCCTCATGTTATTCTGTTTCTTCCTTAAGTTATCATTATTATTCATACTGTATATTTATTTGTTTATTGTTTTTCTTCACTACTAGAATGTAAAATTCTTTAAGACAGATACTTAAATTGCTTTTTCTCCTGCTTTATCTCCAGTTCTTAGAAAAGTCTGTCACCTAGGAGGTGCTCAATAATACTTGTTAAATGAATGTATGAATGAATGAATACCATAAATATAGAGTTGCAAATAATATGTAATGTTGATGATGCTTTTAATTAAGGGAACTGAGCTGTAATTTTCTTGTCTGATTTGATTCTTGTAGATCAAGATAATATGAGGAAAGAAAATGATAGCTTCGTTGGTTAGGGCATCATCCCAAAGCACAGAGGTTGCCAGTTCAATCCCTGATCAGGGCACATACAAGAACAGATCAATGTTCCTGTCTATCTCTCCCTCTCTCCCTTTCTCTCTCTCTAAAAATCAGTGAAATAAACATTAAAAAAAGAAATTGATATTTAAAAAAATGTATAAAACAGACTCAGCCTAATTTGAATATCTGAGTAGGAGTGAATTAAAGGTAAGTTTTGGCATACTTTCTCTTATGTTTGAATTCGGTTGTATTTCCTGATATTCTTTTTTTTTTTAATTTTTATTAATTTTAATGCAGTGACATTGATAAATCAGGGTACATATGTTCTGAGAAAACATCTCAGATTATTTTGAAATTTGATTATGCTGTATACCCCTCACCCAAAGTCAAATTGTCTTCCGTCACCTTCTATCTGGTTTTCTTTGTGTCCCTCCCCTCCCTCACCCCCTCTCTCTCCTTCCTTGCCCCCCCCCCCACGAACTGTTACCATCACATTCTTGTCCATGTCTCTGAGTCTCATTTTTATATCTCACCTATGTGTGGAATCATATAGTTCTTAGTTTTTTCTGATTTACTTATTTCACTCAGTATGTTATCAAGGTCCATCCATGTTATTGTAAATGAACCAATGTCATCATTTCTTATGGCTGAGTAGTATTCCATAGTATATATGTACCCAAGCTTTTTAATCCACTTGTCCTCTGACAGACACTTGGGCTGTTTCCAGATCTTCGCTATTGTGAACAATGCTGCCATAAACATGGGGGTGCATTTCTCCTTCTGGAACTGTTCTATGGTGTTCTTGGGGTATATTCCTAAAAGTGGGATGGCTAGGTTAAAAGGCAGTTCGATTTTCAATTTTTTGAGGAATCTCCATACTGTTTTCCACAGAAGCTGCACCAGTCTGTATTCCCACCAGCAGTGCAGGAGGGTTCCCTTTTCTCCACATCCTCACCAGCACTTATTCTGTGTTGTTTTGTTGATGAGCACCATTCTGACTGGTGTGAGGTGATATCTCATTGTGGTTTTCATTTGCATTTCTCTAATGATTAGTGATGTTGAACATTTTTTCATATGCCTATTGGCCATCTGTATGTCCTCTTTGGAGAAGTGTCTATTCATTTCTTTTGCCCATTTTTTGATTGGATTGTTTGTCTTTCTGGTGTTGAGATGTACAAGTTCTTTATAAATTTTGGTTATTAACCCCTTATCAGACGTACTGTCAAATATATTCTCCCATTGTGTAGTTTGTCTTTTTATTCTGTTCTTGTCTTTGGCTGTGCAAAATCCTTTTAGTTTGATATAGTCCCATTTGCTTATCCTGTCTTTTATTTCACTTGCCCGTGGAGATAAATCATCAAATATATTGTTGCGAGAGATGTTGGAGAGCTTACTGCCTATGTTTTCTTCTAAGATGCTTATGGTTTCACGGCCTACATTTAAGTCTTTTATCCATTTTGAGTTTATTTTTGTGAATGGTGTAAGTTGGTGGTCTAGTATCATTTTTTTGCAGGTAGCTGTCCAATTTTCCCAACACCATTTATTAAAGAGACTGTCTTTACTCCATTGTATGATCCTTTGTCAAATATCAGTTGTCCATAGAGCCGTGGGTTTATTTCTGGGTTCTCTGTTCTGTTTCATTGATCTATTTGCTTGTTCTTATGCCAATACCAGGCTGTTTGGAGTACAATGGCCTTGTAGTATAGCTTGATATCAGGAAGTGTGATACCTCCCCCTTTATTCTTCTTTTTTAAGATTGCTGAGGCTATTCATGTTCTCTTTTGGTTCCATATAAATTTTTGGAATATGTGGTTTATATCTTTAAAGTATGTCATTGGTATTTTAATTGGTATTGCATTGAATTTATAGATTGCTTTGGGTAATATAAACATTTTAAAGATGTTTATTCTTCCTAACCATGAGCACGGTATATGCTTCCACTTGTTTGTATCTTCCTTGATTTCTTTTATCAATGTTTTATAATTTTTCGAGTACAAGTCTTTAGTCTCCTGGGTTAAATTTACTCCTAGGTACTTAATTTTTTTAGTTGTAATAGTGAAGGGGATTGTTTCCTTAATTTCTCTTTCTGAATGTTTATTGTTGGTGTATAAAAATGCCTCTGATTTCTGAGTATTAATTTTATATCCTGCCACTTTGCTGAATTCATTTATCAGGTCCAGTAGCTTTTTGACTGAGACTTTAGGGTTTTCTATATACAATATCAGATCATCTGCAAATAATGATAGTTTTACTTCTTCTTTTCCAACTTGAATGACTTATATTTCTTTTTCTTGTCTGATTGCTGTGGCTAGGACTTCCACGAATATGTTGAATAAGAGTGGTGAAAGGGGGCAACCCTGCCTTGTTCCTGATCTTAAGGGGATTGCTTTTAATTTTTGCCCATTGAGTATGATTTTGGCTGTGGGTTTGTCACAGATGGCCTTCATCATGTTGAGGTATGTTCCCTGTATTCCACTTTGCTGAGAGTTTTGATCATGAACGGATGCTGGATTTTATCAAATGCTTTTTCTGCATCTATTGAAATTATCATGTGGTTTTTCTCCTTCCTTTTGTTTATGTGATGAATCACATTGATTGATTTGCGAATATTGTACCAGCCTTGTCTCCCCAGAATAAATCAACCTTGATCATGGTGTATGATTTTTTCCATATATTGTTGGATTCGGTTTGCTAATATTTTGTTGAGGATTTTAGCATCTATATATATTTTTTTAATTTTTTATTTTTTTAATAATTTTATTTTTTTAATGGGGCGACATCAATAAATCAGGATACATATATTCAAAGATAACAAGTCCAGGTTATCTTGTCGTTCACTTATGTTGCATACCCATCACCCAAAGTTAGATTGTCCTCTGTCACCTTCTATCTAGTTTTCTTTGTGCCCCTCCCCCTCCCCCTTTTCTTCTCCCTCTCCCCCCTCCCCCTGTAACCACCACACTCTTATCAATGTCTCTTAGTTTCACTTTTATGTCCCACCTATGTATGGAATAATGCAGTTCCTGCTTTTTTCTGATTTACTTATTTCACTTCATATAATGTTATCAAGATCCCACCATTTTGCTGTAAATGATCCGATGTCATCATTTCTTATGGCTGAGTAGTATTCCATAGTGTATATGTGTCACATCTTCTTTATCCAGTTATCTATTGATGGGCTTTTTGGTTGTTTCCATGTCCTGGCCACTGTGAACAATGCTGCAATGAACATGGGGCTGCATGTGTCTTTACATATCAATGTTTCTGAGTTTTGGGGGTATATACCCAGTAGAGGGATTGCTGGGTCATAAGGTAGTTCTATTTTCAGTTTTTTGAGGAACCACCATACTTTCTTCCATAATGGTTGTTCTACTTTACATTCCCACCAACAGTGAATGAGGGTTCCTTTTTCTCCACAGCCTCTCCAACATTTGCTATTACCTGTCTTGTTAATAATAGCTAATCTAACAGGTGTGAGGTGGTATCTCATTGAAGTTTTGATTTGAATTTCTCTAATAACTAATGAAGATGAGCATCTTTTCATATATCTGTTGGCCATTTGTATTTCTTGCTGGGAGAAGTGTCTGTTCATGTCCTCTTCCCATTTCTTTTATGGGATTGTTTGTTTGTTTGTTGTTGAGTTTTATGAGTTCTTTGTATATTTTGGATATTAGGCCCTTATCTGAGCTGTTATTTGAAAATACCATTTCCCATTTAGTTGGCTGTCTGTCTTAGTTGGCAGACTAAGCAAAAACTTCTTAGTCTGATGTAGTGCCATTCATTAATTTTTGCCTTCACTTCTCTTGCCTTTGGAGTCAAAATCATAAAAAGCTCTTTAAAACCCAGGTCTATGAGTTTAGTACCTATGTCTTCTTCTATGTATTGAATACTTAATTGTTTCAGGTCTTATGTTTAGATCTTTGATCCATTTTGAGTTAATTTTAGTACAGGGGGACAAACTGTAGTCCAGTTTCATTCTTTTGCATGTGGCTTTCCAGTTTTCCCAGCACCATTTATTGAAGAGGCTTTCTTTTCTCCATTGTGTGTTGTTGGCCCTTTTATCAAAAATTATTTGACTATATATATGTGGTTTTATTTCTGGGTTTTCTATTCTGTTCCATTGGTCTGAGTGTCTATTTTTCTGCCAATACCATGCTGTTTTGATTGTCATGGCCCTATAATATAGTTTGAAGTCAGGTATTGAAATGCCCCCAGCTTCATTCTTTTTCTTTAGGATTGCTTTGGCTATTCGGGGTTTTTTATAGTTCCATATAAATCTGATGATTTTTTGCTCCATTTCTTTAAAAAATGTCATTAGAATTTTGACGGGAATTGCATTAAATTTGTATATTGCTTTGGGTAATATGGCCATCTTGATTATATTTATTCTTCCTAACCAAGAACAAGGAATATTCTTCCATCTCATTATATCTTTTTCTATTTCCCTTAACAATGGTTTATAGTTTTCATATATAAGTCCTTTACATTCTTTGTTATGTTTATTCGTAAGTATTTTATTTTTCTTGTTGCAATCGTGAAGGGGATTATTCTTTTGAGTTCATTCTCAAATGTTTCATTGTTGGCATATAGAAAGGCTATTGACTTCTGTATGTTAATTTTGTATCCTGTGACCTTACTGTATTGGCTTATTGTTTCTAGTAGTCTTTTTGTGGATTCTTTGGGGTTTTCGATGTATAGGATCATGTCATCTGCAAAAAGTGATACCTTTACTTCTTCTTTTCTGATATGGATGCCTTTTATTTCTTTGTCTTGTCTGATGGCTCTGGCTAGAACCTCTAGTACCACATTAAATAAGAGTGGAGAGAGTGGACAACCCTGTCTTGTTCCTGATTTAAGGGGGAAAGCCTTCAGTTTTGTGCCATTTAATATGATGTTAGCTGATGGTTTATCATATATGGCCTTTATCATGTTGAGATATTTTCCTTCTATACCCATTTTGTTGAGAGTCTTAAACATAAAATTGTGTTGTGTTTTATTGAAAGCCTTTTCTGCGTCTATTGATAAGATCATGTGGTTTTTGTTCTTTGTTTTGTTGATATGGTGTATTACGTTAACTGTTTTACGTATGTTGAACCATCCTTGAGATTCTGGGATGAATCTCACTTGATCATGATGTATTATTTTTTTAATATGTTGTTGTATTCGATTTGCTAGTATTTTAGCATCTGTATTCATTAGAGATATTGGTCTGTAGTTTTCTTTTTTTGTGCCATCCTTGCCTGGTTTTGATATGAGGGTTATGTTGGCCTCATAAAATGTGTTTGGAAGTATTGCTTCTTCTTCAATTTTTTGGAAGACTTTCAGTAGAATAGGAACCAAGTCTTCTTTGAATGTTTGATAAAATTCGCTGGTATAGCCGTCAGGGCCTGGACTTTTATTTTTGGGGAGGTTTTTAATGTTTTTTTCTATTTCTTCTCTACTAATAATATGTTTAGGCTTTCTGCTTCTTCTTGACTCAGTCTAGGAAGGTTGTATTGTTCTAGGAATTTATCCATTTCTTCTAGGTTGTTGAATTTAGTGGCATAAAGTTTTTCATAGTATTCTACAATAATTCTTTGTATATCTACGGTGTCCATGGTGATTTCTCCTCTTTCATTTTGGATTTTGTTTATATGAGTTCTTTCTCTTTTTTCCTTGGTAAGTCTTGTCAAGGGTTTGTCAATTTTGTTGATCTTTTCAAAGAACCAGCTCCTTGTTCTATTAATTTTTTCTATAGTTTTTCTGTTCTCTATTTCATTTATTTCTGCTCTGATTTTTATTATCTCCTTTCTTTGGCTGGTTTTGGGTTTTCTTTGTTCTTCTTTTTCTAGTTCCTTAAGGTGTGAAGTTAAGTGGTTCACTTGGGCTCTCTCTTGCTTGTTCATATATGCCTGAAGTGATATGAACTTCCCTCTTATCACTGCTTTTGCTGCATCCCATAGATTCTGATATGTCGTATTGTCATTTTCATTTGTCTGAATATATCTTTTGATCTCTGCACTTATTTCTTCTTTGACCCATTCATTTTTTAAAAGTATGTTGTTAGTTTCCACACTTTTGTGGGATTTTTTTCCTCTTTTTTTCAGTTGAATTCTAATTTCAAGGCTTTATGATCAGAAAATATGCTTGGTACAACTTCGATTTTTCTGAATTTGCTGATGTTGTTTTTGTGGCCCAACATATGGTCATTCTTGAGAATGATCCATGTACACTGGAGTAAAATGTATACTCAGTCACTTTGGGATAAAATGTCCTGTAGATGTCTATCATATCCAGGTGCTCTAGTGTTTTGTTTAAGGCCACTATATGTTTGTTGATTCTCTGTTTGGATGACCGATCTAGAGCCGTCAGTGGTGTATTGAGGTCTCCAAGTATGATTGTATTTTTGTTAGTTTTTGTTTTAAGGTCAATAAGTAGCTGTCTTATATATTTTGGTGCTCCTTGGTTTGGTGCATATATATTAAGACTTGTTATGTCTTCTTGATTCAGTGTCCCCTTCGCCATTATGAAATGGCCATTTCTGTCTCTGAGTATTTTGCTGTCTTGTAGTCAGCATTATCAGATATGAGTATTGCTACGCCTGCTTTTTTTGGATGTTATTTGCTTGGAGTATTGTTTTCCAGCCTTTCACTTTGAATTTGTTTTTATCCTTGTTACTTAGATGAGTTTCTTGTAGGCAGCATACAGTTGGATTTTCTTTTTTAATCCATTCTGCTACTCTGTGCCTTTTTATTGGTGAGTTTAATCTGTTTACATTTAGTGTAATTATTGACACTTGTGAGTTTTCTATTGCCATTTTATAGATTGCTTTCTGTTAGTTTTGTGTCTTGTTTGATCCTTCTTTTTTGTTTTTCTATCTTTTGTTTTTAGTTGGTTGTATTCCATACATCTTTCCTCTGTTGCTATCTTTTTAAATCATGTGCTTCTGTGGTGGTTTTTTCAATGGTGGTTACCTTTAAGTAATGAAAAGGGTTCCTACCCTGTTCATTGTAGTGCACTATTTTGTGAGTACTTTTGCACTCCATCGTCCTTTGCTACTGTTAATCTCCATCCTCTCCCCTCCCCTTTCTTTGTGTTGTTGTCACAGTTTAAATTTGGTTTTATTGTGTTCTTCTTGGAGCTTTTACTTGTGGCTTTTTTTTTTTTTTTTTTTTTTGTTCTTTGTATTTGATTGGAGGACCCCTTTAGTAATTCCTGGAGTGGGTGTTTTCTGATGATAAATTTCTTCATCTTTTCTGTATCTGTGAATGTTTTTATTTCTCCTTGATATTTGAAGGATAGCTTTGATATTAATATGAAGGATAGCTTTTGATATTAATCAGGAATATTGGCCTGTAATTTTCTTTCTTTGTGTTGTCTTTGCCTGGTTTTGGAATCAGAATTATGCTCGCCTCATAAAAGGAGCTTGGAAGTCTTCCTTCCTCTTGAATTTTTTGAAATAGCTTGAGAAGGATAGGAGTTAGTTCTTCTTTAAATTTTTGGTAGAATTCACTTGTGAAGCCACCTGGCCCAGGACTTTTCTTTGTTGGGAGTTTTTTGATAACTGTTTTGATCTCATTTGGTGTAATCAGTCTGTTTAGGTTTTCTGATTCTTCCAGATTGATTTTTGGAAGATTGTATGTTTATTTGTCCATTTCATCTAGGTTGTCTAGTTTTTTGGCATACAGTTCTTCATAGTATTTTCTTACAATATTTTGTATTTCTGTTGTGTCAGTTGTTATTTCTCCACTCTCATTTCTAATTTTATTTATTTGAGTCCTTGCTCTTTTTTTCTTGGTGAGTCTAGTTAAAGGTTCATCAATTTTGTTTACCTTTTCAAAGAAACAGCTCCTAGTTTCATTGATCCTCTGTATTGTTTGTTTAGCCTCTATGTCATTTATTTCTGCTTTGATCTTTATTATTTCCTTCCTTCTACTACATTTGGGCTTTACTTGCTGTTCTTTTTCTAGTTCTTTTAGATGCAGGGTTAAGTTGTTTATTTGAGCTTTTTCTTGCTTCTTAATGTGTGCCTATAGTACTATGAACTTCCCTCTCAGTACTGCTTTCGCTCCCATAAATTTTGAGTTGATGTATGCTCATTATCATTTGTTTCTAGGATTTTTTTTATTTCTTCTTTGATCTCATTCTTAATCCATTAGTTATTTAACAACCTGCTATTTAGTGTCCATTAATATTTAGGTCTAAATATTAATCACTTGGAAGTTGTGTTTTATTCCGAGGTCACCCCAACCCAAATTGCTAGTCTATTATGTAAAGAATTCGGAGAGATGGGAGTGCAATTATAATAAGGATAATGGCTGGCAGGATTGTTCAGATGGTTTCTACCTCTTGGGCATCTATGGTGCTCGTGTGGGTTAATTTAGTGGTTAACATAATTGAGATAATATAGAGGACTAGGGAGCTGATAAGGAACACGATCATTAAAGTGTGGTTGTGAAAGTGTAGTAGCTCTTCTATAATAGGAGAAGTTGCGTCTTGGAAGCCTGTTTGGAATGGGTATGCCATAAAGGTATATAGAGGTCTCACCTATAACTTAACCCTGACAAAGTTATGTAAATTTTACTAATACCTCTACCGTGGAGAAAGACATAGTGGTTATGGTGTTGGCTTGAAACCAATTTAAGGGGGTTCGAATCCTTCCTTTCTTATTTATTTAATATTAATGTAAGTGGGCTCTTCAAATGTGTGATAAGGAGGCAGGCAGCCATGGAGTTACTCAAGGTTTGTGGTTGTTAGTTCTACTAGTGAGACTTCTCGTTTGGAGGCAAATGCTTCTCATACGATGAAGACCATTAGTATCACAGCTGTTAATGAGATGAAGGAGCCTATAGATGATACGGTGTTTCAAGTAGTGTATACATCAGGGTAGTCAGAATATCGTCGTTGCATTCCGGATAAACCTAAGAAGTGTTGGGGGAAGGTTATATTAACACCTACAAACATTACTAAAAAGTGAGCCTTAGTTCAGGCGGGGTGCAGGGTGTAGCCGGAGAAAAGGGGAAAACAGTGGACAAATCCGCCCATAATGGCAAATACTGCTCCTATGGATAAAATGTAGTGAAAATGGGCTACTACATAATAAGTGTCATGAAGTACAATGTCTAAGGATGAATTAGCTAGTACAATACCGGTTAAACCGCCTACAGTAAAAAGGAAGATAAATCCAAGGGCTCATAGTATGGCCGGGGATCATTTGATATTACCTCCATGAAGAGTTGCTAATCAGCTAAAAACTTTGACACCAGTAGGAATGCAATAATTATAGTAGCAGGTGTGAAGTAGGCGCGTGTATCGACGTCTATTCCAACAGTAAATATATGATGGGCTCACACAATAAATCCTAGAAATTCAATAGATATCATGGCTCAAACTATTCCCATGTAACCAAATGGTTCTTTTTTTCCTGAGTAGTATGTAACAATATGGGAGATAATTCCGAACCCTGGCAAGATGAGAATGTATACCTCGGGGTGACCGAAAAATCAAAATAAGTGTTGATATAAGATGGGATCGCCCCCTCTGGCTGGATCGAAAAAGGTTGTGTTTAAGTTTCAGTCTGTTAAAAGTATAGTGATTCCAGCAGCTAGCACAGGGAGTGATAGAAGGAGTAAGACCGCAGTAATCAGGACGGATCAGACAAAGAGAGGTGTTTGATACTGGGATAGGGCAGGGGGTTTCATATTAATAATAGTGGTAATAAAGTTAATTGCTCCTAGAATAGAGGAGACACCTGCTAAGTGTAGTGAGAAGATAGCTAGGTCGACTGAGGCACCGGCGTGGGCTAGGTTACCTGCTAGTGGCGGGTAGACTGTTCATCCGGTTCCTGCACCAGCTTCAACTATGGAGGATGCTAGTAGGAGTAGAAAAGAGGGAGGTAGTAGTCAGAAGCTTATGTTATTCATACGAGGGAAGGCCATGTCTGGGGCGCCAATTATCAGGGGCACGAGTCAGTTTCCAAAGCCGCCAATTATAATAGGTATTACTATAAAGAAAATTATTACGAATGCATGAGCAGTGACCACTACATTGTAGATTTGATCATCGCCTAGTAAGGCTCCTGGTTGGCCGAGCTCTGCGCGGATTAAAAGGCTCAGGGATGTGCCTACTATTCCGGCTCAAGCACCGAATAAAAGATAAAGTGTACCGATATCTTTGTGGTTTGTTGAGTAAAGTCAACGAGTTACGAACATAGGTAAGATGGCTGAGTAAGCATTAGACTGTAAATCTAAAGACAGAGGTGCGAGCACTCTTTTTACCAAGTCCTGTGGTGTATTACACATTGAATTGCAAATTCAAAGACGCAGCTTCAATCCTGCTGGGGCTTCTCCCGCCTTTTTTTCCCTACACGGTGGGAGAAGTAGATTGAAGCCAGTTGTTTAGGGTGTTTAGCTGTTAACTAAAGTTTCGTGGGTTGGAAGCCCATCAATCTAGTAAGGGCTTAGCTTAATTAAAGTAGTTGATTTGCATTCAGCTGATGTAAGGTAGAGTCTTGCAGTCCTTAGGAGGAGCGCAGAAGTTAAATATATATTCTATTTACTTAGAGATTTGAAGGCTCTTGGTCTAGTTAACCTAAACTTCTAGTTGAGTAGGGTAATTGCTGGAGCGAGCGGGAGGGTAATTGTTGACAAAATAATAAGTACTGGGAGGCATTTTATTTGCTTTTTATTATTGAATTGTCATTTGATTTTTATGTTATTTGTGGTAGGGAATATAGTTAGGGAGGTGGCGTATGTTAGTCGTATGTAAAAGAAAAGGTTGAATAGTGCAGTGATGGCTATTAATGTAGCTAAAGTGATATTGTTATTTTTAGTTAGTTCTTGAATGATTATTCATTTGGGTAAGAAGCCAGTTAGGGGAGGGAGGCCTCCTAGTGAGAGTATAATAGTTAGGGTGCTAGTAGTGATTAGGGGTATTTTATTTCACATGTGGGAGAGGGATAGGGTTGTTGTTGCTGAAGTTATCATAAAGAGTATAAATGTTGTGGTTGTTATTAGGATATATAGGAGGAGGTTTAGTAGTGTTATAGTTGGGTTAAATGTTAGAATAGAGGCTATTCATCCTATGTGGGCGATTGAGGAGTATGCTAGAATTTTACAAAGTTGGGTTTGGTTTAATCCTCCTCATCCTCCAATTGCAATAGATATTATAGATATGAGCAGGATTAGATCTAAGTTAATAACAGGACTAATTACGTAGAGGACTGATAGTGGGGCCAATTTTTGTCATGTTAGTAGGATTAGGCCAGATAAGAGTGAGATGCCTTGTGTAACTTCTGGAACCTAGAAGTGGAGAGGGGCGAGGCCTATTTTTATGGCTAGGGCTAGGGTTATAATGATTGACGCTGTTGGGTTTATAAGTTTTGTGAATGTTCATTGGCCTGAGTATAGCAGGTTAATAATGACAGCTAACATGAGGAGCATGGAAGCAGTGGCTTGTGTTAGAAAATACTTAGTGGCAGCTTCTATTGACTGGGGGTTATATTGTTTTATTAACAGGGGGATGATGGCTAATATATTTATTTCGAACCCTATTCAGATTATTAGTCAGTGGAAGCTCATTAATACTATTGTTGTGCTTAAGATAACTGTTAGTATAATTATAGTGAGGATAAGGGGGTTTATTAGTACGGGAAGGATATAAACCAACATTTTCGGGGTATGGGCTCGATAGCTTATTTAGCTGACCCTACTTAGAATTTGGTGTAGTGTGGTAGCACGGAGATTTTTGAAGTCTTAGGGGTAGGTTCAAGTCCTATAGTTCTAGAAATAAGGGGGCTTGCACCCCTATTATTTACTCTATCAAAGTAACTCTTTTATCAGACATATTTCTTATGTTTGGGGCGGGATACCCACTGTAAGGATTGGTATGGCGACATGTCATATACATAGGGCTAGTGTAAGGGGTAGGAAGTTTTATCATAATAGGTGTATTAGTTGGTCATGTCAGAATCGAGGGTATGATGCATGTACTCATAAGAATGTGATGGTGAAGAGTAGGGTTTTAAGGGTAAAGTTGATTGTGTAAAGTTCTGGTATTAGAGGGCTATGGTATGCTCCTAGGAAGAGAGTAGTTGTGAGGATGTTTATTATGATGATGTTGGCGTATTCTTCCAGGAAAAATAACGCGAAGGGGCCTGCTGCGTATTCAACATTGAAGCCGGATACTAGTTCTGATTCCCCTTCTGTTAGATCAAAGGATGCCTGATTGGTTTCGGCTAGGGTTGAGATAAATCATATTATAGCTAGGGGTCATGCGGGGATAATTAATTATAGGTGTTCTTGGGTTGTAATAAGGGTAGATAGTGTGAAGGAGCCGCTTATTAGTAGCACGGACAGGAGAATAATAGCTAGGGTTACTTCATAGGAAATGGTCTGCGCCACGGCTCGTAGGGCTCCAGTTAGAGCATATTTTGAGTTTGAGGCTCAGCCTGATCATAGAATGGCATATACAGCTAGGCTAGATATAGTTAGTATAAATAGGATGCCTAGGTTTATATTGATAAGGGGGTAGGGTATGGGGAGGGGAATTCACATGGTTAGGGCTATTGTTAGGGCCAGGATGGGGGCGATAATGAATATTGAGATTGATGATGTTAGGGGTCGGAGGGGTTCCTTGATAAATAGTTTTACTGCATCTGTGATTGGTTGGAGTAGGCCGTTGGGCCCAACGACATTCAGGCCTTTTCGTAGTTGTATGTACTTTAACACCTTACGTTCTAATAGGGTTAAGAATGCTTCGGCTAATAAAATAGGTACAATTATTAATAGTAAATTAATCAAGAACATTATGTTAGGAAGAGGAATTGAACCTCTGGTTATAAAGGTTTAAGTTTTATGCATTTACCGGACTTTGCCACCCTAACAAACCCTGGTCTAGGGTAATTAGTTATATGCATTATCAGATTAATATTGTAGTATCTGTTGGCTTTTACATAAAAGAATGTATATTCTGCTGCTTTAGGGTGAAAGGTTCTGAAGATATCTAGTAAATCAAGTTGATCTAGTGTGTCCTTTATGTCTGCTGTTTCTTTGTTAATTTTCTTTCTTGAGGATCTATCTAGTGATGTTAGTGGGGTATTAAAATCCCCTACTATTATAGTATTGCTATTGATTTCACCCTTTATATCCATCAAAGTCAGCTTTATATATTTAGGTGCTCCTATATTAGGTGCATAGATATGTATAATAGTTATATCTTCCTGTTGGATTGCTCCCTTTATCATTATGTAGTGGCCTTCTTTATCTCTTACTAATATTCTTTGTTTTAAAGTCCATTTTGTGTGATTTAAGTATTGCTACCCCAGCTTTTTTTTCATTTCCATTTGCATGAAATGTTTTTTTCCATCCTTTTACCTTCAATCTATGTGCATCTTTTGTTTTAAGGTGTGTCTCTTGTAGACAGCATATGTATGGGTACTGTTTTCTTATCCATGCAGGTACCCTATGTCTTTTTATTGGATCATTTAATCCATTTACATTTAAGGTTATTATTGATATGTAGTTGTTTATTGCCATTTTATTCTTTAAAGCTGTATTTCTCTTTTGCTATTTCTTTTCCCACTTTGATCTGTTTACACCATGCCCCTTAACATTTCCTGCAGGATTGATTTGGTTGTAATGAATTCCTTGAGGGTTTTTTTTTTTTTTGTCTGGGAAGCTTTTTATTTCTCCTTCAATTTTAAATGATAGCCTTGCTGGATAAAGTAGTCTTGGTTGTAGGTTCTTGTTCTGCATTACTTTAAATATTTCTTGCCATTCCCTTCTGGCCTCAAGTGTTTCTGTTGAGAAGTCTGATGTCATCCTTATGGGGGCTCCTTTGTAGGTGATGGCCTTTTTTTCTCTAGCAGTTTTTAATATTTTCTCTTTATCACTTAGCTTTGGTATTTTAATTATGATGTGCCTTGGTGTAGGTTTCTTTGGGTTTCTCTTTAATGGAGTTCTCTGTGCTTCTTGAACTTGTGAGAGTTTCTCCTGCATTAATTTAGGGAAGTTTTCAGCTATGATATGATTGAACAAAGTCTCTATCCCTTGTTCTTTTTCTTCTTCTTCAGGAACCCCTATAATGCGGATGTTATTTCTCTTTATGTTGTCACAGAGCTCTCTAAGAGTTTCCTCAGACTTTTTGAGTCTCTTTTCTTTTTTCTTCTCTGCTTTCATGCCTTCATTCCAGTTGTCCTCCAACTCACTGATTCAATCCTCAGCTTCATTCATCCTGTTTTTAATTCCTTCCATTGTGGTCTTCATTTCTGATATTGTATTTGTCATCTCCAACTGATTCTTTTTTAATATTTTAATATTCTTTTTTATACTTGCTATTTCTTTATTTAGGTGTTCATAATGACCATCCATTGTTGTTCTAAGATCCCTAAGCATCCTTACAATCATTATTTTGAGCTCCGCATCCGGAAGTTTGGTTATTTCCATATCACTCAGTTCATTTCCTGGATGTTTCTCTTGTGGTTGCATTTGGATTGCACTTCTCTGTCTTCTCATTATATCTGTGTATTTGGTTGTTTTGTTTGTAGAGGTGGTTGAGTCTAGGCTTGGTGTTGTCTGCCTCCAGTTTTTAATTGTGTTATTTCTAGGTCTTCTTGGGTTGGCATCAGCTATTATTTGTAATCCACTTTCAGATTTGGGCCACTTTGAAGTCTTGATTTGTTTGTTTTCTTAACAGGTGATTGTCTTGTTTGCTGATCTTAGCAGGGGGCTTATTTGAAAGTATATCCCGGAATGCGATGGGTGTATCCTGAGGCTCTGAAGTCCTCTTCTGCCAGTAAATCTCTCTGGGGTGGGTTGCTTTCTCAGCTTCAGTAGGGGGAGGTGTTTCTCAGGTCTCCATGGAGACTTGAGTTACTGCCCGTCCTTCCCACTTCTTGTTTTCAGCTGTGTCTTGTTGCGCTGATTGAAGCTGGAGAGATATCTGGAGATCTGTGACCTGGAAACACTTTGTATTTCGCTTTGTGGAAGGATCAGCCCCTCCTCCAGCTATGGCCACCTCCAGCACTGAATGAGTCAGCTTTTCAGGTCCCCTGCATTCCTCTGCCCCTCACTGTCTGTCTCTCTCTTTCCCCTTTCTTTTTGGAAGACAAGCCGGCTCTTTCAACACACCTCGTTCCCTGGTCACCAGGTAAGTGGCTGTGAGCAGTATTACTGCTCTTTTCCTTGGAGTAAGATCCCTTCTGGGCTCTCAGCCTCACCCCCCCCCCATTCCTGTAAGCAGGGGAGATTCAGGTGCTCCCTACCAGGTTTGTTGTAGCTTCTTCTTTGCTCCTTGGTTTTTGAGAGCTGTTCTTGTAGTCCAGATTTGGTTTTTCACACTGATTGTTCATAAATTAGTTTATAATCCAGTTTGGTGGTGTGAGCTGGGAGTCTGTGCATCTGCATACTCCACTGCCATCTTCAGGTCTCTCTTTCTTGATATTCTTAATTGATTATTTCTAACTTTGGAATATTTGGGAAGTGTAGAACTCAGCAAGTAAATATATGTATATACTGGTATGAAAGTACCTTGGAAAAATTGACTTTAGGTTAGAATCTGTTAGTGAATGTTCTGGAAGGATTCAACTATTGGAGGTTTGGTTTAAACTAGCTATGTCAAAAGTGCAATTGGGAGGAGACCAGAAAGATACTCTAATAATGGGCAAGGGCTTATCTAAAATATTTTCTATTAACGTTTCTCTCTTAGATCAGTTGTGTAATGGGATATTATCTGCTACTCTCTGCTGCCTCTTGAGGGTATGAAGTCACCAAAACTTCTGATGATCATGCCAGTCAGCTCTGTCTGCTCCCTGCTTCTCCTCCTGACCTCGGTAGACCAAGGCGCTAGGGCAAGCTGTGGTTTGCTACGAGTTACTCAGGTTATCCACAGGGCTAAACAAAACTGCCTGCGGGAGGCTGCACAGCCAGCTTCCATGCAGTGATTTAGAGTCTTGCGGGAGCAGGGCTTGGCTCTGGCACAGCCAGAAACAGCAGCAGCTTCTCCCTGCAGACCTCTTGGCATGCTGGTGCTGAATAAACTCATTTTCACTTACACTAGTCTTCTAGGGACACGGGTCAAAGGCTGAATGTTTGGAACCACCAGCTTCAGAGTTGAGCAACTGGTGAGAGGCCTCTCTCTGCCTTATTGGAATGAAAGAGCAGTTTCTTTCCATCCATACAGGGTTACCCTCTTATTGTCTTCATATTATCTTACTTATTGTGTTTTTAAGTTTTTAAAATCACAAGTAAGTATTATGTGCAAAAGACTGTTTAAAAATCTATGTAAACCATAAAGACTAATGATATAACATACACCCTTGAACTCCCCACTCCTCAATGTAATTTGAGAGAGAAAGAGAGGGAAAGAGAAAGCATTACTCGACTTTGGAAGTCTGCCACTTGTCCCTCCATGAACCTTTCTTTCCCTGTCAGAGGTACAATTACATAAATTTTTGTGTTATTTTCTTGCTTTAGTCAAGTTTTTACCACATGTGCATGTATTACTAAAAAATAAATCCTGTTTAGTTTTGCCTGTTTAGGGATTTTATATAAATACAATATATTTTCTTCTGCAATTTGCTTTTTGAACTCAAGATTATTTTTCAGAGAGTCATCTATGTTGTTGTGTGTGTCTGTGATTAATTTGGTTTTCTTTTTGTAATGTTTAGTATTCTACAAAATAAACACAGCATGGTTTATTTATCTATTCCACTGTTGGCAAACTTTTGGATTGTTTCTCGTTTTTTGCTGTTCCAAACACTGATGCTATGAACATTTTTGTAAATGTTTCTCCATGTCTATGTGCAAGAATTTCTCTAGGATACATACTTAAGAATGGAATTGCTGGATCACAAGACAGTCACATCTTTAGCTTATTAGACAATGTTGAATTGTTTTCCAAAGCAGTTGTATCAATTCATGCTGGCCCTGGCTATGTTCTTGTCATTCTCCATCATTTCCAACGCATGCTATTAGACATTTTCATTGCTAATCGGATGGGTATGAAATGATCTTATTACAGTTTAATTTGCATTTTTCTTATACCAAGGAAGTTAGTATCTCTTCACATCTAGATTCACTATTCAGAATTTTCTTTCTGCTAGAAACCTATTTATATCCATTTTATTAGTTATATATTATTTTCTTGTTGATATGTATAAATTCTTTAAATAATTTTTATACTAATTCTTTATCCAGTTTATTTGTTGTAAATACCTCCACTAGTTTGTGATTTGTCACTCTATTTTTGGTGTTTGGGGATAAACAGATATTCTTATTTTTAATGTAAAAAATATATCAATGTTTTACTTTCTCTCTAGGGCTTCTACAAAGTTTGGCAAATCATTCTCTCAGTAGTTGTGAACTTATTATTCTGTATTATCTTTTAAGATTTTTTATTTTCCTTTTATTTTTAAGTGAGTAATATCTCTGGAATTTAATTTTTTGAATATGGTATGAAGTAGAGGCCTGGTTTTATTTTTCTCATTTTTGTTTTATTCCATATGGCTTCCTGATTGTTTTAACACCACTTGTTTAATAAAACTAATCTTGCCTGACCAGGCAGTGGCACAGTGGATAGAGCATCGGCCTGGGACTCAGAGGACCCAGGTTCAAAACTCTGAGGTCGTGGGCTTGTGTTCAGGCTCATCGACTTGATATGGAGGTGCTGGCTTGAGCATGGGGTCATAGACA
Source organism: Saccopteryx leptura (assembly GCF_036850995.1). Taxonomy (NCBI): domain Eukaryota; kingdom Metazoa; phylum Chordata; class Mammalia; order Chiroptera; family Emballonuridae; genus Saccopteryx; species Saccopteryx leptura. The sequence continues at coordinate 248,363,884 of NC_089505.1, forward strand.
TAACCCCATGGTCTCTGGCTTGAGCGCAAAGGTCACTGGCTTGAAGCCCAAGGTCACTGGGCTCTGCTGTAGCCCCCCCCAGGCAAGACACATATGAGAAAGCAATCAATGAACAACTGAAGTGCCACAACGAAGAATTGATGCTTCTCATTTCTCTCCCTTCCTGTTTGTCTGTCCCTCTCTCACAAAAAAAACAAGCAAAACCAAACAAACAAAAAAACTAATCTTTTCTCCATAGATCTGAATGCAACCTACATCCTATTTCAGTCATCTATCTATGTGTGGATCTATTTGTAAACTTTTTATTTCGTTACATTGATGGATACTGCTCACAAAAATTTAGCTTGCTACATGACAAGCTAAATTTAGAGTGTACATGGAAGACCAAGTGGTCAGTTGGAAGACAATTCTCCATGGGTTCCTGATGTTTCTATACATGTTTTGAGTAGAAGCAATAACTGCCCTTAGTTCGCAACTATTTTTGCAGGTATGTTTATATAGCGAACACCTATGGAAGATAGAGATATTATCCCTCTTTAGAACAAGAAAGCAAGCATGTTCACTGTCTATTATAAGAGATTCGAATTATTATATTCTTTTTAAAATAGGGGGTATTTTAAAATGAATATGAAGTGATAAAAAAAGTATTTGATTTTTTTTATTAAACAAAAACATTAGAAAAGCAAACAAATCAAAATGAGTTGTTTGATTATGCAAATGAGATGCAAAACCAACTTTTATTTCATTGGTAAAAATGCACTATACAAAAGGCTGAAAGTACTGGAGAATCTGCACGTTCTCTGATCCCCTAATTTTTATGAGCAGTATATTTGTATAGTCTAGTACTCAAACTATATTATTTTCATTACTTGTCTTCTTAATTATTTTGATGGGTCAAGTTCACTCATTTTGGTATTCTACATCAGTAACTTGGCTATTCTTGGCTCTTTCAGGAATGGTTTGAGATTTTTGCCTTACTTGAAATCTAAAAAGTCAGCCTGCCATAGTTTCATGGATATTGACAGAAGACATGAGACTCCTGGGAAAGAGACAAAAGACTGCATTACTGTGGCACAGCAAGTAATGTGAGCACGAGCATGTTTGTGTCAGTGTCCCTTGCCCACAAGTTCCAAGGGTAATACATATGGACCCAGATGGGTGCTTGTACACATATTGGGTTGCATTACAAAGAGGACCCTGAGTTCAGGGAATTCAAATCTCTTATAATAGACAGTGAACATGCTTGCTTTCTTGTTCTAAAGAGGGATAATATCTCTATCTTCCATAGGTGTTCGCTATATAAACATACCTGCAAAAATAGTTGCGAACTAAGGGCAGTTATTGCTTCTACTCAAAACATGTATAGAAACATCAGGAACCCATGGAGAATTGTCTTCCAACTGACCACTTGGTCTTCCATGTACACTCTAAATTTAGCTTGTCATGTAGCCCACACACATTGTTTTAAATTGCACTAAATGTATAGATTGAGGGAGACCTGGAATTCTTATAATGAATCTTCTATATCATGGGCACAGTGTATCTGTATTCATTTAGTCTACTAAGTCTTTCAACAAAGTTTCCATGGGAGTCCAGCAAAGTTTTGTTTAATTTATTACTTAGTAAAATCATATGCTATCTTGGCTCTAATTCCTGCAACATTTCCCTATTTTACTCATAATCGTAACCAGTGTTCTGACAATGGCCTGCAAAGCTTTTCATGAGCTGGTTCTCCTTTATCTTTGCCCTCATCTCCTCCTGTTCCCCAGTTTTTTCATTCTACTTTAGCCACACTGACCTCCTTGTTCTACTTTTCATAAGCTACACCCACTTCTGTCTTAGGCTTTATCACTGGCTATTTCCTTTGCCTATAATGTTTTTCTTCCAGAAATGTCGCCTTCCTAATGATGCCTATTTTAAATACCTATTAAAAATTGTAAACTGCCTCTTCCCTCCTGAAATTCTTGATTACCCTTACTGTGCTCTGCGTTTTCCCTTAAGCTTTATCATTTTCTATCTTTTTAAAATTTTTTTTATTTTTTTGTATTTTCTGAAGCTGGAAATGGGGAGGCAGTCAGACAGACTCCCACGTGCGCCTGACTGGGATCCACCCGGCACGCCCACCAGGGGGCGATGCTCTGCCCATCCGGGGCTTAGCTCTGTTGTGACCAGAGCCACTCTAGTGCCTGGGGCAGAGGCCATAGAGCCATCCCCAGCGTCTGGGCTATCTTTTGTTCCAATGGACCCTCGGCTGCGGGAGGGGAAGAGAGAGAGAGGAAGGAGACAGGGAAGGGTGGAGAAGCAGATGGGTGCCTCTCCTGTGTGCCCTGGCCGGGAATCGAACCTGGGACTTCCGCACGCCAGGCTGACGCTCTACCACTGAGCCAACCGGCCAGGGCCTATCATTTTCTATCTTACCATATAATAGTACATTATACTGTCCTACCAAATATTCTACTATTTATATATTTGTTTGTCTGGGTGTTAATTATATTTATCATTTATTTCTTCCCCCTCTAACTAGAATGCTAGCTATATGAGGCAAGGAGCTTTGCCTTTTTATTTCCTGATGGATTTCAAGTGTAGGCAATAGTGCTGTGCATGTAGCAGGTACTTAAGACATATTGTTGATGATCATATCCTTTTTCTAAGGATATGATACCTTTTGCTGCTATTAAAAATGCTATTTAAAATATTAGACTCCAAGATGGTGGCCAGATAGGTAGAAGGTATATTCACTTTCTCCCAGAACCAAACTGGAATTACAACTAAAATATGGAAAAAACCAACCTGAATAACCAACTGTAGACTAGCTGAACATGCCTTCTAACCAAGGATTTACAGAAGAAGCCATATCAAGACTGGTAGGAAGGCCGGAGAAACACTGCTCCTGCCGGCAGTGGTTGAGCTACCAGTTAAAGATCAATCAAAAGACATAGGGTAGCCTGACCAGGTGGTGACGCAGTGGATAGAGAATTGGACTGGAATGTGGAAGGACCTAGGTTCGAGACCCCAAGGTCGCCAGCTTGAGCGCAAGCTCATCTGGTTTGAGCAAAGCTCACCAGCTTGGACCCAAGGTTGCTGGCTTGAGTAAGGGGTTACTCGATCTGCTGAAGGCCCGCAGTCAAGGCACATATGAGAAAGCAATCAATGAACAACTAAGGTGTTGCAATGAAACACTGATGATTGATGCTTCTCATCTCTCTCTGTTCTTGTCTGTCTGTCCCTATCTATCCCTCTCTCTGACTCTCTCTCTGTCTCTGTAAAAGAAAAGAAAAAAAGAAATGAAAAGACATAGGGTAGCTGAATGTATAAGAAAACAAGCTGTCAGAGGGAGATAAATACCACATGGTTTCCCTTATTTGTGGAAGCTAATGAACAAAATAAACTATCAGACTCATAGACACAGAGAACAGACTAACAGCTGTCAGAGGAGTGCAGGATGGGGACTGGGTAAAAAGACCAAAGGGATTAAGCAAAAACAAAACAAAACACAACAAAACAACTCTTACACACAACAACAGTATGGGGATTATCAGAGGAAAGGAGGGATGCGGGAGGTAGAGGAAAGTAAAGGGGAGGTAGAAGATGGTAATGGAAGGAAACTTGACTTTGGATGGTCAATACAATACGATACAATATAATACATAGATGATGTATTATAGAATTGTACACTTGAAACCTATATAAATTCACCCCAATAAATTCAACAAAAAATTTTAAAAAGACAAAAAGTAAAAAATTAAAGTTTTTGTGTTTGCTGCTAATATTTATATATAGAAATGCAATTGATATTTGATTTTTTGTATGCATAAACCTTTCTAAATGCTCTGATTCCTGTAACTTACCTATAAATGTGTGTGTTTTTAGAAAACCATATTATCTGAGCATAATAATAGTTTCTTTTTTTATTTTGTCTTTATATTTAATAGGTTTTTTTGTTTTGTTTTGTTTTTGCTTTATTAACAAATGATTCTAAAAGCTGGAATGTTGACATCTCATTTTGTTTCTTGTCTTAACAAGAATGCTTTCATTGTTTTATATGATGCTTAGAGTAGATTTTTAAACATAATTTTAGCTTAGTGAAGTTTCTTTTAATTCCAAATTTTCTAAGAATTCCTTGTTTATTATACAGGGAACAATTTTTTTTTTCATTTTCTGTTGCATGAGGTTTTATAACTGTTTCTATATATTTCTGCATCACTGATTCCAAATCTGACATCTGTTTTTTGGTGCATGCTTTAGTTTTTATGCAATTTTAATTTCTTTTTGTTACAGTTAATGGCATGTAATGGTTTTTAAATTCAAGTTAAAAGGCAACGACTCTTAGATTGAACATAACCACAAAGCAATTAATATTTTACAAACATCACTTTTACATAATTGTAGTTGTTTTTAAATGTAAAAAATTATTATCTGATAAAAACACCCTCTTATTTTGTTTTGAGATTGAATCATGACTTCTTCAAGTAGGCGTAATGTAAAAATAGTCCTGACACCTTCTGTTATATATCATATGTGGCTGTTACACACTTCAACATCAAAGACGCAGTATTTCATCATTTGTGACACATGCATATATTGCCTATTTTCAAGTTCCCCTTGGCGATCAAGACAAAAATTGGGCTTCTCATATTGTGTGTCATAATTGTGAGGAAATGCTTCGTGACTAGACGAAAGGAAACCACAAAGGAATGCCTTTTGTTATTCCCATGGTTTGGCGTGAACCTAAGGACCACAGCAGTGACTGTTATTTCTGTCTGATCCATACAAAGGGCATCAGCAAGAAAAAATGGCATATGATGGCATATCCTAATATTCCTTCAGCAATACGACCTATCCCACACTCTGAGACACTCCTGGTTCCAGTTTTCAATGGTTTTATTTCTTCTAAGGATGAAGAAAGTGAACATGGTGATCAAGTGTATTTTAATAAGATGCATGAGGAAATGGTTGTAGAATCTGAAGGGTCTTCTTCTGATGCCAAGCAGTCATTAATCCCTCAGCAGTTTAGCCAACCCGAATTGAATGACTTAGTAAGAGATTTGGGCCTATCAAAGAAAGCAGCTGAGTTATTAGCCTCCAGGGTTCAAGAAAAGATGTACTTCACTGGCCAACTAGGGTATCCCATTTCAGGAAGCATGAACAAATTTTTTTGCACTTTTTTTCCAAAGACAAACACTTTATTTACTGTCATGATATCAGTAGTCTTCTCAGCCAGCTAGGTGTTACCACTTACAGTCCAACAGAATGGCGACTATTTCTTGACAGCTCTAAACGGAGTCTGAAATGTGTTCTCCTACACAATAGTAATGTTTATGCAGCAGTTTCAATTGGTTATTCAACTCATCTGTGAGAAGATTACAATGACATAAAAACTGTTCTCGACTTTCTGAAGTATGAGGAGCATAACTGGATCATTTGTGTGGATCTTAATATGGTAAATTTCCTGCTAGGACAACAGAGAGGTTTCATGAAGTATCCTTGCTTTCTGTGTTTGTGGGACAGCTGAGCTCGGGAGAAACACTGGACACAGAAGGAGTGGCCAAAACGTGAAGCTCTGGAAGTAGGGATGCAAAATATTGTGAATGAACCTGTAGTTAATCGAGACAGGATCATTTTCCCCCCACTTCATATCAGACTTGGCTTAATGAAGCAGTTTATTCAGGCTTTGAATAGAGAAAGTGAATGCTTTCAACATATTATTTCTGCTTTTCCTGCCTTGTCTTTCAAGAAGATAAAAGCAGGTGTATTCGATGGACCTCAAATTCAAACTCTCATACGTGATGAAGAATTTTCCAGGAAGATGAATAAGGAGGAGAAAGCAGCATGGCAGTCTTTTGTGGCACTTACAAAGAACTTCCTTGGCAACAAAAAAGCAGAAAACTATGAACTTCTGGTTCAAAGGATGCTGTTGGCTTTCCGCGACATTGGAAGTAACATGAGCGTTAAGATTCACTTCCTGAACAGTCACCTTGATAAGTTTCCTGAAAATCTTGGGGCTGTTAGTGATGATCAGACTACTGCTGGAGCATCAAACGAGATTGTCCTCAACAAGTACACAAATGCAAGAGCTACAAATGCAACTTTTTGCCTGAATAGCATTTAAATAAGTTTTGCGCAAATTTTATGATTAAAATAAGTGTTTTAATATGTTCTATTTTGAAATTGTAGACAAATTCTGATGTAATCATATCTTTTAGTGTATTAATGTATTTACTGCATTGTATAAATTATTATATTTTCACAAAGATGATGCCCAAGAAGACATTCTACTTCATTATGTTAAACTAAATGTTGATAATTTTACAATAAGATGAAAACTTAAAATCTTGATTGCAAAATAACCTGTAGCTTACAGAGAAAAACTAATGTCAGATTTGAGATCAGCACACTAGAATTAGATAAGAACAAGTGTTTTTGTGAATGCAACAAAAATTTTGTTCCCCAGTGTTATGAATGAATATTTAATTTTATTATATAAATATAATTTTGCTGTTATTGAGATACATTATAAGATTATGGTTTTCTTTTTTTTTTTTAGAGAGAGAGAGAAGGAAAGCAAGAGGGACAGACAAGGACAGACAGACTAGGAAGGGGGAGAGATGAGAAGCATCAACTTATAGTTGCAGCACCTTAACTGTTCATTAATTGCTTTCTTATATGTGCCTTGACAGGGGACGGTGGGGGGGCTTCAGTTGAGCCAGTGACCCCTTGCTCAAGCCAGCGACCTTGGGCTCATGCCAGTGACCTAGGGCTTTAAGCCAGCGATCTTTGGGCTCAAGCCAGCAACCATGGGGTCATGTCTATAATCCCATGCTCAAGCAGGCAATCCTGTGCGCAAGCAGGCAACCCTGTCTTCAAGCAGCAACCTCAGAGATTGAGCCTGGGTCCTCTGCATTCCAGGCTGATGCTCTATCCACTGCACCACTGCATGGCCAAGCAAAGATTATTGTCTCTATATCTTTAATGTGGCAAATTACATTTTTAATTTCCTCATTTCAAACCAACTAGCATCGCTAGGAAAAACCCAACACAGTCATGCTGTAATTGTGTTTTCTACACTCTGCTCAGTTGATTTGCTATCATTCCGTTAAGACATTTTGCCTCTATCTTAATGACAGAGATGGCCCTGCCCTGTGACTTTCCTTTTTTGTACATTTCTGTCAAGCTTTGAAATCAGGTTAATAATATTCTCATGGACTGACTTGGAGAGAACTCTTTTTTTCTCCCCTACACACTTAAAAGTATCATAAGATTAGAAAAATCATATTTTCTGAGTTTATTAAATCTTAGTGAAAAAACCATCTTGGCATGGAGTATTCTTGTGTGAAGTTTTTAATTTTATGAACTAATTCTTTTAGTAGTTATAAGATTGTTAAGGCTTTATATTTCTTCTCGAGTATAGTCTGGTAAGTTAGTTTATTAGGAATTCAATTTACCTAAGCTTTCAAATTTATCAATAAAAGTTGTTTACAATATAATTTTATCAACATCTTAATATCTATAGTATATATGTAGCTTATTACCTTTTTTTATTCCTATAATTGCTTGTGATTTATTACTTTTTTATTTATGGTCAATTTTACCTAAAGTTTGTCAATTTTCTGCTTTTCCAAAGAACCAATTTTTTACTTTGTGGGGCATATCTAGTGTGTATTTTTTCTATATTATTAACTTCTGATATTGTCCATATTATTTCTTTTAAAATTTTTACTTTGAATATTTTACACTTTTCTCTTACTTTTGAAATTGAACGCTTGACTCAATTTTTAGACTTTCTTCTTTTATCAAATGAACATTTAAGACTATAAATTGCTATCGCTGCTGCTCACAAATTTTGATATGAAGTATTTTTATTAATACTCTGTTAAAAATATGTTCTACTTTTTCCACCAACAGTGCACAAGGGTTCTCTTTTCTCCACATGCTTGCCAACACTTTTTTGTTGATTTATCGTGAGGTAACATCTCATTGTGGTTTTAATTTGCATTTCTTTGATGATTAATTATGTTGAGCATCTTTTCATATGTCTATTGGCCATCTATATGCCCTCTTTAAAGAATTGTCTATTCAGGTCCTTTGCCCACTTTTTAATTTTATTTTTTTCAATTTTATTGAGATATAATTAACATACAACACTGTATAAGTTTGAGATGTACAACATAATGAACTGTCATACAAAAATGGTGAGATGATCACCACACTAAATATAGTTAACATCCATCACTTCCGAACTTCATTTTTAAATGGCAAAAAAAAAAACCAAACAGAGGATTATTTGTTTTTGTTTGTTTGTTTGTTTTATGTTAAGTTTTGTAAGTTCTGCTGGATAAAGCGTCAACCTGGAACACTGAGGTCACTGGTTTGAAACCCTGGGCTTGCTGAGTCAGGGCACATATAGGAGTTGATGCTTCCTGCTTCTCCCCCACTTCTCTCTCTCTCTCTCTTCCCTCTCTAAAATGAATAAATAAAATCTTTAAAAAAAGTTTTATAAGTTCTTTATAAGTTTTGGATATTAACCCCTTTTCAGATGTATCAGCAAATAGCGAGAATGCAGACTGGTACAGCCACTGTGGAAAGCAGTATGGATTTACCTCAAAAAATTAAAAAATGAACCTTATGACCCAGTGATTCCACTTCTGGGAATTTATCTGATGAAACTCAAAACACTAATTCCAAAGAATATATGCACCTTTATGTTCATTGCAGTGTTATTTACAATAGCCAAGAATTGGAAGCAGCCCTAGTGCCCATCAGTAGATAAGAAGATAAAAACTTCTTGTACATTACACAATGGAATACTACTCAGACATAAAAAATAAGGAAATCTTCCTTTTGCAACAATATGAAAGGACCTGGGAGAGCATTATGCTAAGTGAAATAAACCAGTCAAAGAAAGACAAGTACTGTGTGATTTCACTCATATGTGGAATTTAATCAACAAAATGAACTAACATGCAAAATAGAGACAGACTCATAGATAGAAAACTGTAGGAGGGGGGTGCTTGGTTAGGGGGGTGGAGGGATTGAAAAAGAAAAGGACCAAAAAGATAGTGAGAGAAAACCCATGGACACGAGCTGTTAACAGGGTTGGTGACTGCCAGAGCAGGGAGAAGGTGGTGGAGACTATAGGGGGAATAAATGGTGATGGACAGAGACTCGATCTGAGGGTATAAATACACAATGTGGTGTACTAAAGATGTGTTGTAGAATTGTGCACCTAAAACCTGTATAATTTTTTAACTAGTGTCATTGCTACAAATTCAATTAAAAATATATTCTACTTTTCATCATGAATTACTCTTTGATTTCAAAAACAAATGAAACTATCTTGATTTATTTAGAGGAAAATATTTATTTTATCTTATGTTGAAGTCTATTCTTTATGATACCAATTATTTGAAATATTTTGAGATATGATTTATCCCTCAACATATGATACTTATATTCCACATATCCTTAAGAAGTATATATATTCTGAAATTTCTTATATATATCTTCATTAAAATAAACTTGTTAATTGTGTTAAAATTTTTTATATACATAGCTGCTTCATCTACAAGTTATTAAAAGACATGTGTTTAAAAACTTTTAACTGTTATAATGAGATTGTTAAATTCTCCTGAAATTCTTATAATTTTTCTTTCATATATTTTGATAGGTGTATGTAATCTAGAATTTTTATATCTTTTTAGTGAATTTAATTTCTTATCCTGAAGTACTGATTAGACTATTCTTTCATGAAGTGTGAGACTCACTACAGTGTGTCTGTAAAGTCATGACCGGTCACATGAAAACAACAAAAGACGATAGAAATGTGAAATCTGCACCAAATAAAAGGAAAACTCTCCCAGTTTCATACCTATTCAGTGCAGTTTGATGTGGGCTCACACACAGATTTTTTAGGGTTCCTTAGGTAGCTATCCTGTATAGCCTCTACAGACTCATCACTGACTGATGGCCTACTAGAATGGGGTTTCTCCACCAAACTGCCGGTTTCCTTCAACTGCTTATCCCACCGAGTAATGTTATTTCTATGTGGTGGCGCTTCATTATAAACGCGCCGATATGCACATTGCACTTTGGTCACGGATTCGAATTTAGTGAGCCACAGAACACACTGAACTTTCCCCTGTACCGTCCACATCTCAACTGGCATGGTCGTGGGCTGCTCCGCTGTATATATGGTGTTATGTCATCATCTGCACATGCTGCCACATCATCCTACAGAAACTGGGACAGTTTTCCTTTTATTTGGGTGCAGATTTCACATTTCTATCATCTTTTGTTGCTTTCCTGTGACCGGTCAAAAGTGCACTATAACTTTACGGACATACTGTAGTTCCCAAAGCCAGCCAAATGACATTGAATTCAGTTTTATTTCTTTGTGAGTCACAGTTTCATTTCTTTCTCTCTCACAGTAGGTACGTATCTAAGTCCTTGATCTTTGATAGGTCTTTGACCAGGTTCCACATCCCATGGCTTCAGGATATTTGGAAAATATTACTACAATGGTAGTACACTTCATGTGAACAGTAAAGAAATTGCCTCAGGCTAAAGAAAATTATTATAATTTCCTCCCAGTTAGGATGGTAAATATTGGTAATTTTTCAAATGGTGAACATCAATGTCATTGTTTGGTAGGGTATGTGGAGATATCCTTCTGAAGACATGGAAATGGATTGAGTAACCCTTTATTGCAGGGGTCGCCAAACTACGGCCCCCCGAGGCCATTTATCGGCCCCGGCCGCACTTCCGGAAGGGGCACCTCTTTCATTGGTGGACAGCGTTGCTCACGTACAGTACTACTTCCGGTGATGTGGGGTGCACACGTCATAGCTCCGGAAGCGTGTCATATGACACACATCCGGTCTGCGGTTGTGGTGCTCCACATTGAAATACTGGTCAGTTTGTTGATTTAAATATACTTGTTCTTTATTTTAAATATTGTATTTGTTCCCATTTTGTTTTTTTTACTTTAAAATAAGATATGTGCAGTGTGCATAGGGATTTGTTCATAGTTTTTTTTATAGTCCGGCCTTCCAACGGTCTAAAGGACAGTGAACTGGTCCCCTGTGTAAAAACTTTGGGGACCCCTGCTTTATTGCATCCAGGATATAAAGAAAAATGTATGGGAGCAATTAAAAAAACTGAAATGTTGCTTCTTACAGTAATGTGTAAGATTTAGAGTTTCTATTTTCTCTGAGATCTTTCTCTTTCACTGGAGTCACCAGTGTTGTGTGTGGACAGTGTGACTTCACTTTCCTGGCCTTCAAAGTGGGGAGGTCATGAACTCTTGAACCAAACAAGGTCAAGAAAAACTGGAATTGGGATTCAAAAGTATTAGACATTATCTCATGTGCTGGAAAGACATGTAAATTTGGGAGATGAGGCTAACATTTTGGTTCAGCCATCTTCTGCCATGAGTACAGAAAAAGTCATCTGCAAGATGGAAAGAAGAGGAAAGCAAAATTTAGAGAGCAGAGAGGAGCTAACACATGGCTTTAGGGAGAGAAAGGGAGACTTGAGCCTTGCTATCAATTTAGTACCCGGCTCCAGTTTCTTTGATATCGGCTGCTTTTCTTACCCTCAGATTATTTTGGATATTCTGATATCCTTACAATAACCCTCCCTTTTCTGGCTTTAGCTACTTCAAGTGAATTTCTGCCCTGCTAATCTCAAATGCTACTGTGCACATCAATTACAGAGCAGGTTTCAGAGCAGTCAGATGGAATCTGTAAGGCTGGTAGTGCTGGCCATGCAGGTTCACATTGGATTCGGACAGACGGTAAAGGAACTGTGGAGCTGGAAAATGGTGGGTCATTTCGTTTATTAGAGTCTCGTAATGGTGGACAAGCAAGCAGGCAGGGAAAACTGCTTCTCTTTTTCTCAAGACATGAACAAAACAGGCCAGGGGAAAAACCCCTTCTTCGGCAAACAATAGCAAACAGTGGCCCCTCCCAATAGTGGCAGGCAATTACAATTCACAATCTGCCACCCTGAGGGCAAGCATCTACAGCCTCACATAGATTATACACACATGGTGCTGCCCCATGCTCATGAACCAATGAGGCAAAGTACAAGCAAGCAAGCCTATCACACTTGTTTGCTCAACAGAACCATTCTTAGAGCTGTGATTAGTGGTATCTGAAGCATCTGAAGAATTTTTTGTTTGTTTTTCCATTCAGTGAGAGGAGGAGAGGCAGAGAGACAGATTCCTGCATCATCCCAACAGGGATCCACCTGGCAAGCCCACTAGGGGGCAATGCTTTGCCTATCTAGGGTGTTGCTCCATTGCTCAGTAAGCGAGCTCTGCTTAAGGCCTGAAATGGCAGCCATGTAGCCATTCTCAGTGCCTGGGACCAACTCATTCCAATCGAGCCTTGGCTGCAGAAGGGGAAGAGAGAAAGAGAGAGAAGCAAGAGAGGAAGGAGTGAAGAAGCAGATGGGCACTTTTTCTGTGTGCCCTGACCAGGAATTGAACCCAGAACATCCACACGTTGAGATGATGCTCTAACACTGACCTAACCGGCCAGGGCCTTTATTTAGTTAGTTATTTTTGAGATAGAGAGAAAAACAGGAAGGGAGAGAGATGAGAAGCATGAACTTGTAGTTGCATCACTTTTGGTTGTTCATTGATTGCTTCTTATATGTGCTTTGAAGGGGTGGGGATGGGGGGGCTCAAGCTGAGCCAATGACCCTTTGCTTAAGCCAACGACCTTGGGCTCAAGCCAGCAACCTTGGGATCATGTTGGTAATCCCATGCTCAAACCAAGGACCTTGTGCTCAAGCTGGTGAGCCTGCTTTCAAGCCAGAGACCTCAGGACTTCAAACCTGGGTCCTCAGTGTCCCAGGTCAATGCTCTATCCATTGCACCATCACTGGTCAAGCCGAAGGGGTTCTTTATAAAAGACAATTCTTGAATTAGGTTAACAATTGATTTTAATGCACTTTGACAATTTGCTACCACTACAATGCACTTTTAGTCCAATGGAAATGACAAAGAATTTTAGGTTAAACTAAATTCAGTGCTAACTAGTTTTATTGAAACTTAAAGAAGCCAAATATAAGTAGGAGAAACACATTTCAGAATGATATGATAAAAACCATTGGAACCCATATTTTTCTACAGAGAATATTTTGATGACTTAACCCAGAGCAACTTTTTTTTTGTTTTAATTTAGTTTTCCTCTGTTCTTCCACAGAAGGAAATGTTCATAATCCAGAGTATATTAGCATTGAAGCACTTTCCTGAGTAAAAAAATAGGCTTGCCCCTGATAAAAAGAAAAGAAAAAAACAATATCAATGTGTTTTTTAAGGACTTTTTTGGGTGTTGGGGGCGTGGAGAGGGATTGGGGAGAAGGGGTTATCACACAATTTCCAAACTTCTCTTCAACAATTTCAAGATCTTGCTAGCTATCAAACTTAAATGAATCAACCTACATAATCAACAGTTCAAAAGTTGTAGAAATGTTTACTTGAAACCTATGTATTCTTGATCAATGTCACTCCTTTAAATTTAAACTTAAATCTAAATAAAATTTTTTAAAAATTAAATGAATTGATTCAAAGATCTAGAAAGTTGTTGTCAGGTTAGGATCCTAGGTGGATACTTTGCTTTCGTGTAAGTTATTTTTTGAATGCCCAGAAATAGTGATTGTTTGAACTATAAGAAGTCAATAGATTTTATTAGTATGTATTGTCCTTTCATTTAGTCATTCATGTATTTCTTTGAATATATCTTGAGTGTTCTAGATTCATCTATAAAAGGCAGTGTTTCAGGATGCTTAAAAGCACAGAATCTAGGGCCAGAATGCTTCGCATTGACCTAGGCAAAGATTTTGTGACCTCTGTTAGTTTCCTCATCCAGGAGCAAATCGGTTAACATACTTAAATTATGTAGAATACTGCATGGAATGGAGCAAGCACTATGTAAGTATTAGCCTTGATTACTGTCTCTGAGTAGTTGGTGTTCTCTGTGGACACACTTGAGAATAGTCTAACGATTTCACCAGTACTACTTTGGACACAGTGAGGAGGCTACTCACCTTGAATTTCTTCAGCCGTATATGTAGGAATGCCCCTGCACATGTTAACAATGGATTTTCCAAACTTGTCTAGATTGTTGACTTTGTTAGGGTTGATTGAGTACATCAAGCCTTTGGGAGGCGGGCTCTCTGGTCCTTCACCCTGAAGCTGAGTATGGAGAAGACAGGGAAAAAGAAAGAGGGAGAATAAATGCTAAACCTAGTGGTCTGTTGAATTGAGCACTGTGTACAAGACCAACAGGCAGTATTGCTTGGCTATCATTTTTCCATAATCAAAATAAAGAAAAACCAATTGCAACCATGTATATCTCAGAATTTTTAAGTGTCCCAAGGGATTTGGCTGGTTTGAAACCTCAGCTTCTGATAAAAGCACAAGTCTAAGGCTAAATTTATTCTGAAGTTTGGGCCTTGTTTCGTTATCTTTCATTTCTCAGATTGAGCTGCATGGTAGCCAGCTTCTGAGAATGCAGTTGATTTAGTTTCTTTACCTTGTCAATGAAAGGCACCCATTTATCAGTTATTGAAATATAAACTCAGGCAAACATTTTAAAGAATGATGGATCCCCTCTCCCCGCCCATCCCAGTTGAGATTGCCAGATATAACACAGGACATCCAGTTACATTTGAATTTCAGATAAACAACAAATCCTTTTAAAATATAAATATGTCCCAAATATCGAATAGGACATACTTATACTAAAAAGTTTTCCATTGCTTATCTGCAATCTAAACTTAACTGTGTATTATCTCTTTTTTTTCTTTCTTCTAAGTGTAATATCCCTAACTCAATACTTGCAGAAAGAATGTCCTTGGAGAATCGCTGAGGGCTCTCCCTGGGGTGAGCAGAGTTTTTCTTCTCTACCAGTAAATGTTAGATATTTTTAGAAGCCTTAGGGGGCAGGTGTGAGCCACCACGTTTGAGTGTGGTGGCAGCTGCTTCTCCTGGTACACTAACCAATTCCACTTCCCCATTTGGGTTCCACTGTAGTCAAGAGGGACTGATTGTGACCTACACATTATTTACTGGAGATCAGAAGACCTACTCAGAACAAAAATAAAATGACTTTTATTTTTACCTTTTTTTCCTTGACCATTGCAGTGAGGGCTTTTAGAGAGGGCATGGCGTCCATGTTCATTTTGTGCACAATGCATGCCTTCTTGTGAAAGACTCTGGTGGCAGCAAAGCCCTGTTAAGAAGGTGGTAGGTAATGAGTCTGTTCTCTGCAGAGCTTTTCTCATCAGAAATCAGTTTCACCAAGATGATGGAGAACTAGAGTAATTAAGAGTGCAGGATCTGGCCCTGTTTTGCAATCATATTTATCACTGGCATTTCTAAGAATAAGCTACTAACTCTTTGAGGGCGGAGACTGAATGTCTGACTCGTTGCTTTACCTTCAGGTTCTAACATTGTAAGAGTCATTACATATGTCTGTTTTGCTGAAAACTTTACTACTATCACATTTTAGTCTCCTTTGGTCTTTATATTTCAAGGAGGCAGGAAAGACAGGAATTAGTTTTCTAATTGATCAGATGATAAAACTATAAAGAGTTGGCTTTGTTAAAGTACAGAGTTTGTTCAATACAGAACTGGTAATTTGTACAGCTGGGTTGTCTAATCAGAGCCAAGTGTTTTTTCGCTTTCCTTACCAATTAACATTATCATCTACATTTCCTTTGGTGCTTTTAAATTACAGGTGAAATACTGTTTCTGCCCTTTCAGAAGAAAATTTTGAAACAATATACTGAGTGAAATAAGTAAATCAGAAAAAAATCAAAACTATATGATTTCACACAGGTGGGATATAAAACTGAGACTCATGGACATAGATAAAAGTGAAGTGGTTACCAGGGAGAGGGGGTGTGGGGGATGAGTGGGGGAAAGGGAGTAAAGAGAGACAAGTATACCCTGATAGAAAATGATTTGACTTTGGGTGGTGGGTGTGCAACATAATCAACAGTTCAAATGCTATAGAAACATCTACTGGAAACCTATGTATTCTTTATTGATCAATGTCACCCTGTTAAATTTAACTTTCTAAATAAAATTTTTTTAAAAAAGAAAGAAATTGAAGGTAGAATGAGATAGGCTGTGCTTTGGCACTAGTAATATTGTGATGGTCTTTGACCATTACTGAGGGTGTCTGTGGCAAAGCAAAAGGATGTTTATATTTGTCTTATAGACCCTACAATCTCTAGAACATAGTGGATCCTAATTACTGTTCATTGGTTTAAATTTTAACTCATTGTGGGAAAATTATTAACAGAAATTGTATCTACAGGATGAAACTGGGTGAGCTAAATAGGCACTTTTACTTATAACTATGCTTATGTGCAGTTAGAATTTATTTTTTAACTTTTTATGGTTAGTGGGCAATATTTCTTAATTAAAAAAGAAGCCTCATATTTGTAAAGAATGGAAATTGCATGTTGGCTACCTACAGTTTTGTAATCCCAGAGCGTATTCCAGGAGTTCCATCCGTTATTGTTGTCCACATTGGCCACGTTGTGTTCATTGTTGACACTCACTGACTGTTGCCCACTTCCACCGCTGTTGTTGTTATCACTGATGTTGATACTCTGAAATTTGCAAGAAATTAATAATAATTTAATATCACATTTCTTTGCAGCTACATTGTTTAACACACTTTAAAAATTGAGACTTACATATTCAGCAAGGGCAGGAATCAGGAGGACACCAAGAAGTCCAATAAAGACAATCTGAAATCACAAATAGCATTGGTCTCCAGTCACATGGCAAAGCAATGTCCTCTTCTTTCTCGCTCTGTCCACACTTGTAGAAAATATTTACTAATTTTACTACTCTGTTGAGTGGTCTCTTTGTTCTTCTTCGACCATATATATTATTAACCATAAAAAGTTTTAATGACAATGTAGAATTGTAGGTTAATTACTTATAGTAATTATGTTATTGTGATATATAGTTTAAAAAATTTTAATGTAGGTCTTGTGAAAAAAAATGATAGTGTTGGTATATTAAAGAATAAATTTGAAAATGAATAGTATACATGATATGAAAATGATTATAAGTTCTGAGAATCACATCTAAAAATGATTTAAGTTAACTTTCCTATTTGATATGAATGCTTTCTTCCCTTCTTAGATCTCCTACCAGCAGAAGTAGTCTTTTTAATGTTTATTTTTTTAAAAAGCAACAGATTAGTAAGCAGGTTTAATAGTGGTGCTGAGGGGCGAGGGGTGGAGCGCCTGGCGGTCAAGTGTGGTTAGCAGAAGAGAAGTTAATAACTGTCCCGGGATACCTGGTTTAGTCATTTGTCACTGGGAATTTGATATTGCTTATCAGAACACAAGGTTTCATACAAGGTGCCTGATTCTCAGTACTTGTTCTTGTTTCCTTTACCTGGGATAAAATGGATTGCGAACTGCACTGGTAATTCAAGGTAATTTTATATTTGTTTAATTTTTCTCCTGCTAGCTTAAAAGGGAAGTAAAAATTAGTCTCAAAAGAAAAAAAAGTCAAGGGGTGAAAGAAATTTTAGAGGTGACTAGAACAATGCAGTCCTTTTACAGATGAGGAAATTGAGCTTTTAGAAGTCATTTAGGAGACTTGACCAAGTTTGTATTGGCCAAGGTTGTACCTCAACTCTTTTTTTTTTTAACTTTGTTGTTTTGGGAACTTATTTCTAGGTATTGATTTTATACTTCATTATGAAGCAGAGTCTGCTGCAGTTAATTTTAATATTTAGTATGTTGAAACATGAAAATATTCTTCTGATTCTAGCCCTGTGCAACCTGTTAGAAGAGACACATGATACCAGTTACTTTGGCAGAATCTTGTGGTCCACCTGCTACACTCTTAGCCTTTAATCTGGAACTACAAGTAAGAATCTGCACTAGCTTTAGGCTTCAGGGTTTTTCATGAATAAATGACTATGAGAAAGACAGAGGGACACAGAGAAACAGAAACAGACCGGGAGAGAGAGAGATGAGAAGCATCAACTCATAGTTGCAGCAATTTAGTTGTTATTGATTGCTTTATCTCATACATGGCTTGACCCGGGGGAGGGGGTTTCAGCTGAGCCAGTGACCTTTTGCTCAAGCCAGTGACCTTGGGCTCAAGCTAGCGACTTTTGGACTCAAGCCAGTGACCATGAGGTCATATCTATGATCCCACGCTCAAGCCAGCAACCTTGAGGTTTTGAACCTGGGTCCTCAGCATCCCAGGTGGACTCTCTATCCACTGTGCCATCACCTGGCCAAGCAATAATATTATTTTTATCTTGTCTGAACATTCTTAGGAGTTTTGATAAAGGAGAAATTTAAGAATGTGGGGAAAGATAGACATTTCCTAGAGATTAGGAACTGCTTGCAACCAGCCCAGACTTAAATTAGGAGATCTGGGAAGTAATTTTATTAAAATTAGCATGGTACAAAATGCTCAGACAGCTGTCTAATCCCACTATAACTATCTTTCTCTATAGCCATGCTTAAAATGTCACAATTCCATGAAAATAAAGAGAGGTTTGTTTTTTTTAAAGACAAAACTTTCTGTTATGGTGATACTGTCATAAGCAGACTCCCTTAGCTCAGAATGTTGACAGTGTCCTATTTATAAGGTAATTTATAAGGTAATAAATTCAAAAGGAAGATCCTACTCACTGTGAACTTCATCTTGACTTCACCAAAGCAATGGAGTAGAGAAGGCAGGTAGGCATGGACTCATACAAGAAGCCTTCTCATATTTGTACTTGACTGGCTTTACTCAAACAAGGTGTGACCAGGTGGAGTCAAAGACTTATCTTTCTGCATTTCCCATATCTACATCAAAATCCAGGGTACGAAGAAGCCTTTAGAATGTTGGCCTGGCTAACAAGGCCGGCATTAATCTGACTCATCATTTGGTAAAGTTAAAAATATCACAACAAACCCAATATGATTTATGATAACTTTTGGCCCCAACTGATGTGTGGGTGTGGGTATTTTATATATTGATATTACTCAGATTCAGATATAGAATGATCCCTAAAATCAAATAAGATCACAGACAAGAAACAGTAGGCACACTGGGCCTTTCAGATAACAGATTCTGTAAGAATGTGGGATGACTTCATCTTCTTGCCTTTACCTTAACTTAGTCCATTGTGATAGTTTTGCTTAGACTAACCGTGTTCTATTAGCTAACCCCACCAAACCTATCCTCTTTCCTGCTGTCTTGAGCTCTCTCCATGACAGTACCATATATCCAGTTGGACAATCTGGGGGCTGTCTTCAGCCCATTTTTCTGACCACTGCATCCAGTTAGTTACAGCCTTGTCATTTCATCTTAGAAATGCTTTTTGCTCTTTTTTTGTGGCACCTCAGAGGCATTCAGTGGCTTCAGGATGAAGTTGAACATCTCCTTCCCAGCCACTGGCTGCCAGAAACTCAACACACAACAATACAAACATCATACATTTTATGAGAAGCATCTAGCCACAGAAGTTGCTGCCGATGCTCTGGGTGAGAATCAGTGGTGGGAACAACAAACAAAGTGTCCCCACGAAGCAGGGTATCTTGACCTATGGCTATGTTGGCCTGTTACTGAGTAAGGGGCATTCCTGTTACAGGCAAAGGAGGACTGGAGAGAGAAAGCACAAATCTGTTCAAGGTTGTATTGTGGGTGTCAAGCTCAGTGTTCTCAACTTGGTCATTGTAATAAGAAAGGTAAAAAGATATTCCTGGTCTCAGTGGTACTACTGTGTCTTATCACCTGGGGCCCAAAGAGCTAGCAGGATCTGCAAACTTTTCAATTTCCTTAAAGAAGATGATGTCCACCAATACATTATGAGAAAGCCCCTAAACAAAGAAGGTATGACATCAAAGCACCCAAGATCTAGCATCTGGTTTCTCTACATGTACTGCAACACTGACAGTGGCGTATTGCTCTGAATAAATAGCATACTAAGTAAATTAAGGAAGAGGCCACAGAATATACTAAACTTTTAGGCAAAGAAGGAAAGGAAGGAGGGAGGAAGGAAAATGAAAGAAATGTCCTTCAACTCTGTCTTTTTCCATAGCTCTTTTTACCTAGACTTTTCCGTTATACAATTGATCACCCTGGTCACCATCTTTTATATTTCAGTGCATGATCTACCATGCTTAGCATCTTTCACTGCAAGCTTATGAGATAAACTTCCAACTCATTTAAACAGTGTCCAGGGTCTTTTATAATAAGGTTCCCAAAGACTTCCAAGCTGTATCTGTCACTCTCCGCCATGCACCTACATTCCAGCTACACCAGAGCCCACCATTCCTGGAATATTTAGGAGGTTCCATGACCCTTTGCTTTCACACATGCTCGACTCTCATGCTGGAATGCCAACCCCTTGCCTTTCCTGAACTGGCAAACTGCTATTCACGTTCAAGGCCCAGCTCAGTACCACTGCTTCTATCACATCTCCTCCATATCCTAGGGAAACTTTCTTTTTTTCCTGGACCATAGAATAAATCTCTGTCCCTTTATTTACTTCTAGATAATTTATTTTTCAGAACTTATGTTAAAATAATAAAAATTGTATTCATCAGAAGCAGAGAGTAGAAACTGTCCTGGGCAAACAAGTAAAAGCTCAGGAGGTGAATTAAAGTTTTTTTTAAATTTCTTGTTCTTTCCTGCACATTTAAGCTACTAAATCAGCCTGACCAAGCAGTGGCACAGTGGGTAGAGCATCAGAATGGAACGCTGAAGACCCAGGTTAAAACCCCAAGGTCATCAGCTTGAGCAAGGGCTCATCTGGCTTGAATGCAGGCTCACCACCTTGAGCACAGGGTCGCTGGCTTGAGCATGGGATCATAGACATGACCCCATGGTTGCTGGCTTCAGCCCAATGGTCTCTGACTTGAAACCCAAGGTCACTGGCTTGAGCAAGGGGTCACTGACTCAACTGAAGGCCCCTGGTCAAGGCACATATGAGAAAGCAATCAATGAGCAACTAAGATGCTGCAACTATGAGTTGATGCTTCTCATCTCTCTCCCTTCTTGTCTCTGTCCCTCAATCTCTCTCTCTAATAATAATAATAATAATAATAATAATAAGCTAGTAAATCAAATACTGAAAAGGAAAACTTTATTTCATTAATTGCTGATCTATAAATTTCCTTTTTGGAAACTTTCTTCAGCCCATGATTATCCTTTTATTCATGGACTGAAATCACAGCATGTGGTTACAGGGTTATAAAGCTTGATTCACTATGAACATCTCTTCAAAATGTCAGTATGGGTGGTAAGATTTTGTTTATGCATTCACAGATTTCTTTTAAATTCACTCTTGCAAAAGATCCATAAGCCTGAGGTGGAAGGCAGACCTTGAAGAGGTCTTCATCTGCTTTAGGAACTGTCACATCCCTACAAAGGCAAAGAGTGGAGGGCACGGTGCCTCTTCTCTCAGCTGCAGGAAGTCACTGTGGTACATGGGTGCAGTGCCTAGTGCCCTCTGTGGGTATCATGCCTTACCAAGGACTTGAGGTTGACATTTTCTACTGTGGGCTGTGAAATGCTCCATAAAAAATAGAGAGAAAGAGTGCAGGATCCAATAATCCTTCTCGTAGACATGGACAATTCACATCCACATATCAAATGTACTATGAAATTTGTAGGGGAGAAATCTATGTCATGTTGTGTCATCTAGATCACTCTTAAGTGTCCATAGATCCTAGTTGTTTTTTCTTTTTTTTTATTTATTCCCCCCCCCCCAAATATATTAACATTCGTGGGGGACATGTGCTTCCTCTGAAGATACACCCTGGATTTGAAAATCAATTTGGGGAACTACTGATTGGAACTAGAAGCCAGGAGACCTAGATTCTGTTCTGTTTTCTCCTTTCAGTGAATCTTTTCTGTCCTCTGGGCTTTAGGTTTCTTATTGGTCAAGAAGAGAAAAATTCTTTCTTTATACAACATCATCATTTCAGCGTCTCCAAAAATCAGAAGGCTCTCTTCCTCTGGACTTTACGTGGTATATGTATAAATGTGTGTTTGTGAGTATGTGTGTGGGCATAGGGTTGGGTGGTCAACTCTTACCTCAACCTTTGCCTGGTATCCAAGGCCAAAAGTCTTAAGGCAGCATGAGCAAGTTTCTTGCTCCCTCTCACATTGAGAGTTATGTTTAGTATGGTTCTTGTCACAAATGAGAAAGAACATATCTGTTTGTATTTTTGTCACCTCCATAGGACCTAGAATTTGCCAGCACATATGCGATGCTAATAAGCTCATTTTTTTTTTGACAGAGACAGTGATAGAGGGACAGATAGAGACAGACAGACAGGAAGGGAGAGAGATGAGAAGCATCAATTCTTTGTTGTGGCACCTTAGTTGTTCATTGATTGCTTTCTAATATATACCTTGACTGGGGGCCTACAGCATAGCAAGTGATCCCTTGCTCAAGCCGGTGACCTTGGGCTTCATACCAGCAACCTTTGGGTTCAAGCCTGCAACCATGCGGTCACGTCTATGATCCCATGCTCAAGCCAGCAACCTCGCACTCAAGCTGGTGAGCCCGCGCTTAAGCCAGCGACCTTGGGGTTTTGAACCTGGTTCCTCCACATCCTAGTCCGACACTCTATCCACTGCACCATTGCCTAGTCAGCCTAATAAGCTCATTTTAAAAATTGTAATTGAATAAATGTGATGCTTAAGCTAGAGCAGTGGTTGGCAAATTCAATAGTCAACAGAGCCAAATATCAATAGTACAACAATCAAAATTTCTTTTGAGAGCCAAATTTTTTAAACTTAAACTATATAGGTAGGTACATTGTTATTAACTTAATTAGGGTACTCCTAAGCTGGCCTTTGTGCCCGCATTCAAGGGGCCAAAGAGCCGCATGTGGCTCACGAGCCGAAGTTTGCCGACAACAGAGCTATAGAATTTAAAAAGTGCATTATTTATTTCTGAGTTTTGGAGCCAGCAAGAGCAGTGCAGACCTACACTGGCTATAGTGACACATCAAGGAAGTCCTAGGAGATGGTATGACCCAGTGCCTTACAGTCAGTGTGGGGTGAATCAATTCATGGGTAAATAGGGCCTGCCCTGCCCACAGAGCTAGATGTGGGGTCATGCCAAGAACCCAGCCCCTATCATCTTATCTCACAGCACATGCCCAAGGCCTCACCTCCCCCCACACCCTGTCACGTGGAACTGGGAGGGACCTCCCTTGGTGTGGGGCAGACAGGACACAGTGCACATGTAATATGCTCACACTGAGTGGAGGGATTTCTGAGCTTCCCCAGGGAGCTCAGACTCTTCTCGGAGGGGAAGGGAAAGTGTACTTGCAGGGCACTTTTTCATCATTAAATAGCCTTATTCAAGAGCCCCTCCCCTCCATCGCCATGTTAATGGACTGACTTTGCAGTCACCTGTGAAGCTCTCAGTAATCTCTCTTTGTTTCTTGCCCTGTTTTTGACACCCAGGACTCAGCTGGCCTTAGCCCATTTGACCTCACACTGCAATTTACTTGCTAGAGTGCGGAAGCCCCGTCAAGCAGGGATGCTGTCTCAGTCTCTCTGCCTCTAGTGTTGTTTTCCTGAGCCTCCCACACCAGTTTGAAGATCCTTGGGATGGTCTGGGTTCAGGTGGTTCACTGTGAGGTCTAACACACTCTGTCCCATCAGGGGAAACTTGGGTCCCCTCCCATGGTGCTGGTTTACCAGCCTGCAGCTAGGACTCCAGTTACGGTTCCTGTGGCTACAGCTCCCGGGCTGTGGCCGTCACTGCTGCGCTTGCATCAGACCTTCCACAGACATCGTGGCCAGGAAGGGCACATCCAAAAATAACAATAGGAACATGTAAATGAACATTTTAATAACTTTTGCTGGAAAACTTCTAATTCCAGAAAATCCATGCTTGCTTTCTTTCTTTCTTTCTTTCTTTCTTTCTTTCTTTCTTTCTTTCTTTCTTTCTTTCTTTCTTCCTTCCTTCCTTCCTTCCTTCCTTCCTTCCTTCCTTCCTTCCTTCCTTCCTTCCTTCCTCTCTCTCTCTCTCTCTTTCTTTCTTTCTTTTATTTCATAGTTGCTTCTGCGTAAGACAGAAATTCTTCTCAGATAGCAGCTAGGTGGAGGAAGCTCTTTCCCATGGCTTCACAGAGCCCCTTTCCTTTGCTGTTCCCTCGGGGACAATTGCCTTCCAAAATGTACACAATGCTGCCTTTCTGTTCTTGCTTGTAAGTCTGTCCAATTGCATTTGCCAAACATTTTGGATGCCGTGCCCCCCCCCCCCCCCCGGAGGCAACCAAACTGGCAAAATCTTGCTAAAAGAAGGTCTCCTGAGTGATGACTTTATTTATATAAACTATGTGAAAGTATAGATACACAGAATGTTGAACCATCAAATCTGCCTCAGTACTTCCATCCTGAAGAGGATTTGGAGACAATGTGCCATACGAGGAACAGAAATCTCATCGTAACAGTACCATATTGCTTTATAATTGTCTCCTAGCTAATTCAGAAGAACACTTATTCTTTGTTTGGTGTTTCTTGTGAAGCAGGTTAGAGAAAAATACTTCAGGTGTGTTTCTTCAACCAGGCTGCCAGGCTTGGAAAGGACAGAACACCCCAAAGGGATATTGGATTCTCAAGGGGCCTCAGGGTATCTTGAGCTTCCAGGATTACTTTTTAATTAATAGCAAGTTACCATGCTTCAGCAAGTGCAATGCCCCAGTTAAGCACAAGTACTGCAGAAGACTCAAAGATGTAAAACAACTAGTGTTCATACTCCAAGATTCTGAAATCTCTATGACAGATACAGCTGGCTTCCTGACGTGATCAGAGTAGCTACATAGGACTCACGTTCAGATGAGAACCCCATATCTGAGTTTAGTGCTTTGCAGGTGCCAGCTTGAAATTCTTAGTACTGTAATTTTATTTTTGAACCTGTGTTTTGTAAGTGAAGTCTGAGGAGACAACAGGGCATGCAGTGGGAGCTGGGAGCCATGGCTCATGCGCGATCCCACCCCCTGCTTCTCCCCACCTCCCTACACAGACCTCTCACGTCCACAGGTGGAGTCTGGGTGCAGGTGCTGGAAGGGCCAAGCTTTAACACGTACACCTGCAGGGTGAGGCCCCGGTGCCTTTGAGGATTTGCTCTTACCTTGCAAATATCCCCATGCCCAATTTGCACTGGACTTTGCAACACAGACACATAATATGGATATAACAAACTAAAGTAGGAAGAGGCAAGGTTCTAAGGTGATGATTTGCAACTGTACAAGGTCACACGGCAGGTGAGAATAGAATCTTTTTATTTATTTTTATTTATTTTTATTTATTTATTTATTTATTTATTTATTAAATTTTCTGAAGCTGGAAATGGGGAGAGACAGTCAGACAGACTCCCGCATGCGCCCGACCGGGATCCACCCGGCACGCCCACCAGGGGTGAAGCTCTGCCCATCAGGGGGCAATGCTCTGCCCCTCCGGGGCCTCGCTCTGCCGCGACCAGAGCCATTCTAGCGCCTGGGGCAGAGGCCAAGGAGCCATCCCCAGCGCCCGGGCCATCTTTGCTCCAATGGAGCCTTGGCTGCGGGAGGGGAAGAGAGAGAAGAGAGGAAGGAGGGGGGGTGGAGAAGCAAATGGGCGCCTCTTCTATGTGCCCTGGCCGGGAATCAAACCCAGGTCCCCCGCACGCCAGGCCGACGCTCTACCGCTGAGCCAACCAGCCAGGGCCAGAATCTTTTTAGTACGAAGGCTTCATGCAGAAAATTGACCATTGGTAGAGGCCTATGGCACAGCCTGGACATAGACATGTGTTGGGGGGAAAGGTCAGGCCGCTTCTACCTAAGGGAGCAGCAGAGTCAGGTGGCATGAACTGGGGGTTCAGTGGCTGTGAGGAGACCAGCTTACAACATTACAAACACTCTCAGATTTACCTTTAGAGTTCCAAAATATCTCGTGTAATCACAATTAGAGACAAGTTGAGTCAGAATTATTTTCCATATCAAGAATCTACAATTTTGTATACAATGAGCTTGAGATATTATATGGATTTAATCCTCCCCAATAGCCACTGGAAACTTTCTTTTCCCTGGCCTCTGTGCTCAGGTATAGCCCTGCATGTCCAAGGCCCTGTTCTCTTTCTCACACCTGTGTAGTATGTTCCCACACCCTTGAGCTCCTCCCAGTAAATTAATATTTTAGTTGGTGGTCATGGGTGTTTCTCTAAAAAAGCAATTACTTGATTATTTTTGTAATTGACACACCTTTAAATTTGATTTGGCCTCTTCATAGAGGCACGTATAAAAAGATATCTAAACAAGTATGTATATTTAAGAAATTTCATGATTCATCTTAAAATAGATTGAAGGTATGTACATACAGATAATGTGCGATGGACATCTTGTATACCTATTAGGCTATGAGTCTTTTGCGACAGAGCACATATCTCTTGTGTCTAGTATAGCCACTGCCATGTGACTCGGGCTCAATCAAAGATAATCTCAACTGAAATTCAGGGACAAAATAGAGTCTACTAATTTTGGCCATTTTCTTCAAATCTAGAAGATGTTATTCAATTTCCTCTCTATTCTTGAATGAAAAGTAAAAAAAGAAAAAAGAATTTGGATTAAAAAATAATCCTCCTTGAATCTGCGATAGTATCTGTGGGATTCAGTTTTCCTTGTCTGGACGAGGTTCTCTACTCTTCTTCTGGCCACTGTTCAAAATGTTTGGCAGTCTATCCAAGTCCTCTATGTCAGTCCTATCTTAAAACTAATTGCCTACTACACTAATTAGGCTTCTAGAAATGTCATCCTTCTCCCAATTTCTGTTTTCACCCATTCTTTATTACCTCTCATCTTGGAGGAATGTGCTCTTAAGAGAGCCCAAGACCAACATCTCCACCTCTGAAGCTCACCTCCCTCTATCTTCCCTTTTCTCCAACTTCAATATCTTCCTGAGAGTTTGTTACTTCTTTCTGGTTTGTATGGTCAAATCTTCTTAATGTTGGCCCTGCCGGCTGGCTCAGGGGTAGAATGTCGGCCCAGTGTGTGGAAGTCCTGGGCTCGATTCCCGGCCAGGGTACACAGGAGAAGCGCCCATCTACTTCTCCATCCTTCCTCCTCTCCTTTCTCTCTCTTTCTTCCTTTCCTGCAGCAAAGGCTCCATTGGAGCAAAGTTGGCCCAGGTGCTGAGAATGGCTCCATGGCCTCCACCTCAGGCGACATTCTAGAACAGGGGTCCCCAAACTTTTTACACAGGGGGTCAGTTCACTGTCCCTCAGACCATTGGAGGGCCAGACTATAAAAAAAAAACTATGAACAAATCCCTATGCAGACTGCACATATCTTATTTTAAAGTAATAAAACAGAACGGGAACAAATACAATATTTAAAATAACAAGTAAATTTAAATCAACAAACTGACCAGTATTTCAATGGGAACTATGAGCCTGCTTTTGGCTAATGAGATGGTCAATGTGCTCCTCTCACTGACCACCAATGAAAGAGGTGCTCCTTCCGGAAGTGCGGCAGGGGCCGGATAAATGGCCTCAGGGGGCCCGCATGCGGACCGCATGCCAGAGTTTGGGGACCCCTGCACTAGATTGTCTTCTGTTGCAACAAAACAACACCCCAGATGGGCAGAGCATCGCCCCCTAGTGGGCTTACCAGGTGGATCCCGGTCGGGCACATGCGGGAGTCTGTCTCTCTGCCTCCCACTTCTCACTTCAGGAAAAAAAAATATCTTCCTAATGTTAAAACAAAACTAAAAACAAACATAAAAACCTTTCCTTAACTCTATGTTCTTCATTCAGACAGCTTATATTTCCTTCCTTTTACATCTCTTAGAAAAATCATGTAGATTTTCTGATCCCACTTTTTCAAGTCCCAGTCATAGCTCAACCCACTGCAGCTTGTCTTTGTGTCGAAGGATAAGAGGTGGTGCCGAGACTCAAAGGCAAGGAGTCGAACCCTGCGACCTCTGATATGCTTGTACCTTTTCAGTACTCCTGCAATTTGACTTTGTACTTTTATTTATTTATTTATTTTTATAATTTTATTTTTTTAATGGGGTAACATCAATAAATCAAGGTACATATATTCAAAGAAAACATGTCCAGGTTATCTTGTCATTCAATTATGTTGCATACCCATCACCCAAAGTCAGATTGTCCTCTGTCACCTTCTATCTAGTTTTCTTTGTGCCCCTCCCCCTCCCCTTTTCCCTCTTCCCCCACCCCCCGTAACCACCACACTCTTATCAATGTCTCTTAGTCTCGCTTTTATATCCCACCTACGTATGGAATAATGCAGTTCCTGGTTTTTTCTAATTTACTTATTTCACTTCGTATAATATTATCAGGATCCCACCATTTTGCTGTAAATGATCCGATGTCATAATTTCTTATGGCTGAGTAGTATTCCATAGTGTATATGTGCCACATCTTCTTTATCCAGTCATCTATTGATGGACTTTTTGGTTGTTTCTATGTCCTGGCCACTGTGAACAATGCTGCAATGAACATGGGGCTGCATGTGTCTTTACGTATCAATGTTTCTGAGTTTTGGGGGTATATACCCAGTAGAGGGATTGCTGGGTCATAAGGTAGTTCTATTTTCAGTTTTTTGAGGAACCACCATACTTTCTTCCATAATAGTTGTACTACTTTACATTCCCACCAACAGTGAATGAGGGTTCCTTTTTCTCCACAGCCTCTCCAACATTTGTTATTACCTGTCTTGTTAATAATAGCTAATCTAACAGGTATGAGGTGGTATCTCATTGCAGTTTTGATTTGCATTTCTCTAATAACTAAAGAAGATGAGCATCTTTTCATATATCTGTTGGCCATTTATATTTCTTCCTGGGAGAAGTGTTTGTTCATGTCCTCTTCCCATTTTTTTATTGGATTATTTGTTTGTTTGTTGTTGAGTTTTATGAGTTCTTTGTATATTTTGGATATTAGGCCCTTATCTGAGCAGTTGTTTGAAAATATCATTTCCCATTTAGTTGGCTGTCTATTTTGTTATCAGTTTCTCTTGCTGAGCAAAAACTTCTTAGTCTGATGTAGTCCCATTCATTAATTTTTGCCTTCACTTCTCTTGCCTTTGGAGTCAAATTCATAAAATGCTCTTTAAAACCCAGGTCCATGAGTTTAGTACCTATGTCTTCTTCTATGTACTTTATTGTTTCAGGTCTTATGTTTAGATCTTTGATCCTGACTTTGTACTTTTTGACGCTGATAATCTTTCCCTTTTTGAAATCCTCTCCTTCCTTAAGTTCTGTTACACATGTTTTTACTCCAGCTGCTTCTTCCACCACCTGAACAGTTGCTTGGTTCTCTTCTTTCCCCTGTCCCTTCAATGTTGATGTTGGAATCAATCCTTGATTCTCTTCTTTCATCACCCTGCTCATTATTGCTGTAAGACCCCCTCTGTTCTGAATAATTGAGCTACCTCTACATGCTGGAAAAACAGATCAAATCGTACCAAGTTTCAAAAAAAATTTTTTTTACAACTGTGTGCATTCAATGTATTTAATAATCACATATCAAAATCAAATAGACTTCAAACCAAACCGTTTTTGTCAGTTTCCAATATGCTGTTTTTCTATAAATTCTATTTAGTTCAGGGGCATTTTTAACAGCTAGTCAATCAAAATAGGCAACTCGTCTATCTTCAACTGATTCCTCACACCTCCTTACCCCTTACACAATGATCACCATAGCCTGTAAATTCTATCTTTTAAATATTTCTTTTTAAAAACAGTCTAAAACTATTTTCTTTTTTTAAAATTTATTTATTAAATTTAATGCAGTGACATTGATAAATCAGGGTACATATGTTGAGAGAAAACATCTCTAGATTATTTTGACATTTGATTGTGCTGTATACCCCTCCCCCAAAGTTAAATTGTCCTCTGTCACCTTCTATCTGGTTTTCTTTGTGCCCCTCCCCTCCCCCAACCCCCTCTCCTTCTTCACCGCATCCCCCCTCCCCCCAACCCCCACCCCTGTTGCCATCACATTCTTGTTCATGTCTCTGAGTCTGATTTTTATGTCCCTTCTATGTATGGATTCATATAGTTCTTAGTTTTTTTTCTGATTTACTTATTTCACTCTGTATAATGTTATCAAGGTCCATCCATGTTATTGTAAATGATCCGATGTCATCATTTCTTATGGCTGAGTAGTATTCCATAGTATATATGTACCAAAGCTTTTTAATCCACTCGTCCTCTGATGGACACTTGGGCTGTTTCCAGATCTTCGCTATTGTGAACAATGCTGCCACAAACATGGGGGTGCATTTCTCCTTTTGGAGTTGTTCTATGGTGTCCTTGGGGTATATTCCTAAAAGTGGGATAGCTGGTTCAAAAGGCAGTTCGATTTTCAGTTTTTTGAGGAATCTCCATACTGTTTTCCACAGTGGCTGCACCAGTCTGTATTCCCACCAGCAGTGCAGGAGGGTTCCCTTTTCTCCATATCCTCACCAGCACTTATTCTGTGTTGTTTTGTTGATGAGTGCCATTCTAACTGGTGTGAGGTGATATCTCATTGTGGTTTTAATTTGCATTTATCTAATGATTACTGATGTTGAGCATTTTTTCATATGCCTATTGGCCATCTGTATGTCCTCTTTGGAGAAGTGTCTATTCATCGCTTTTGCCCATTTTTGGATTGGATTGTTTGTCTTCCTGGTGTTGAGATTTAGAAGTTCTTTATAAATTTTGGTTATTAACCCCTTATCAGACGTATTGTCAAATATGTTCTCCCATTGTGTAGTTTGTCTTTTTATTCTGTTCTTGTTGTCTTTAGCTGTGCAAAAGCTTTTTAGTTTGATATAGTCCCATTTGTTTATCCTGTCTTTTATTTCACTTCCCCGTGGAGATAAATCAGCAAATATATTGCTCCGAGAGATGTCCGAGAGCTTTCTGCCTATGTTTTCTTCTAAGATGCTTATGGTTTCATGGCCTACATTTAAGTCTTTTATCCATTTTGAGTTTATTTTTGTGAGTGGTGTAAGCTAGTGATCTAGTTTCATTTTTTTGCAGGTTGCTGTCCAATTTTCCCAACACCATTTGTTAAAGAGGCTGTCTTTACTCCATTGTATTTCCTTACCTCCTTTGTCAAATATCAGTTGTCCATAGAACTGTGGGTTTATTTCTGGGTTCTCCGTTCTGTCCCATTGATCTATATGCCTGTTCTTATGCCAGTACCAGGCTGTTTTGAGTACAATGGCCTTGTAGTATAACTTGATATCAGGAAGTGTGATACCTCCCCCTTTATTCTTCTTTTTTAAGATTGCTGAGGCTATTCATGTTCTCTTTTGGTTCCATATAAATTTTTGGAATATGTGCTCTATATCTTTGAAGTATGTCATTGGTATTTTAATTGGTATTGCATTGAATTTATAGATTGCTTTGGGTAATATAGACATTTTAATGATGTTTATTCTTCCTAACCATGAGCACGGTATATGCTTCCACTTGTTTGTATCTTCCTTGATTTCTTTTATTAATGCTTTGTAATTTTCCGAGTACAAGTCTTTAGTCTCCTTGGTTAAGTTTATTCCTAGGTACTTTATTTTTTTGGTTGTAATTGTGAAGGGGATTGTTTCCTTAATTTCTCTTTCTGACTGTTCATTGTTGGTGTATAAAAATGCCTCTGATTTCTGAGTATTGATTTTATATTCTGCCACTTTGCTGAATTCATTCATCAGGTCCAGTAGCTTTTTGACTGAGACTTTAGGGTTTTCTATATATAATATCATATCATCTGCAAATAATTATAGTTTTACTTCTTCTTTTCCAACTTGAATGCCTTTTATTTCTTTTTCTTGTCTGATTGCTGTGGTTAGGACTTCCACGATTCTGTTGAATAAGAGTGATGAAAGGGGGCCACCTGCCTTGTTCCTGATCTTAAGGGAATTGCCTTTAATTTTTGCCCATTGAGTATGATATTGGCTGTGGGTTTGTCATAGATGGCCTTTATCATGTTGAGGTATGTTCCCTGTATTCCCACTTTGCTGAGAGTTTGGATCATGAATGGGTGCTGGATTTTATCAAATGCTTTTTCTGCATCTATTGAAATTATCATATGGTTTTTCTCCTTCTTTTTGTTTATGTGATGAATCACATTGATTGATTTATGAATATTGTACCAGCCTTGCCTCCCCAGAATAAATCCCACTTGATCATGGTGTATGATTTCTTCCATATATTGTTGGATCCGGTTTGCTAATATTTTGTTGAGGATTTTAGCATCTATATTCATCAGAGATATTGGCCTATAATTTTCTTTCTTTGTCTTGTCTTTGCCTGGTTTTGGAATCAGAATTATGCTCGCCTCATAAAAGGAGCTTGGAAGTCTTCCTTCCTCTTGAATTTTTTGAAATAGCTTGAGAAGGATAGGAGTTAGTTCTTCTTTGAATATTTGGTAGAATTCCATTGTGAAGCCATCGGGCCCTGGACTTTTCTTTGTTGGGAGTTTTTTGATAACTGTTTCGATCTCATTTGTTGTAATCGGTCTGTTTAAGTTTTCTGATTCTTCCAGATTGATTTTTGGAAGATTGTATGTTTCAAGGAATTTGTCCATTTCATCTAGGTTGTCTAGTTTTTTGGCATACAGTTCTTCATAGTATTTTCTTATAATATTTTGTATTTCTGTTGTGTCAGTTGTTATTTCTCCTCTCTCATTTCTAATTTTATTTATTTGAGTCCTCTCTCTCTTTTTCTTGGTGAGTCTACTTAAAGGTTCATCAATCTTGTTTACCTTTTCAAAGAACCAGCTCCTAGTTTCATTGATCCTCTGTATTGTTTCTTTAGCCTCTATGTCATTTATTTCTGCTCTGATCTTTATTATTTCCTTCCTTCTACTACATTTGGGCTTTACTTGCTGTTCTTTTTCTAGTTCTTTTAGATGCAGGGTTAAGTTGTTTATTTGAGCTTTTTCTAGCTCCTTAAAGTGTGCCTGTAGTGCTATGAACTTCCCTCTCAGCACTGCCTTCACTGTGTTCCATAAATTTTGAGTTGTTGTATGCTCATTGTCATTTGTTTCTAGGAATTTTTTTATTTCTTCTTTGATCTCATTCTTAATCCATTTGTTATTTAACAACCTGCTATTTAGTTTCCATGTGTTTGAGACTTTTTGAGCTTTTCTGCTGTGATTCATTTCTAGTTTCATGCCGTTGTGATCGGAGAAAGTGCTTGATATGATTTCAGTCCTCTTAAATTTGTTGAGAGCACTTTTGTGCCCTAACATGTGGTCTATCCTAGAGAATGTACCATGAGCACTTGAAAAGAAAGTATATTCTGCTGCTTTAGGGTGAAAGGTTCTGAAGATATCTATTAAATCGAGTTGATCTAGTGTTTCCAATAAGTCTGCTGTTTCTTTGTTAATTTTCTCTCTTGAGGATCTATCTAGTGATGTTAGTGGGGTATTAAAATCCCTTACTATTATAGTATTGCTGTTGATCTCTCCCTTTAAATCCATCAAAGTCTGCTTTATATATTTGGGTGCTCCTATATTAGGTGCATAGATATTTATAATAGTTATATCTTCCTGTTGGATTACTCCCTTTATCATTATGTAGTGGCCTTCTTTATCTCTTACTTTATCCTTTGTTTTAAAGTCCAATTTGTCTGATATAAGTATTGCTACCTCCGCTTTTTTTTCATTTCTGTTTGCATGAAATGTTTTTTTTTTCCATCCTTTTACCTTCAATCTATGTGTGTCTTTTGTTCTAAGGTGTGTCTCTTGTAGACAACATATGTATGGGTCCTGTTTTCTTATCCACGCAGCTACCCTATGTCTTTTTATTGGATCATTTAATCCATTTACATTTAAGCTTATTATTGATATGTAGTTGTTTATTGCCATTTTCTTCTTTAAAGGTGTATTCCTTTTTGGCTATATTCTTTACCCACTTTGATCTGTTTACAACAGGCCCCTTAAATTTCCTGCAGCATTGGTTTGGTTGTAATGAATTCCTTGAGTTGTTTTTTGTCTGGGAAGCTTTTTATTTCTCCTTCGATTTTAAACGATAGCCTTGCTGGATAAAGTAGTCTTGGTTGTAGGTTTTTCTTCTGCATTACTTTAAATATTTCTTGTCATTCCCTTCTGGCCTCAAGTGTTTCTGTTGAGAAGTCAGATGTCATCCTTACGGGGGCTCCTTTGTAGGTGATAACTTTTTTTTCTCTTGCAGCTTTTAATATTTTCTCTTTATCGCTTAGCTTTGGTATTTTAATTATGATGTGTCTTGGTGTAGGTTTCTTTGGGTTTCTCTTTAATGGAGTCCTCTGTGCTTCTTGAACTTGTGAGAGTTTCTCTTGCATTAATTTAGGGAAGTTTTCTGCTATGATATGATTGAACAAAGTCTCTATCCCTTGTTCTTTTTCTTCTTCTTCAGGAACCCCTATGATGCAGATATTATTTCTCTTCATGTTGTCACAGAACTCTCTAAGAGTTTCCTCTGACTTTTTGAGTCTCTTTTCTCTTTTCTTCTCTGCTTTCATGCCTTCATTCCAGTTGTCCTCTAACTCGCTGATTCAATCCTCTGCTCTATCTATCCTATTTTAAATTCCTTCCATTGTGGTCTTTATTTCTGATATTGTATTTGTCATCTCCAACTGATTCTTTTTTATACTTGCTATTTCTTTATTTAGGTGTTCATAATGACCATCCATTGTTGTTCTAAGATCCCTAAGCATCCTTACAATCATTATTTTGAACTCTGCATCTAGAAGTTTGATTATTTCCATATCACTCAGTTCATCTCCTGAAGGTTTCATTTGGATTGCACTTTTTTGTCTTCTCATTTTTGGTGTTTTGTTTGTAGAGTTGGTTGAGTCTAGGCTTGGTGTTGTTTGCCTCCAGTTTTCAGTTGTGTTATTTCTAGGTCTTCTTGGGTTAGAATCAGCTATTATTTGTTATCCACTTTCAGATTTGGGCAGCTTTGAAGTCTTGATTTGTTTGTTTTCTTAACAGGTGATAGTCTTGTTTACTGATCTCAGCAGGGGGCTTCCTTGAAACTGTATCCAGGAATGCTGTGGGTGTAACCTGAGACTCTGAAGGTCTCTTCCACCAACTAATCTCACTGGGGGCAGGGTTTTTTTCTCAGCTTCAGTAGGGGGAGGTGTATCTCAGATCTCCATGGAGACCTGAGTTACTGCCCCTCCTCCCCACTTCTTGTTTTCAGCTGTGTCTTGTTGTGCTGATTGGAACTGGATAGATGTCCGGAGATCTCTGATCCGGAAGCACTTCAGCTCTGTTTTGTGAAAGGTTCAGTCCCTCCCCCAGCTATGGCCGCCTGCAGCACGGATGAGTCAGCTATTTTAGTTCGTTTCCTGCATTCCTTAGCCCCTCACAGTCTGTCCCTCTCCCTGTCCTTTCCACTTGGGAGATAAGCTGGTCTTTTCAACACACCTCGCTCCCTGGTCACCAGGCAAGTGGCTGTGAGCAGTAGTTTCTGCTCTTTTCCCTGTGTGAGATCCCCTCTGGGCTCTCAGCCTCACCCCCCCTCCCTCCATTCCTGTAAGCAGAGGAGATTCAGGCACTCCCTACCAGGATTGTTGTGGCTTCTTCTTTGCTCCTTGGTTTTTGAGAGTTTTTCTTGCAGTTCAGAGTTGGTTTTTCATGCTGATTTTTCCTAAATTGATTTATATTCCAGTTTGATGGTGAGAGCTGGGCGTCTGTGCGTCCACCTACTCCACTGCCATCTTTTTCTCCTAAAACTATTTTCTGATTATAAAAGCAGCTCATAGAAAATTCTAGAAATCTCAAAACTTAAAAAATTATCAAAGAAAATATTGACATGTTATTCTACTATGCAGAAATGCCCAGTCAACTTTTTAGTATATTTCTTTTTTATTTATTTTGAGATTTCTTTGATCCATGTGTTATGTAGAAGTGTATTAATTTGTCTTCAACTGTTTGGAATTTTCCAGTTGTTTTTGTGCTATTGATTTCTAGTTTAACTCCATTGTTGGCTGAGAACATACTTGAATTTCTATTCTTTTAAATTGTTAAGATGTGTTTTATGTCCCAGAATGTGTTTGATCTATCTTGGTGAATGTTCTACATGAGTTTGTTCTCTATTCTGCTGTTGCTAAATGAAATATTATATTTGTCAGTTAGATTCAATTGATTGATGGAGCTCTATAGTTCAACTACTATATATTCTTACTAATATTATGCCTATTTGATCTATCAGTTACTGAATAGGGGTATTGAAGTCTTCAGCTAGAAGAGCAGGTCTCTCCATTTCTCACTGTAGTGCTATCAGCTTTTGCCTCATGTTCTATGATACTCTTTTGTTGGGTGCATACATGTAAAAGACCATTTAATCTCCTGGATAATTGACCCCTTTATCTTGATATGATGCTTCTCTTTATCCTGATAATTTTTCTTGTGAAAAGCCTGCTTTTTCTGAAATTAATATAGGTACATATTTCAGCTTTTTAAAAAGAATTAGTTGACATATCTTTCTTTACACCTCTACTTTTAACCTATGTCTTTATACTTAGTTTTCTTATATAATATTTCCTTCAGCTTTCAATTTGTTTTTTAATTTTACCTATTTTTATATTTAATAATTATTGTTTTCCTAATTGAGTTTATTGTTATATAATTTACAAACAAAGTTAATTCTTATCACTCTACAGTTCTATGATTTTTGAAGATGCATGCAGTCCTAAAATCACCAACAAACTCAATACAGAACATTGTTATCGGCCCCCAAAAGGTCTCTTGGCCCTTTTATAGGCCACCCTCCCCCTCATCTCCAGCCCCTGCCAACTACTTATCTATTTTTTGTTGTTTTAGTTTTATATTTCCAAATGTCATGTAAATGAAATCATACAGCAGGTAACTCTTAGATTGTGGCTGCTTTCACTTACTATAATGTGTTTGAGATTCATCTGTGCTGTGCATCAGTGGGTTGGTACTTTCTTCTTGCTAAGTAGTATTTTATTATATAAATGTACCACAGTTTATCTAGTCAATCATAAGTTGAAAGATATTTAAATTTGTTGCCCATTGTTGATGGTTACAAATAAAACGACTATAAATATTCACATAAAAGTTCTAACGTGCACATATATTTTTATTTTCCTAGGAGCAGGATTTCTGGGTCATATGATAATTACAAAATAATTACAATTAACTTTACAAGAAACTGTCAAATGGTTTTAGAAAGTGGTTGTAGCACTTTGAATTCCTACCAGCAATGTATGATTGCTCCAGTTGCTCCACATCTTTAATAGCACTTGGAATTTTTAGTTTTGTTTGCCTGTTTGTTAGTTTTAGCCATTGTAATAAGTGTGTAGTAGTTTTAATTTACATTTCTTTAATGACCAATGAGGCTGAACATCTTTTATATATCATCTTCCTATCTGTATATATTCTTTAGTAAACTATCTTTTCAAAAACTTTGCCTATTTTAAAAATAAAAGCATGTTTTCTTATTAATTTGGAAGTTCTTGATGTATTTTAGATATGTTTTTTATCAAATTTTTTGCAAATATTTTCTCCCAGTCTGTGTCTTTTATTTTTATGTTCTTAAGAATATCTTTTTAAGAGCTTTTTAAAATAATTTTATTGCAGTCCAATTTTTTTGTTTTGTTTTGGTTTTTCTTTGTATTTTTCCGAAGTGAGAAGCTGGGGGAAGCAGACAGGCAGACTCCTGCATGCGCCTGACCGGGATCCACCGAATGCCCACCAGGGGGGCAATGTTTGGCCCATCTGGGGTATCACTCTGCTGCAATTGGAGCCATTCTAGCGCCTGAGGTGGAGGCCATGGAGCCATCCTCAGTGCCCAGGCCAACTTTGCTCCAATGGAGCCTTGGCTGCGGGAGAGGAAGAGAGAGACAGAGGGAAAGGAGAAGGGGAAGGGTGGAGAAGCAGATGGGTGTTTCTCCTGTGTGCCCTGACCGGGAATCAAACCCAAACCTTCCACATGCTGGGCCGACACTCTATTGCAGTCCAATTTATTCGTTTTTCTTTTATAAATTTTTGATTATTTAGCTGAAGGTCTTTATGGATGACCTTTATCAGAATAAAGACATTCTCTTTTTATTCCTAGTTTGCTAAGAGATATTATCATGAGTATATGTTGAATTGTGCCAACTGCTTTACTATCAAGATGGTCATGTGACTTTTTTTTACATTAAATATGTTGAATGATGATATTGACTAATTTTCAAATGTTAAATGAATCTTGAGTTCCCAGGAAAAACTTCAGTTGATGTGTTATTATTTTTACATATTGCTGTATTCAATATGCTAATAATTTTTGAAGATTCTTTTCACCTATGTTTATGAAGGATTTGGTAGTTCATGGATTCTTATCTCATAATATCTTTGTCTATTTTTGCTATTAGAGTAATTTTGGCCTCATAAAATTGCTAGTATGTGTTAGCTTCCCTCCTGTTTTCTGGTAGAATTTGTGTAGAATGACATTATTTCTTTCTTAAATGTTGTGTAGAATTTGCTCATAAAGCCATCTGAGCCTGGAATTTTTTTGGCAGAAAATATTTTAAACTACAAAGTGAATTTCTTTTTTTTTTTTTTTGACAAAGACAGTCAGACAGAGGGATAGATAGGGACAGACAGGAAGGGAGAGAGATGATAAGCATCAATTTTTTGTAGTGGCACCTTAGTTGTTCATTGAATGCTTTCTCATATGTGCCTTGAAGGGGGGGCTATAGCAGAGTGGGTGACCCCCTTGCTCAAGCCAGTGACCTTGGGTTCAAGCCAGCAACCTTGGGCTTCAAGCCAGTGACTTTTGGGCTCAAGCAAGTGACCATGGGGTCATGTCTATGATCCCACACTCAAGCCAGTGACCCCATGCTCAAGCTGGTGAGTCCATGTTCTAGCAAGTGACTTCGGGGTTTTGAACCTGGTCTTCTGTGTCCTAGTCCAATGCTCTATCCACTGCACCACTGCCTGGTCAGGCCAAATTGAATTTCTTTTATTGATATAGGGCCATTCAAAACATTTATTTTTGGGGAGTGAACTTTGGTA
Organism: Saccopteryx leptura; assembly: GCF_036850995.1. Taxonomy (NCBI): domain Eukaryota; kingdom Metazoa; phylum Chordata; class Mammalia; order Chiroptera; family Emballonuridae; genus Saccopteryx; species Saccopteryx leptura. The sequence goes on from NC_089505.1 coordinate 248,402,898, forward strand.
GTTTGTCTTTTTCAAGAATTTTGTCCGTTTCATTTAAATTGTTGAAATTTTGGATATAAAGTTGTTTTTAATATTTTCTTATTATTCTTTAATGGGTGTAAGGTCAGTAGGGATGTAGGGATGTCTTCTTTTTATTAATGATGTTAATAATTCATGTCTTCTTTTTATTGAACAGCCTGGCTAGAGATTTATCAATTTAATCATTTAAAATAAACCATTGGTGTTTTTTATTGATTTTTTCCTTATTTTTCTATATCTAATTTCATTGACTTCTGCTCTTTATTATTTGTTGCTTTGTGCTTACTTTGGGTTTAATTTCATATTTTTTTCAGGTTTCTAAACAAGAATATTTAGATCACTTATTCAAGACCTTTTATCTTTCTAATATGAGTATTTAATGCTCTAAGCACTGCTTAAGCTTCACTCCACAAATTTTGACAAAAATTTTTAATTTTATTTAATTACAAATATTTTCTAATTGCTATAGCTTACTCTCTAACCCATGGCTTATTTAAGAGTGGTTTTTAAAACATGCTCAAATAATTAAGGACTTTCCAGATATCTTAGTTTAATTTATATTTAATTTAATCATGTTGCTTGTATTTGAAAATTTTTAATAATTTTTGAGTTTCAACTGTTTTATTTATAATAAAAGTGATTATTAGGAAAATTTGAGCTCTAGCTGATGGCTCAGTGGATAGAGTGTCAGCCCAGCATATGAACATCCCGGGTTCAATCCTGATTAAGGCATACTTGAGAAATGACCACCTGCTTCTCTCCCCCTCTGTTTCTCCCTTCTCTCCCTCCTCCCCTCTTTCAGCCAGTGGTTCCATTGGTTCAAGCATGGTCCCAGGCCCTGAGGATAGCTCAGTTGGTCCAAGCACATCAGCTTCAGGTGCTAAAAAAAGGTTGGTACTCAAGCATCATACCCAGATGGGGCAGTTGCCAGGCAGATCCCAGTCTGGGCGCAGACAAGAGTTTGTCTCTATATCTCCCCTCCTCTCACTTAAAAAATATTTTAGGTAAATGTTATTGAGAGCTTACTCTGTGGCACTGCAAGTATTTTATGTATGTGATCCATCAATGTTCACAAGGAGGCTCTGAGGGGGCACTTTGCTATCCCTTCTTTCCACATGAGAAATTAGAGGAGTTGGAATTCAAGTCCAGGTGGGATGTTTCTGGAGCTTTAACTCTTTACCGTCTCTTGTTAGTGCTTTCTCTTCATCTAATGGTCCTTTGCCCATTAAAAAATTTTGTATTTGGGCCCTGGCCGGTTGGCTCAGTGGTAGAGCGTCGGCCTGGTGTGCAGGAGTCCCGGGTTCAATTCCCGGCCAGGGTACACAGGAGAAGCGCCCATCTGCTTCTCCACCCCTCCCCCTCCCCTTCCTCTCTGTCTCTCTCTTCCCCTCCCGCAGCGAGGCTCCATTGGAGCAAAAGATGGCCTGGGTGCTGGGGATGGCTCCTTGGCCTCTGCCCCAGGTGCTAGAGTGGCTCTGGTTGCAACAGAGCGATGCCCCGGAGGGGCAGAGCATCGCCCCCTGGTGGGCAGAGCGTCGCTCCCTGGTGGGCGTGCCGGGTGGATCCCGGTCAGGCGCAGGTGGGAGTCTGACTGTCTCTCCCCGTTTCCAGCTTCAGGAAAAAAAAAAAATTTTGTATTTGTTCATTATTTTCCTGGGGATTTGTAAAAACTTTTTGTAAATTGAAAATATTACCCTTTGGAGATTTTTAGTAAGCACATGATTATTTATTAATAATAAAAATAAATAATAGTATTTACTCTTAAGGAAACAGAATGTTTCCCTTTTGTCTCTCAAATATGTTAAAAGCATTTGCTTGAGTTTTAAATTTGCTTTTACATTTTGCTTTAAAAAAAACAATTATCTTCTACATTTTATACAGTTAGGCTTATATATCTTTACCCTTGTGATTTATTCTAATACTTTCAGGTTTAGGAAAAAATCTTTTGCATTACCAAAACCAGGTCAAAGTTTATTAGGATTTTTTCCCATTGTTTTTCTGTTTCTTTTATATATGTACATTGTTTACATGTATTTTTTAAAATGGAATTATTTTTCTTGTATTAGGATCTATATTAGCTTACCCAAATAACTATATCCTCATCCCAGGGCCATTTAGATGGACTCCTTCCCCTCCTAACAGCAGTTCTGAGCCCTTTCTTGGGTATGGTAATGAATTCATAGCCTGATGGCACCATATCAAAGAGCAACTATGGGAGAGTAGGGGCACACAGGTGGGGGGAGGTGCTAAGGCCTTAGTCTGTGAATTTAGGGTCACTAAGGAAAGGAGTGATTATTTATATAATGTAGAAAACAATGAAGAATATAAACATGTTTTTGATTGTCATCAATAGACATGGCCAACACAGTCTGCACTTTGGATCATCATCTCATTCTACTCATGCCTCTCCCCTGATACTTAACATTTACTCTACTTTAATAGTTATTTGTGTCTTATGATGGTAGACTCTCTGAGAGCAGAGATTCATGAGGTCTACATCATCCTTCTGTCATTTTCAGAATATTCTTCCAGTGCTTTTCATGCAATAAGAACTCACTAAGGATAGAAGGAAGAAGAGAAATAAAGGAGAGAAAGAGAGAAGGGGAGGAGTAAGAAAGACAAAATGGACAAAGGTAGTATGAAAGGAGGATAACCCGGATAAAAGTTGGGAATACAGTGTATGGAGGGAAAGTATAGTCCAGTAATTTGAGTGCCTTTTGTGGCAATTGAGTACATGAACCTCTTTTACCTCCATGATCACATCTTCTTTCCTTTATTTAGAATATTTTCTCACTCATACCACTTGGGGAGATTAGTTTGAAAGAAGACTATAGTGTGAGTTAAAAGCCAAACTAAGAGTATTCAATTTTGTCTTAGAATTGATGGAGAATTTTTAAGTTTTGAACACAAGGCCCTGGCCAGTTGGCTCAGCGTTAGAGCGTCAGCCTGGCATGTGGATGTCCCTGGTTTGATTCCTGGTCAAGGAACACAGGAGAAGTAAACATCTGCTTTTCCATTCCTCCTCTTCCCCTTTCTCTCTCCTCTCTCTCCCCCTCCCACAACCACGGCTTGATTAGTTTGAGTGCATTGGCCTTAGGTGCTGAAAATAGCTCAGTTGCAAGCATGGCCTCAGATGGGCAGAGCATTGGCCCAGACGAGGGTGCTAAGTAGATCCAAGTCGGGGCACATTGGGGAGTCTGTCTCACTCTCTTCCCCCTTTTCATTTAAAAAGGAATGAAAAAAAAGTTTTAAACACAAGAGCAATGTAGGCAATGTGGTGCTTTTAAACCATGAATTAGTAGTGATATTGAGGATGGGACAGTGGACAGCCTGGAAGTAGGAAGTAAAATTTTGGTCTCTTGGCTTTCTCTTCTTGACATAGAGCTTAACTTTATTTCCCTCACATCTACATATGTTGATGTGACTGGTCTTCACCAATGGATAATGTGCAGATGTGGTCATTTTTAGTCGGAAGAGTTTAAAGCAGATGTGTTTTCTCATGCTATTTATCTAAACTCTCTTCTGCCAGTTCAATGATGTCAGAATACCATGAAGCTACATATTGAAGACAGGGAAGCTGCATTAAAAAGAAGGAGGAATTCATAAGTCATCACTTGGAGGAAAGCCACCCACCATGAAGTCATCTGTATTGGGCTTTCTGTGAGTGAGAAATAGAAGTTTATTTAGTCAAATCACTGGGATGTCAGTGTTGCATGTTACAACAGCGCATGCCAATTATTCTGACTAATTAAAATCATTGTGACGGGAACAGTATTGTGGTGGTGGTGATGACAAAGAATGAAGTATGGGCTGATGGATTGGAAAGAAAGACTCAAATGGTAGAGTTATTACCGAGGAAAAATGGCAGAAGAATCAAGGAAAACTTCAAGGAGAGCCTGCAGACTTGGAGAAATTGTCAACAGAAATACCACTGTCCAAAAATAGATCAGCTTTGGGGAAGAGAATGCAGCATCCTTTATTTTAGATGTGTTGAGTCTGATATACTATAGTACATCCAGATGTAATGTAAGTGCCCAGAAAGAGAGAGAGACAGAGAGAGAGAGAGACAGAGAGAGAGAGCTGCAGAAGTAAGTTGTGAGAGAGTAAAGAAAAGGGAGAGAATAGGGGTGCAAGAGAAAAGAGAAGTATTGCCAAAATGGAAGATTTATGTCTCCTAATAGAAAAAGTAACAGTTAAAATGGATCTAAACTTATGTAAAAAGAGGCAAAGAACCAGTACATTTTCTATTTAGTTTGAAAAACAGAATAGCAAGAAAAAAATCTTCTCTTTGCCACTAACTATATATATGAACTTGGCCATTTTTTAACCTGTTTGAGTCTTAGTTTCTGTATGAGAGGTATGAACAAGATTAGAAACAGCTCTTTCAAGGAGAACCACCCCGGAGGTTTAGAAGCCCACATGCCATGCCCCTTCTCAGACCTACTACATCAGAGTATCCAAGCTGGGGGTGCAGTCAGTATGGGGCCCTTCCATGTGAGCAATTTCATCCCCTCTGTGGGGAGCCGGGCAGCTTCACCGTGAATTTCACTTATAACAACTTTTACAAGCACAGTGTCTCGTTTTCTGTATTTAGAAGTTTTTACCATTGAGTTGTGGGTAGGCCTGATTTTTCCAAGTCAATTTGGGGGGGGGCTGGGGGGGATGGGTGAAAAAGGTGAAAGGATTAGAAGTACAAACTGGTTGTTACAGAATAGTCGCGGGGATGTAAAGTACAGCACAGGGAAGACAGTCAGTAATATTCTAACCATGTATGGTGTCAGACGGGTACAAGGTTTATCAGGACAATCGGTAAGTTAAATAAATATAAAATGATATTGTATGCCAATTGTAATTGAAAAATAAAAATTAATTTAAAGAAAAAAACATTCTGGAAACAAAAGCCTCCTTACTAATGCTCCTTTCTCAGTAAGGCAAGAAGTTATATTTATCCAACAAATAACAGAAAGGCTATATACAATAGTACTAGTCGTCACAATCGTGAACTGTGGGGTCAAACTGGGCTCAGATTCCCTCCTGCCCCTAGAAGCTGTGTAATGTTGAGAAGTTACTTAGCTTCCCTACACCTTAGTTTTCCTATCTGTAAAATAGAACATGGGCAGAAGGTAACTGAGAAGGTTGGTATGAGGATCAAATCAATCAACATATGCAAAGTGTTAGAACATTCCAAGTGCTTTATAAAGACTAACTATTATTATTATCAAGCCTATAGATGCAGAACTCCTGGGACAGGCAGGAGACAAAGTAGAGGTATGGGGTAATACCTCTGTCTTCTCTCATGTCTGTAGGTGTGGGACTTGGCTGGCCTTTGGGAGGTTCTGGAGATAGATAGGGGGGAGTGGCAGAGATACCACAAAACTATAATCCTTCCTGCTTCTGCTATTTCAGAAAGCTAAAACAAACAAACAACAAAAACCGCACATTTTACACCCACCCAAGCTGAACAGCTGGCATAGCAAAGTTCTGGTGAACTAGGTAACCTCCAAATTGCCCAAATGACTGTTCTAGATCAAGTACATCACTATGCTATTTCTTTGCTTAAGTGTAGTAATTCTCAGTATTTAACAATTTTGCCCTAGTAATTGGGCAGAGTGATCTCTGAGCCCCATTCCTCATGAATCTCTGGAAACTGGCACTTACTCCAAAGAGGAGGAGAAATAAAGTTATAAGGTTATTTGTTCTGCAAACAGGTACTCCAGCCACTGTCCTTGCCTCTAGTCCCATGCTCATTCTTTGGGTGGAGGAATTCAACAAGAACAAGCAGGGCAGTAACGAAAAGACATTGAGTGGGGGCCCAACTCAGGTCTTTAGGGAAGGCTTTACCATCAGGGGACAATGTTAAGACTACGTTCTAGTATGTCTATAGGACGGTTGTGTGAAACAAGCATCTTGCAATGTTTTTAAAGGGTGGAAATTGAACTCTCAAGTGCAACATAGAGCAGATAAGCAGGGAGTATTTACAGAGTGACCAAGTAGTGAATTTTCATGACTGACTAATGAACTTCATTGATATCAGGTTACATGGTTGGGGCTCAATCCCGATAAAGGAGTTTGCTGGGGTGTGTCAGAGATATGACACAGCTTTTCTCCAATTGATCGGTCTGGAAAGAGATTTCTACACCTTAAAGCCGATATAAAGGGTAGAAGCTGCTCCTGGCAGCCTCACTTGCTGCAGCTTCTGCTTCCCTTCAGACAAAATGAAAATCCTTGTGAGTATCTGTCTCTGCTCCTTTCTCCTCTGGTGGTGGCGCCTGCAGTACATGCTCCTCTCCACATGCCTCGGACTTCAGCATGCTTAGGCGAACACTGCGCATGCTCCTAAGCTTCTGTGATTGATTTATGATGTCTTTGTTAAGAATGGTGTTGGCTATTCAGTTCAATATTTATTTGTCTGTTTTATAAAATGTTTACTGAACAATGCAAAGAAAATATTTTGGAAATATCTAGAGAATTTTAATTTGGAGGATTTTAAAATAATAATTCTTATTATGAGCTTTGGAAGGAATGCAGGCATTTTAGGATAACTGTATATACTATCTGAAAGAAAAGTGGTAACTTAAAAGTAATAATATCAATAATATTAATAACAATAATAATAGCAGCAGTCATTCCCCAGGTGTATACTAGGCACTATGCTAAAAATTTCACATGAATAGTTTCATCTATTCATTCAGCAACTCTATGAGCTGACTAGTGTTACCCCATTTTATAGATGAGAAGACTGAGGCATGAAGGAATGTGATTTTCCCAAGCCAGTGAACTTGGGATTTAGGCTTGAAATTTATCCATCATAGGCCCCCCTTACAGGAGAAATCATGGCAAAGCATCCCTGTCATGACTACCCTTACTCCTTCAAATGATCCCAGCCCAACCGCAGTCTCCCACAGTTCCTCACTGCAGTGCCAGGGGCAGTGGAATATGTTCTGATCTATACCGGAACTCCGTTCCCTAGTCTCTATCCCTTATTGTCATTTAGAAGCTGAGGGAGAAAGTGAAATGGTAAGTACCTCCCCCTAAGATGTTCAAGACTGTCAGTTTAAAAAGGTTCCTCTCCCAGGAATCTTTTGATTTTTCAAGAGAAGACCTAACTTGAAGCACAAACCTGTAACTGTGATGTATTAATCACAGTGCTGAGTGGGTGGTTATTTGGGGGTAGGGGACACTTCCTGGGCTCTTTCTAATCATACCATTAAAGCAATCAGTCCTCCACCCACCTGTTCAAGCCTCTATGTTAGACCCATTAATAGAATATATAGGAGTGTCAGAGGTTACTAGAACCAGACTGGAGTCAGAGAAGATGTGTCCCTGTGCAAATAGGCAGGTGGGATGTTTGCATACAGGTCTTTGTTAGAAACTCCAGCCCTGTCATCAAGAGAGAAATGTTATTGGCAATATAGAAAGGGCAGTAAAGTCCCACTGGTAGTCCTTAAAAAGACCTGCCTTCTAGCAGACCCTGTCCAGCAGCACTTTTCAATGATAGTGCAGCACACTGCGATGTCAGAAAAGACAGGATCAGAATATTGGATTAGACTTTTACATTACTGCAGTAAAATGTCATCGCTACCCCAGTGTCGGTTTCAGGACCTGCTGGTCTAACATTTGTCTGAGGGTAACACTAAGGCATAGGTTGTAGAAGAATAAAAAGGTTTTCCTTATTCTCAACAGTTAATCATGTCCCTAAGCATCTTATTTTCATAGTTTCCCTTAGAAATGTATTGTATCTATTGCCTATGGGTCCATTTTCAAACTATCCCCCCCCCCCCAGTTAACCAGAGGATACTGACCTCTTGCAATCCACAGCCAGCGTGAACCACACCAAGGGATTCCCATAGTAAAATCAGTCATTTCTCACTGCTCACCTGCTCCAAGTTTATCCCGGTAAAAGAACACATGCTCTATAGAAGGTTTTGATGTTGAAATGGATGGGAATTTGGTAACAAAAGTAGAACCTTGTGTCCAGTAAATAGCATAAACTCAATAAATACCTGTCAAATGAGTGAATGTGTGTCTTATATAAATACTTTAGAAATGGACAGTTGATCATCCATGACCAAATACCAGTATCTCTAAGTGTATATTTTCTAAGATATTTATGCTTGTCCTATCCAGTGTCCCTTCATGTCTCTACCTACAATGATTACCATACAGAGAATGGAAGTAACTAGTCTGTTTTTCAGGTGTTTTTTCTGGGGGTACTAGCCATCTTTGGAACACAAGCTCATGGATCTGAGGTGAGTTGATTTATTATGGACTTTATAACTTGGAGATGTTGGTAGAGGGAAGGAAAGATACAAGATAACTTGAAGGGCAGTAAAGAGTCCTTCTGACCTATTTGGGATAGAATCCTAGAAATAATCAGGCCCTGACCAGTTAGCTCAGTGATAGAGTGTTGGCCAGGCATATGGAAGTTCTGGGCTCTATTCCTGCTCAGGGCACACAGGAGAAGCGACCATCTGCTTCTCAACTCCTCCCCCACTCTATTTCACTCTCTCTCTCTCTTCCCCTCCCACAGCCATGGCTTGTATGCTTTGAGCAATATCAGCCCTGGGTGCTGAGCATGGCTCCATAGCCTCGCCTCAAGCACTAAAATAGCTCAGTTGCCGAGCAACAGGGCAGCGGCCCAGAAAGGCAGAGCATCGCCTGGTAGGGGGCTTGCCAGGTGGATCCTGGTCCAGGCACATGTGGGAGTCTTGTTTCTGTCTCCCTGTCTCTCACTTAATAATAATAATAATAATAATAATAATACAAAGAATTAACTAATAACAGAACTAATGAGATTGATTATTTCTTTCCAACTGTACATTGCTTTAAAATATGGTCAGTCTCATTTTTCCTGTGATATCATTGCTTCTCCCATATAATTTTTGTTGACTATGAAGAATAATTTTGCATTCTTATTTTAACATGTGATTTTGGTCTGGGATCCTGGTGGAGAGGTTTCAGACTTCAACTTCTTGTTCATAGCAGGTGAAAGGCTTTATTTTTCTGGGAGGAATCCTTTCAAATTCATGTGATTTATGGAAAAACTATTGTGTCTTTATTATCAATATAGGTTTATAACATCATCAGCCCAAACAACAATGGTGGCAATATTCAGGAGACAGTGACAATTGACAATGAAAAAAATGCTGCCATCATTAACGTCCATGCGGGATCATGCTCCTCTACCACGGTGTTTGACTATAAACACGTAAGCATCAAGGGAATTTTTATATTCTTCAAGACAAGGTTTCTGATGGGCAGAGGGGCAGGCATTTGAATTCTAAAACCTATCTTTCAATTCCATCAGAATTTCCTTACTTCTGCTTTTCCTTTTAAATAATCAAGCTGTTGATTAACAAACAAACAAAATCATTTCTAAGGGGAAAAAAGCATGATAGGAAACATACATGTTTATTTGACCTTTTCAGGTGGAAATTGGAAGCGAGATGATATTGTCTCATTATAGGCTCAGAAAGAATGACCAGAGCCCAAAGCAGTGCCGCAATACAGACTTTTAAAATATTTGTCAAGTAAATAAATGAATGAATTAGGGCTTCTGATGCAAAAAAAAATGTGTAGAAAAAGAAGTATCATGAAACAGTCACAAATTACCAGGAATCCAGAACAACTATGCACATTTAACTATGTATGTAGGTTGTGCAATAAATCACGCTTCTTCTGTAAGAAGGAAAGTATGTTAATTAAAAACACTAAACTACTTCCAGGTTTCAATTGCTGTTATTGAAACAAGTCTCCAAAACCTGCTCAGAACATTCACTCTGTCCTCTATCCGTGTATTTGTTTGTTTGCCACTTGTTCCACCGACACTAAGTCCGCTTTCACCCAGGGGCAGAGCTGTGCACTGTGCATGTAGGCAGGTTGGTGTCCAGCTCCCTGGACATATGAACATGCTTTTCTTCCTCTTGTCTCATAGAAACATCCTCATATGTTTCCTCTCCTTTGGTATTGGGAGTTCCAGGACACATTTGAAAATATAGAATCTTTGAAAAATACAGTTTAAAAGAAAGTTATACTGAGATTGTTTTTAAGCAGATGCCAAGCAAATCCCAAATGTTGGTTTTTTTTTTAAGAAAATAAGAGTGGTGAAGATATGGTTTAAGCCTCTTTCTCTATCATCATGCTTGACTTCGGTCTATTTTTGAATTTTAGAAACTGGCAATTTGTGAGAATTGAAAAATAGGAAGTAGGAAAAAAGGAGTAAAACAGGGTAGGGGAAAATAAGAAGTAGAGGGCTTATGTTGTATAGTCTTATAGGCTGTGAAATTATTTGGAACTGAAGAGTTCCACTCTAGATGATGCTTAGATGACCTTGGGTTCCTTCTGGCTCCAAGGTCTTCACCCTCCATTGTTCTCCCAGTTTCAACTTTCCCCAACCCATCCCTACCCAGCCAGCCTGGGATAGAGGTGGAGGCAGGATGGAGAGAAGACGGTGGAGAAAGGAAGAGTAGATGGAGCATGGATGGTGGGGTGAGGGTGGGCATGGGTACGTTAAGGAGAGTTTCTAAAGCAGCACTCTCCAGTGGAACTTTCTGCACTGGTGGAAATGTTCTTTATCTGCATTTTCTAGTAGGGAAGCAGCTAGCCAATTGCAGCTATTGAGTCCTTGAAAAGTGTGACAGAAGACATACATTCCCAATTGCATTGAATTTGAATTTACATTTACAGAACCACACGTGGCTAGGAACTAACATATTGGAAAGCACAAAGGTCTAAAGAATGTTGTATGTACTCCAAATTGAAGAAAAGGCTGGACAAAATCAATGAGACAGAGAGCTGCTGCTTCTCGGTCTTTCACATTGCAAACTGCAGACCCTTGTTCCATAACATAAAAAGTGTGTCTTCACCATTTCAGAGGTAGAGGTAGCAAGTAAAATAGGACAAATAACTATGTCAAAGAAGTCAAATAGATACGATTGATTGCAGATTAAAAAGCAGTCATATGCACTCACAATGCATGCTCAAGGCTTTCTCAGGGTTCATAGGTCATTCTCACCAAGTTCAGAGCCCGGGGAATTAAACGGGCAATAACTGTGTTCTTGCTGCCTCAGGGCTACATCGCAACCAGGATGCTCTCCCGAAGAGCCTGTTACATCCTGAAGATGAACCATAAAACTATCCCTGCTCTGGACCAACTTCAACGGTACATCTACGAGAGGCAGGTAAATATTCCTTGTTCTCGAGCCGAGGAATACCGGTGACTATGGAGAAATGAAGAGGGTAAAGATTATAATATTATACCTTATCACTCCCCACTTATTAGAGTGTTTTCAGTTTATTGTTTTTAATGCAGGAATACATCTCTTAGCTCGATTTCCATCCTACAGCCTCCAATACAAGAACTTACAATAAATTCTAGTGTTTTCGTAGAAAGGACTGCATAGCCTCGTCTCAAAGCACTGCTCTAAGAAAGAGTAAAAGGTAAAAAAAAAAAAGGAGTGGAATTATAATATTCAATGACACAAGGTGCAAAGAATATGGTATAGTGAGAATAGACAGACACCACATGAAGCTAAAAATCTGAGCATTAATTTTCCCTCCGTAACGTCCCGTTCGTGCTGCCTTTGGCCCAGGAATCCCCCTCTCTGGGTTTCATTATCACCATTAGCAAAATAACATCGGTATTAATGAGGCTTCTCTGCAGACCAAGTGGTCAGAAAGAGATGATGTCTTGAGATTCTTGACTACCTTCTAGTTATTAATAGAAAAGAGAAAAAGTCACAAAAGACACCAGATTATGTCAATTTATTTTTACCCAATCCCACTCTGATCTAGGCTCTGAACACCATGTTTTCCAACAAATACACCTGGGTCAAGTACAACCCGCTGCAGTCGCTGATCACAGATGTGAAATGGTTGGTGTTCGGGTCTCCCATTGAGCATCTTTGCAAACACATCCCCTTGTACAAGGGGGAAGTGGTTGAAAAAGCACGTGAGTACCAATAAGCTATTTCTTCACCAAATATATTCTGAAAACTCTAATGTCCCTGACGTTCTGCTAGATGGTGTGTAAAATACAAATAAATACAGAGTATGACTCAATTTGGTTTTTCTTTGGGAATTAAATGCCAACCAGTTGCGGATATTGTGGTACTTGTTAGGAGAGATACAGAAATGAATAAAACTCTGCCCCTAGCAAACAGATAGTTTGGTGGAGAAGTTGACCAGCTAATACAGAGGATGAAATAGAAAAAGATGCCTAGGTGTCAAAGAAAACCTGTTGGATTCTCTAATGTACTAGACATGGTGTGCACGGTGCCTACAGTTAATAAGTATTGCATACCTGCAAGTCTCTGAGCATTCTCACCACATGCAAAACAGAGTCACCTACATTCACTATGTGAAGTGCTGGAGTGTCATCGTAATCTTGGTAATCAGTCTACA